>NC_140231.1:31817931-32282931 GCF_951802725.1 Rutilus rutilus | reverse complement strand
TAGGTTGGTGTTTTCCTTCATTATCTTTATTGACAATAAAATACATCCAAAACTAGATATTAACAGACTCACTAGTTAACTAGATTTGTGCTGAATTGAGAATGAACTTTATTTCTTTGCTTCTCAACTGTCCTTTTTTAATTGAATTTAATATGTTGATTTTAGACCCGATGGCAGTGAATGAAGACAAACCTCATCATTTCACATATGAATATGGAGAAATGACATGTAAAAATGAAGACAAGCAACATCTGTTTCAAAAACCTCATTTCAAAAATGAAGATGAAAACGCAGTCGTTTCAAAGACTGAAGAGAATTTCACACACAAACAAGCTGGGAAATCTCGAGTCAAAGGATCTTTCACCTGCTCTGAGTGTGGAAAGAGTTTTATACGTAAATCAA
The DNA here is from genome assembly GCF_951802725.1 of Rutilus rutilus. Lineage (NCBI taxonomy): Eukaryota > Metazoa > Chordata > Actinopteri > Cypriniformes > Leuciscidae > Rutilus > Rutilus rutilus. Next base: position 32,282,529 of record NC_140231.1, on the reverse strand, counting down.
ACTTTCAGAGACACATGAGAGTTCACACTGGAGGGAAAACATTCACATGCACTCAGTGTGGAAAGAGTTTCACACATAAATCAAAACTTAATGTGCACATGAGGATTCACACTGGAGACAGGCCTTATGCATGCTCTCAGTGTGGAAAGAGTTTCATATTTAAGTCACACCTCAACAGACACTTGAGAATTCACACTGGAGAAAAACCATTCACCTGCTCTGAGTGTGGAAAGAGTTACAGACATGAAGCACACCTTAAGACACACATGATGATTCACACTGGAGAGAAGCCTTATACATGCACTCAGTGTGGAAGGAGTTTCATTCGCAAAGAGGATTTAATTGTGCACACGAGAGCTCACAATGGAGAAAAACCATTCACATGCCCTCAGTGTGGAAAGAGTTACACGACTAAATCAGAGCTTAACAGACACATGAGAATTCACACTGGAGAAAAACAGTTCACATGCCCTCAGTGTGGAAAGAGTAGCGGACAAAAATCAAACCTTATAAGACACATGAGAATTCACACAGGAGAAAAGCCTTATAAATGCACTCAGTGTGGAAACCGTTTCACATCCAAAAGCACTCTCAAAGATCATTTGCACCTTCATTCTGGAGGGAAGTTGTTCATCTGTGATCAGTGTGATAAAACATTTGTTGTGGAATCAAGCTTTAAAAGACACCTTAAAATTCATGCTGCTGTGAAGCCTCACATTTGTTCTTTTTGTGGAAAGCGTTTTACACGACTGCAACATATGAAAGAGCATGAGAGTATTCATACTGGTGTGAGACCTTATATGTGTTCTGACTGTGGGAAGACCTTCATTACATCAGGCGCATTAAAAAAACACCAGATAATTCATACTGGAGAGAAACGATTCAGGTGCTCAAACTGTGAAAAGAGTTTCACCCAATTATCTAGTCTACAGACTCATAAGAAAAAATGTTGCCTGAAGTCTTCTGAGCAAAGTTCATGTTCAGATCCTTCACTTACAAATAATAGACTTATAAGTAAATAATTTGAAATTCAGATTAATCAAAAGTTGGATAATTTGCTAAAATTAGTGGTGAATTTTGATTGTTTGTCAATGGCAACCTTTGGGGAAGGTCAAAATAGTTATAACTACTAATAGAAAACTAGTGTTACCTTAAAACGATTTATGAAGGGATGTGTTTTGTTTCTTTGTGGAGAATTATTTTCATTAATTGTGCATATGAGGCATTTGTGTAAAAGTGCTGACAAAAGTCTATTAAATCATAATCCATATTTCAAACAACTTGTTTTAGCTGTTTAGACATGATGCATTAAGATATTGAAGACTTTTTTTGCATTGAAATCTCTGCACTCTTTGAAATCTCTCTGAAAATATGAGAAATAAGATTGTAAAACTTGTATATATTCAGTTGTGGTCAGAATTATTGGCACCCCTGGTAAATATGATCAATGAAAAGTTTTTTTTTTTTCTCCAAAACACATTGGCCATAATTATTGGCACCCCTAGAATAAATTATGAGTAAAAAGCTTTTAAGTATATTCCCATTCTTGTTCCACAGGAGTATAAATATGAGGAAACAAAGCCAAATTCCCTTAATCATCCAACACAATGAGTAAAACCAAAAAATGTAGTTCTGATGTGCAGTAAAAGATTGTTGAGCATCACAAAATAGAAAGTGGCAGTAAGAAAATAGCCAAAGCATTGAAAAAAAAGTCCCATTTCCACCATCAGGGCATCATAACAACTAAAGATTTTACAAATCTGCCTGGAAGACGACGAGTGTCTGTATCGTCCAACTGCATGGTGAGGAAGAAAGACTCTGGCCAAAGACTCTCCCCAAGGATCACAGCTGGAGAATTGCAGGGATTAGTTGAGTCTTGGGGTCAGAAAACCAAAATATATTACATATATTACAAAATATATTACATATATTACAATCACGTTTCATATTCTTAATTCTCATATTTTCACATTGTGCAGCGAGATATTATGAGAATATTTCATAACTACTAAATAGCAGCTGTATATACATAAGTTTCCGATTCCCTTTCATAATATGGACGGAGCGAAGATGAAAATGCTCTGGAAAAGTGAACGTGTTCTGCGTCTGTGGCAATTTAGCAGTGACTTGTTTTGCAGCTGCTATCTAGTAGAAATAAGGTTTAAAATTAAGCTGATGAAAGTTCTTACACTGTGACCTTGTTCTTGTATTTTGACAACCAATTTGTTTTTAAAAAGTAATAAAATGGAACTTGTCGTGTTTTAATCAGATTTTGTGACGTCTTGATTCTCTGAATAACTTGCATGAGCTTCTCTATATGTAGATATGGCAATAGTTTGGCAGCGCCACAGATGTTCCTCTAGATGATGCCATTTGCTTTCATTTCAACCACGTGACCTTGTTGAATCCATTGTGATTTCGCAAACGTATACTGTAAAAAAAAAAATTGTTCAGAATGTGCATGAGTACATTATGAATCCATCTTACAAACCATGTTTTGTCTTATCCTGAATCACTACAGTACGCCTATAATAAGTGTTTACATTCTGACTATTTAAGACGCAACCGCCGCGGAGTAACTGAGTACTTGCGTGACTCGTCATATAGACATAAACAGAGAGAAGTAGCTTAGTCAAAAACAAACAAGCAAAAAATCATTAGCTGCTGAAGACCATTAAGATGAAAACAGACATACAATACATCTAAAACTAGATACTAGTAGACTCAGTAATAAACTAGATTTTTGCTAAATTGAGGCTTATATTTCATTTTCTAAATAAAATGGAATAAACTAATATGACTCATTAATTAAAAGTTCTTTAGTTCGCATTAAAAAATGACGGGGTTTAACGTTGTTTTCAACATTGCTAATCAACTGTATAGTAAGAATCATTCTTTTAAACAGACAAACAAAAAACGACACCAGATGTTTGTTTCTTTTTGTATACAATATGAAAGGAAAGCAAACTAGATGTATGTGGTCTTGAGTTTGACTTGAACTAAGTTTTAAGGACTTAACTTGTATGTTTATATCTTATACCTTTATAAAATACAAATTAACACATTTTAAACAGATTTTGCATAGTCACAATTCCTGAGCGCTTCTTAAGAGTCATTTACTGAATCATATACTAAATCAAAACACTTATAAATCGGCCATAGTGGTTACAGAATCAACTCAGAGATTGAATCCTGAATCTCATGTATGACTTGGGGCCCTATTTTAACGATCTAAACGCATGGTCTAAAGCGCACAGTGCATGTGCTCTTAGGGCATGTCCGAATCTATTTTCTCTATTTACATGGTGGAATTTGCAAGCGGAAAAACGTAACCCTTCTCTAGCGAGGAAACGGATTAGTGCGTACACTTTGTCACCTAGATGCTCTGCTGGCGGAGACAAACCATCTATGAGACAAAGGGAAGGTGCGTTGTGGACCCGCCTATAGGTGCACATTACTAATGTGCTTTTTAAATAACCAAAACAAATATTGCGCCATTGACTTAAAGCTGAACTCGGCAACTCTAGCGAACTCTAGTCACTTCTTCGCTGATTTTCCCTTTTGTTGTCGCATGTTTTCCCCACGAGCTCCCCCTATAGCTGTGGGGGTGCTTATATATAACAACACTGTCGTAAGAAACTCACTTTCGGCGGCCTCCTCCCCCTCTCTACCGCTGCTCATGTGCGTTTGTTTTGATCGGAGCAAGCCAACTGTATCGTGTGGAGCTATGTCTACCGAGGTGGGTAATCATTATACATGTGCGTGTGTTTATGTTGAATTGCCGTAAAGCAATTCGTGTTTCGCGCTCGTTCTCGTTCTTGTTCTCGCTTCTCACGAGACTTCCAATTTCTATCTTGCCGGGACGGTAGTCCCAAAGTTGCAAGGTTGGTTTTCCGCCTGGGAACGCTGGGGGGAGCGGGGAAAGTCACCAATATCACTAGAACAGGTTGTTTAACCATCCAAATGATTTCTAGACAGTTTTATTAAGTTAAAAAAGTTACCAAGTTCTCCTTTAAGGCCAGGCTTTTGTTGATCAATGAATCAGTCTATTTAAGTTGCTTCAAAATAGCAACGTGCCAACAATGTGCCTGAAAACAGAGTTGCACTCTGCAGAGTTTAGCACCATCTTCCCCAAATTTCTAGTAATCCTGAAGACTTTAACTGGTTCAGGTGTGTTTAATGTGGGTTGGAGCTACACTGACCAGCGCTGAGTTTCACAAAACCTTCATAAGCCTTAAGGCCCTTTCACACCTACCTTGTTTGGTCCAGATTTTTCGGACTTTTCAGTTTGATCCGAATCAAAATTACAGGTGTGAAACCTCCCCCAAACAGAGGGAATTTAGTCAGACGAAAAGAGTCAGTCTCGGTCCGGATCAATACTAACATGTCAATAATGTAGTCACAGTTAACATCCACCACATTTAATTCCCTACCGTATTAGAGAAATGCAGAAGCACGTTGATCTGCAGTTGCGGGTCTTTCATGCGGAGACTCTCCTCATATTAATGCACAATATTGCATTTAAAAATTAATGGCCAGACATAGCTTTTTTATCAGGTTAAACTTTGAATAGTCACTCAAACCGTTATAGTCACTCAAACCGCGCATATCCACCATGTTTTGTAGTTTGTTTGTTTTTTTACACTTTTTACTTGTGTTTGTAGTTTCTCCTTCAAAGTGCAATGGGTTGTGGGCAATATTAGCCTTTAGAGTGAGCACGTATGACTTCGAAAATCCACCGGAAATAGTAGACCATCTGGGGACTTCTGGCATACTCTTTTTAATACACTATGCTTTGGTGCGCACTTATTTTAATCTCACATACTATTTAAGATGGATAGTATGGACATTGAGGTGCAGGGTCAGTGATTTCAGTCAGTGAAGCTCCCACAGCCGTTCATGAGAGTTTAAATGCTGGGGAATATTCCCATTTTCCCACAGGAGAAGAAGCAAGCAAGCAGGAGGAATTACTCCAGGAGAAACTACGGACATACTATTGTAAAGATGGAGATTAAGGAAGAACCCTGCAGAATAAAAGATGAAGATACAGAGGAACAAATAGGTTTGTGTTTTCCTTCATTCTCTTTAATGACTGATGAGGAACATTAAGATGATAAATAAATCTCATTTATCCTATGTTTATTTTAGACCCAATTGAGGTGAATGAAGACAAGAAACTTCAGTTTCAAAACCCTCATTATTCCACAAATGAAGATGGAAACATAATTTCACAGACTGAAAAGTGTTTCACACAAAAACAAGCTGGAAAATCTGGAGTCAAAGGATCTTTCACCTGCTCTGAGTGTGGAAAGAGTTACACAATCAAATCAAGGCTTAAGACACACATGAGGATTCACACTGGAGAAAGGCCGTTCACATGCTCTCAGTGTGGAAAGAGTTTCACTTCGAAATTCGGTCTCAACAATCATCTTCTCCGTCACTCTGGAGTGAGATCATTCAGCTGTGATCAGTGTGATAAAACATTTGTTGTGGAATCAAGCTTAAAAACACACCTTAAAGTTCATTCTGGTGTGAAGCCTCACTTTTGTTCTTTTTGTGGAAAGAGTTTTTTACTACTGAAGTATTTAAAACAGCATGAGAGTATTCATACAGGTGTGAGACCTTATATGTGCTTTGACTGTGAGAAGACCTTCATTATATCCAGTGCCTTAAAATCACACCAGAGAGTTCACACTGGAGAGAAACACAAGTGTTCACACTGTGAAATGAGTTTCTCTCTGTCTAGAGACTTGAAATCTCATGAGAGAATTCATACTGGAGAGAAGCTGCACCAGTGCTCTTCATGTGGGAAAACTTTCACCCTATCATCTGCTCTACTGCGACATATGAAAAAGTATTGCCTGAAGTTGTCTAATGAGCAAAGATCATGCTCAGATCCATCACTTACAAATAATAAACTTACAAGTAAATAATTAGAAATTCAGATTAAAGGGATCATGAACTGCGAGATCTAATTTTCCTTGAGCTTTTGTCATTTAAGAGGTCATCATGCAATAAGAATATATGTTTCAGAACTAAAAAAAATGTCCTTGTTAGTCCAAAAACAGCTTTACTGTAACCAAGCTCAGCGAACGACTTGTTGTGGAATGTGCCAATAGTAAAAGTAGTGTGTTACCTTAAAACGATTTGTGAAGGGATGTGTTTTGTTTCTTTGTGGAGAATTATTTTCATTAATTGTGCATATGAGGTATTTGTGTTAAAGAACCAACAATAGTCTTAAAATTGGGGGGGTCAAAAAATGAAACACACTAATTATACAGACACATGAATATTAAAATATTACCTCAGAGAGAGAAAAAAAAACAGAGTTAAGGGTTAAAAGTCGAACCTTATATAACAAACTGCCAAAACAAGGGAGAAACGTGGAAGAACATTTAAAAGGTCTAATATTTGAGCACTGCAGTCTCTGAACAAATGACGCGTCAGTTTAACAGAAATAATAAAGGAATAGTTACTTTTTTGTCCATTGTTCTTTGAATTGTCGATCTACATCAGAGGTCCCCAATCCTGCCGATCGACTGTCCTGCACAGTTCATCTCCAACCCTAATCAAACACAACTGAAGCAACCAATTAAGGTCTTCAGGATCACTTGAAAATTAAAGGCAGGTGTGTATTATGAACTGTGCAGAACAGTCGATTGGCAGGAGTAGGATTGGGCACCCCTGGTCTACATCCTTGTCTTCTGTGTATCAGAATAATCCATCATGTCCTCGCGTTCATGATCAACTGTACGGCTGTATCCTGATGTGTCCTTATTTGCACATTTATTTCATTTGAAGAAGACATGTCCGCACACACGGAGCTGATTCATGTTTAGAGAATTAGAGTATATGAAATATGTCCAAAAAAACTTAAAACGCGCTTGCTCCAGTCCCTATATGAACGATATTATCGTTGTGAGCGTTGTTGAACTCATCACGGCATTCAGGACAGAAACCGCTCTCATGCGCGCACCTCTTCTGTTTGAATTCTCTGCTGTAAAGTGATCTCATGCGTAACACAGCGAAGTGATTGGACTGAACGAGCTCATTCTCATGAATAAATGCAGAGTCAATTGAGTCCCAGCTTACGTAGAATCATGCCCTCAGCCAATCACACAATGAAGGCATGTTTCTACCTCACACTCAGCCAATCACACACCAAAGTGGTGTTTCTACCTCACACTCAGCCAATCACACACACCAAAGGGGCGTTTCTACCTAACTTTCAGCCAATCACACACACTGAAGTCACGTTTCTACCTCACACTCAGCCAATCACACACCAAAGTGGTGTTTTCTACCTCACATTCAGCCAATCACACACACCGAAGGCACGTTTCTACCTCACATTCAGCATGTTTACGCACATTTAAAAAACACCATAGACAGTATATAAACTGGACACAGCGACCCCATTGGATTCAACGGAGACAAGTGAAGTCAATTAGAAGCACTTCCTGATGGCTGAGCGTACTGCGCAGACTCAAACTGAGCTTGACGACATAGATGTGACGTGAGCAACCCGTCTGTCTTCTAGTAGCTGTGCCAAGCGAAATCTGAATCATTCCCTTCCGAATCTTGCAGAGATGGAGAGCGTGAGTAGGAGGTGTCCATGAGCTAGGAGCAGGAGTAACTTTTGCTAAGTATTCTGATTAATTACTTTGTCATTTTACCTCGACGTCCCCCCGATTTCGCGCGAGCTTCTCCTCCTGTCCATACGGTAATTTCTCTACTGTGCGACAGAGAGTCGCGTGGTTATGACACAATCGTTAGCCTATTTTTACAAAAACTGCATCTACGGGGCCATAACGTAAGATACAAGGTAATGGGGCCTTTTATACATTTTCGTGTTTCTTTAGAAATAAATAATGGACAAATGGAGTCTTTAAACGCTTCAGATGTAAAGTTATTCGCTGTCAGAGTGACGCCAAAATGAATGGGAGTCAATGGGATGCTAACAGCAGGTGATGGTCGGCTAGCCAATGGCGGCACCCGGGGAAACTTCAAAATAATATGAAACCCTGCCCCCCTGAAAAACACCCACCTCGCTGATCTCCACGATGTTCGATAACGACGTATCCTCTCCTGTGGCCTCCTGGGATAGAAAAGTATCCATCGGATGAGCACTCGAGAATCTGGGCGGAGGTAGGTCATCCGGGAATTACTCGCCTACTCTTTTATTAATACTGATGTTTTGGACATACTACTCCTTTCACGTACTGTTTTGTTTTCTCCTACTATAGAAGGTGAGTAGGCATATTCTAACGCACTATTAGTATACGCATGTCTGAATCTCGCGTGAATTAGTACGTTAGTAATAGCAAAGATGAAGATACAGAGGAACAAATAGGTTGGTGTTTTCCTTCATTCTCTTTAATGACTGACGAGGAACATTAAGATGAAAACTGAAAAAATGACCTAGATAATTATTAAGTTTCAGAACTGAAAGCTCTGCTGAAAATTCCTAGCTGTTGGCGCTATTGAGAGCGTTTTGACAGCGCAGCATTTTTTTTCAGTTGAGACGGTTTTGCTTGTTATGATACGGAATATCCGTGAAAGTGTTACTAGTATCTCATTTCACAGAAAGTTTATTTCTATATTTTTTTCTATGTTTGTTCCGTTATTATGCTTGTTATTCTCATCTGTTGACAATGTACAGACAGAATGTGACGTTTGGTCGGTGTGGTATTATTAGTCCCGCCCCACCTCCACCGTGATTGGACAGTTGGGTAAAAAGTGACAGTGATGAGCATTGCGTTTACTCGAAGTTGAACATTCTTCAACGCTCGCGCTCGATCAGCGCTTGAGCGTTAAATACATGCTCGGTCAGGCGCTCATATTGTTTTAAAAACGCAGCGCTCCGATCAAAAACAATTGGAAAAATACGCCAGCCTCGTGAAAAAGTCCTTTGGTGGACAAAGAGCTCTCCCTCTACAATCGCTGGAGCTGTCAATCAAACAGCGCAAGTTTATAAGTGACTGAGTTCTGGACTCGCACCAAGACTCCAATATTAGCCTATAGTAAACGAATCCCTTAATTACATTGTGTTTGCACTGTTAGTTATGATTCGTTAGTGTGCAGAAATCGAGTTGCAAAGACCAGATTGCTGCATTCATGCGCTAAACATGTCCATGTCCGATCGGCTACATGCTCATCACTGCAACCTTTCATGCCACGATCTAAATATAATGCTATAATCAACACTTCACGGTTAGTTAACCTTGAGAGCTGCAATAGTAAAAACGCGCTAAAGGTTTTCGAGGGAGTTCCACATGTAATAGCTATTTCATATGCAAAGATATAGCGAATCAGAGCAGTGGTTTACACTGAAGTCTTTCAGCAGACACGCTCCTTCAAACAGAGCTTTTAAATCAGAGCCTAAAATTAGGGTAGGAAAATGCTTTTTATTTCTAAATTATGACAATTTTCTATGCAAAAATCATACTACCATTATAAGTGCACTCCAGAAAACATTATAAAACAATGCAGTTCATGTACCCTTTAATCAATAGCTAGTGAAGTTTGATTGTTTGTCAAGGGAAATTTTTGGGGAAGAGATGTGATTTGTTTCTTTGTGGAGTTCAATTATTTTCACCATTAGTGCATATGAGGCATTTGTGTGAAAGTGGCAACAATAGCCTATTAAATAATAATTCATATTTCAAATGACTTGTTTTAGCTGTTTATCCGTGATGCATTAAGATATTGAAGATATTTTTTTTTGCATTAAAATCTTTCTCTGCACAATGTAAAACAATGAACCTAGATTGTAATATAAGGTACAACGGGTTTAAAAATGTGCTTATCACTACCCCCATAGTGTAAGAGAATATATATTGTGAGTGACACCAGGTTTTTGCGTAGTTTAGAGTGACAACTTTGATGTCAAAATGCATACAGGTTGGCAGGTCTACTATTTGAAGAACTGTACATTTTGAGACGTGAGAAATAAAAAAAAACCAAAACTAATGTGATTTAAATTGATTTAAATATGTAATAATTTACATTAAAACAAAGGGTCTAAATGTGTGGTAATAAATCATCTTTTAAAACTAAAATTGCACCAGATTTTTCCATTTATATTTAAACAGGCATTTACAATATGAGAGATGAAGTTTGTATAAAAAATACTTCATCACTTCAGCGCTCTAATACAAGTTATAAAAAGGATTTTGTTTTAGTGAATACATGCAATGCATTATTGACCTTCACGTCTCATACAGTTATCATGAGAACAGCAGAATAAAGTTCAAACTGACTATTCTTGTTCTACAAAATATGACTGTAATTTATGAAAAAATTAATTACAAAACAAGTACATATTCTCTGGAAGCCGGGCTAAATGAGTAAACTCTGTTACTGCATTCCTGCCATGTCTCGACACACACATCTTATCTGATAGTGCAGACAGTACTCCTGAAAATATCTGATTTGAGATCTGATTGCTTGAAAAGAATGTGAGTTTTTAGGGAAACCTTCATATCTTGCAAACTATTCCATTGTGTTCATCGTCATTCACACTTTTAATCGATGTCTGAAGTGTTCGAAGGTCAGTAAAATTGATCATATAAATCATGTTACAGCGGTTGAGAAAAGAGAAGGGCAATGCTTCATCAAACTGTCAAACACTAATAATTTGACCTAAAACCTTGACCTTAAACCTAAAACCTTGACCTTAAACCCTTAGATTAAATCACTCTATTAAAACAATAGAATGTCAAATCATTTGTAAGTGCAATATTTAGAAATCATGGATGTGAATGTAAACTTTGCTCAATTCAATTCACATTTATTTGTATAGCGCTTTAATACAAATCATTTCAACAGCATCCTGAGACAAAACAGAAAAGCAAATGGAAAATACTTAGATTTGGGCAATGGGCAACTTTGGGCAACCCTTTTTCTCATGAGTCCGTAGATGAGCCAATTGGGTGAATCTTTTCTCACATGAAGAGCAATGATACGGCCTCTCTCCAGTATGAACTCTCTCATGATCTTTCAGGGTTCCTGACCGAGAGAAACTCTTCCCACAGTGTGAACACTTGTACGGTTTCTCTCCAGTATGAATTCTCTGGTGTTTTTTTAACTGTGCGTTTGTAGTATAGCTATGCCCACAGTCAGAGCACACATAAGCTCTCACACTAGTATGAACACGCTCATGCACTTTTAAATACGTCAGCAGTGTAAAACTCTTTCCACATAAAGAACAAATGTGAGGCTTCACAGTAGAATGAATTTGAAGGTGTCTTTTTAAGTTTGATTCCCCAACAAATGTTTTCTCACACTGATCGCAGCTGAATGATCTCTGAACAACAGAGTGAGAGAGCAGATGATCATAGAGAGCCCTTTTCTGAGTGAATCTCTTTCCCCAATGAGTGCATGTTAACAGATTTTCTTCAGTGTGATTTTCTTCGGGGTGAAACAGTCCACACTCAGAGCAGGTTAAAGATCCTTTGTCTCCAGATTTTCCAGCTTGTTTTTGTGTGAAATTCTCTTCAGTCTTTGAAACGACTGCATTTCCATCTTCATTTTTGAAATGATGAGATTCTTGAAACAGATGTTGTTTGTCTTCATTTTTATATTTCAGTTCTCCTTCTTCATTTGTGAAATAATGCTGTTTGTCGTCATTCACTTCCATTGGGTCTAAAATCAACACAAAATTCCCAAAATTCAAATAAAGCACAAATCCAGTTTACTTACGGAGTCTAGTTTTAGATGTTTTGTTATATCCTCCTGAGAACCAGAAACTTTTTTTGTGTGTGAACTTTTTGTGTGATTAAATATCATATTTAGATAAGAGTGCTAAATTTGATTCAGTTGTAATCAGGGTTTGAAATTAAATGAACACCCGCCAAAAATCAGCTGTGGCAGGTAACACTTTCAAATCACTAGCAAATTTGCCGTGTTATTATGTTTACTCACCTTGCTGGTAAAGTCCGTGTAAGCCAAATCTGCGCAGATTTAGCGCAAGTCGCGAGTCATTATGAATACAGTGTATTGTGCAGAATGCGCGCATACCTGGCTTACTTGAACACACACATCACTAAGCAACAAATAACGGTGCGCTTGTTAATTTACATTAAAGCAATAGCGGAGATTTAAAAAGCGTTTGGTTAACAGAAAAGACATTGCTATTTTCCAACATCCTACATTTGTTTTATGTTCTTTGTACTGTATTGATCTGTCCACCTAAAACACATTTTTGGTAATGAGGATGAAAGAGGAGGCTGGAAATGGCTGGATGACAGGATTTTTTTAAAAAAAATTTAATAAGAAATTAATTTATGAAATCCAAAACTTTATATATAATATGTGTGTGTAGTTCTATATATATATATAACTGTGACGTAGTTAATCTGGTTCATTTTTTTTTTTTTTTTTTGGCTAGGCGAAGTTCTGAATGTCTGGTAACTTAAATGGGGTGGTATAATGCCCTTTTCACAAGATGTAAAATAAGTATTTGATATCCCCAGAGTGTGTGTGTGAAGTTTTAGCTCAAAATACCCCACAGATATTTTTATATAGCATGTTAAAATTGTCAATGTTTGAGGTTGAGCAAAAACGCACTCTTTTGTGTCTGTTCCTTTAAATGCAAATGAGCTGCTGCTCCTGGCACAGGGGGCGGAGCTTCAACAGCTTGCACTCACACAGACATGCACTGAACATTTCAAAAACTTTTAGCCTTTTATGTTCAAACCGGATTCAGACAATGATGGAGACGAGACTCAAGAACATGTATGAAGCAACAGGATATTTCTGAATGGTTATTTGATGTATTTATGTAGCTTATGTGTAGTTATCTTCTAGTCATTGATTAGCATATTGTATCTTGATAATCTATAAATCGTGTTCCGGGGGCGGGGTTTATGTAAATTTGAGTGTTTGTGATGTCACTAACCCGGGAGGAATGTTGTGAAGTCTCTACCAGCCGTTTGTTATAGTCCTTAAAAAATGATTTCTTTAAAAGCAAAGATCTCCCTTTGCTTTGAACTTTGAGCATTTTAACTTTACAGATGTTGTTTATGCTCAAACAGCAACATTACACACTAACTAAAGTTAGAAAAGTGAAATCATAATCAACCACCCCTTTAAGAATGTAGTAGCCAAATTGGCCGGTGTTCAGTACAAGGGATTTTCATAGGAAAAAGTCTAAGCCTGGGTCTCAGGAGGAAATGTGAGTTTTCATCTTAATGTTCCTCATCAGTCATTTAAGAGAATGAAGGAAAACACCAACCTATATGTTCTTCTGTATCTTCATCTTTTATTCTGCAGGGTTCTTCCTTAATCTCCATCTTTACGATAGTATGTCCGTAGTTTCTCCTGGAGTAATTCCTCCTGCTTGCTTCTTCTTCTCCTGTGGAAGATGGGAATATTCCCCAGCATTTAAACTCTCATGAACGGCTGTGGGAGCTTCACTGACTGAAGGAGTGAATTGTGGTCGTTGTTGCTCATTTAGCAGATGATCATCACACTTACAATCACTCTCAATTATTCAGGTGTAAATGTTTTGCTCAAACAACTGTTTAGAAACAATTTAACTCCTCTAGCTGATTTTTATCTTGCTCTAACAATAGATATGATTTACATGCATTCAAAACGGTTTACCAGGTTTAATTTGTTCATTAAATAAAATGAAAACACAACTCATAATCTAAAAAAGGCTTCATTACGTCATAACTGGTTTGAAACTGTTTTATTGGTTATTGGTAATTATTTTATTTTATTGTATTTTTTTTTAGGAAATGTAGAGGTTTATAAAAAGATTGTGTTTGTTATTTTGGCCTAGTCTGCCCCTGATGCTAAACCCTTGTTGAAAATAATAAAACTCTTTATTATTCTGCATCTCTCTGGTAGCAAGACTTTTCCTTTTACAGATGATCCATAGCGGTCGTAGCAATTACTTTGTTCATAAGGAATAATTATTATTTTTTTATTTTTTTTATATTTTATGCTATGTCCTCTGTAGTTAATAAGAATAATAAAATAAACTGGCATGATAAGACAGGCCTGCCCCCAACTAAAGATTTTTCTAGTCGACTAGTAGTTGTTCATTTAAGCCATTAGTTGACTAATCACACATTTATATTAATTTAATTTCTTATATACTGATAAAAATACTAAACCATAATAAGAATTTAATATAGACGTAATATATAGTCTATTCTGTACTCAAGCACACACATAAAGAATATTAAGAAGATGAGAAGATAAAAAATAGCAAGGAAACATTTTAATTATTAGGTAGTTTTTTCTGTGTTTTCGGCTGCAAAGATGAAGTTGTTGATGCTGACATTTTTATGAAAGATATAACAGAAAGATTTGATGCACTATTTTACTTCATGATATTGTATGTATGTGTGTGTAAAATTGCCTTAAATGTGTAGTCCCATTCTATACAATGTATTTAATGTGAATATTAATGTGTTCTTGTGGCAACATGTGAAAAAAAGAAGTGTAATAATGGGAATAATAACTTGGCAACATTTTCATGAGAATATATGATATACAGTTTCTTTCCCTATTCAGTCATTGTGTCTCCCCAAAATGCCTGTTAAACATGCTGTAAGTCCTGGTCAGTGTTGTGTTTAACTCATTACAAGTAACTTGAGTTAAGTAATCAGATTACTTTTTCAAGTAACTAGTAAAGTAACGCATTACTCTTTCAATTTACAACAAAATATCCAAGTAACTTTTTTAAATATGTAACACAAGTTACTTTTTCACATTTATTGACTGACAGCTCTCCTGTCCTCGTGTTGAGAGAAATAAAGTGAGGAGGCGTTGTGCGCAAACATTATGGTTATTTAAGTTCTAGACTAAACGTGAACGTGCATTTACTCATCTCACTTGCACAAAAACATTCAGTATTCCTAAAAACGAATAAAAACAGTAAAATGCAATCTCAAAATTTCACGCAAAACTTTATAATTAACTATATTAAACTACACATACATACTTTATGTATTTAATCTCACTTTATTAACCAATGTCTTTGCTGCTGACCTTCAATGATCTATATGTACAACTGTGACATAGTTAATCTGGTTCATATATATATACAGTACCAGTCAAAAGTTTGGAAACATTACTATTTTTAATGTTTTTGAAAGAAGTCTCTTATGCTCATCAAGCCTGCAGTAAAAAAAAAAAAAAAACAGGAATATTATGAAATATTATTACAATTTAAAATAATGGTTCTCTTTTTTAAATGTAATTTATTTTTGTGATGCAAAGCTGAATTTCCCTCAGCAAGTACTCCAGTCTTTGGTGTCTTATGATCCTTCAGAAATCATTCAATATGCTGATTTATGATCAATGTTGGAAACAGTTGTGCTGCTTAATATTTTTTTTATAACCTGAGATACTTTTTTCAGGATTATTTGATGAATAAAAAGTTAAAAAGAACTGAATTTATTTAGAATAGAAATCTTTTGTAACAATATACACTACCGTTCAAAAGTTTGGGAACAATAATTATTATTTTTTTTAAGAAATTAGTACTTTAATTCAACAAGGATGCGTTAAATTGATAAAAGGTGATGGTAACGATTTATATTGTTAGAAATGTTTTTATTTTGAATAAATGCTGTTTTTATGAATAAATGCTGTTAACGTTTTACTCATCAATGAATCCTGAAAAAAGTATTCCAAAAAAATATATTAAACAGCACAACTGTTTCCATCACTGATAATAATTGAGTATCAAATCATCATATTAGAATGATTTCTGAAGGATCATAAGACACCAAAGACTGGAGTACTTGCTGATGAAAATTCAGCTTTGCATCACAAAAATAAATTACATTTTAGAGAACCATTATTTTAAATTGTAATAATATTTCATAATATTACTGTTTTTTTTTTTTTTTTTTTTTTACTGCAGGCTTGATGAGCATAAGAGACTTCTTTCAAAAACATTAAAAATAGTAATGTTTCCAAACTTTTGACTGGTACTGTATATATATATTATTTTTATTTATTTATTTTTGCTAGGTGAAGTTCAGAATGTCCAGAAACTTAAAAATGTAATAGCCAAATTGCCAGTGAGTGAAAAAGTTCATTTCAAACCCTGGTTGTAAAGGTGAAACCTCCAAACATTTGGTATCTCTGAAAAGTCCTGAATATGCATATATACTTTATGTATTTAATCTCACAACCAATGTCTTTGCTGCTGACCTTCAAATGATCTATGTACAACTGTGACATAGTTAATCTGGTTCATATATTTATATATTTATTTATTTATTTTTGCTAGGTGAAGTTCAGAATGCCCAGAAACTTAAAAATGTAATAGCCAAATTGGCCAGTGAGTGAAAAAGTTAATTTGTAAAGGTGAAACCTCCAAATATTTGGAATCTCTGAAAAGTCCTGAATGTGCTCTTTACAGGACTGTGACATGAATTATCTCAGAGAAATTTGCTAAAATGTAATGTCCTCTACAGAGGATAAAGTCTAAGCCTGGGTCTCAGGAGGAAATGTGAGTTTTAATTTTAATGTTCCTCATCAGCCATTAAAGAGAATGAAGGAAAACACCAACCTATTTGTTCCTCTGTATCTTCATCTTTTATTCTGCAGGGTTCTTCCTTAATCTCCATCTTTACAATAGTATGTCAGTAGTTTCTCCTGGAGTAATTCCTCCTGCTTGCTTCTTCTTCTCCTGTGGGAAGATGGGAATATTCCCCAGCATTTAAACTCTCATGAACGGCTTTGGGAGCTTCACTGACTGAAGGAGTGAATTGTGGTCGTTGTTGCTCATTTAGCAGATGATCATCACACTTATATTCACTCTCAATTATCAAGGTGTAAATGTTTTGCTCAAACAACTGTTTAGAAACAATTTAACTCCTCTAGCTGATTTTTATCTTGCTCTAAAATTAGATATGATTTACATGCATTAAAAACGGTTTACCAGGTTTCATTTGTTCATTAAATAAAAGAAAAAACTCACCTCGTAATCTTAACAAGGCTTCATTACGTCATAACTGTTTTGAAACACTTAGAAAAAAGAAAAGAAAAATTTCAATGGTTCACCACTGAGGATCTCAGTCAAACCATCATGAAGGAGTCACTGAGAAGAACCAAATAAACAAGTGTCTGGTTTTACCTGATCTCTGGTCAGTTTTATACATTTGTAGACGTTTTAATTAGTATAATTGAAATAAATAATGGTAGTTATAGCATTAACTGAGCCATTCATAGAATTAACAAAACAAACCCTGACAATTGATAAAAGAACATATAGCCAACTGGTAATGTTATTAGATTATTGCATTTGAAAGATTTTACTTTCAATAAAAAAAATTGCTATAGATTTTTGTAAAAGGTGTTTTTATGCAGACTAGACTACTGCCACATAAATGAAGCTTGTGTTCGCCAATTCCTGCTCATATGTTAAATATTATGGAATGTTTTGTCAAAAATAAAATAGGTATATTGAATTATCAACTAAGATGTTATTATAGTGTTTGTTCCCATGTATATTCAAACTAATGAATCTTTAACTTTGAAATACTTATGGTGAACTTTGTGTTTTTTACAAAGAAATATTACACTTAAAATATTGTTAAAATTGTAATTACAATTTCTGATTTACATGTGGAACTTTTTAATAAAATAACAAAAAAATAATAATAAAAAAAAAAAAAATATATATATATATATATATATATATATATATATATATATATATATACACAATGTATATTCCCCCAAAAATTGGAAAATATTCCCAAACTTTCTGAAAATGCAGTATGAGAATTAACTGCATAATTACTAGAAAATGTTTACCTTGAATATTAAACCATTTGCATGCATACAAAATTTGTGAAAAAAAATATATATATCAAGATGTTTCCAACTCTAACTTTGAAACAATTCTCTAGAATGATCCATAGCCTATTTGAAAAGTATTTGTTTCCAGGTATGACTGTATCAAAATGTGCTTTTGACTTTCATATATATTTCTTTTGTCCTCGCATTCTTTCTGGTGTTTCCTTCTCAGTGACTTCCTGACTGAAAGGATCATTATGCAGCTTATTATGCAAGTCATTGTCTTCTCAAGTGTGAATCACAGCATTAATCATTATCATGTGTCTTACAAAATTTAAATTAATGAATTGTTTTTATGTGAATAAGTAGGCAGGATGATTTTCACATACTTTGAAGCAAAAACTCTTAAGACTTGTGGACACATATTTAGTATATTATTCACATATTTAGTATATTTATATAATATTCACAGCTCTTCCTCTCATTTCAACCAGATGATCCCACAGTAGCTGCACGGGTCTCAAGCTGTCTGGCGGACATCTCCACATGGATGCATGGATGCATCACCTGCAGCTCAACCTGGCAAAGACTGAGCTTCTCGTCCTCCCTGCCAATCCGTCTATACAACACGACTTCACCATCCAGCTAGAGTCATCATCAATCACCCCAGCAAGGTCGGTCAGAAATCTCGGAGTAACGCTTGATGACCAGCTGTCCTTCACAGATCACATTTCAAAGACAGCTCGATCATGCAGGTTTGCACTGTACAACATCAGGAAGATCAGGCCTTTCCTAACTGAGCATGCAACACAACTTCTCGTCCAGGCCCTGGTCATCTCTAGGCTTGACTACTGTAATGCTCTTTTGGCCGGACTTCCAGCATGTGCAACAAAACCTCTACAAATGATCCAGAATGCTGCAGCTCGTCTTGTCTTCAACGAGCCCAAGAGGGCCCACGTCACTCCTCTGTTCATCTCTCTGCACTGGCTACCTCTCGCTGCTCGCATCAAATTCAAGGCATTGACGCTTGCTTACAGATCTATCACAGGCTCAGCTCCCTCCTACTTTCACTCACTCCTACGAGGCTACATCCCTACCAGACGCCTACGATCGATCAACGAGCGACGTCTCGTGGTTCCATCACAGAGAGCCACAAAATCACTTTCCAGAACATTCTCATTCACAGCTCCATGCTGGTGGAACGCTCTCCCCGGCCTCATCCGGAATGCAGAATCACTGGCAACATTCAAAAAACAGCTGAAAACCCATCTCTTCCGTGAGCACTTAACCTCATAAAAAAAAAAAAAAAAAAACCTTCGAAACATCACTTATCAGGCTTATGCTACTCTGAATAATGCCTGAACTTTGTATTCTGAGCACTTCTTGCGTTGTTGTTGTTTTTGCCTCTTCATGATGACTCGCTTAATTTAGTCCTAATTTGTAAGTCGCTTTGGATAAAAGCGTCTGCTAAATGACTTAATGTAAATGTAGTATAGTTTTGTAGCCTCGATTCAGAAACTTAAATTTTTAGTTTTTTCAATAACCATGCATAAACATTATTCTCTCAAAAATACAAACATGTAGATTTTGCTTACATAGTAGCCCTGTTTGTGGTGAAAAGAGTGTAAAATGGCACCTTTTCAAAAAAAGCACAAATGTTATGGCATTTATGCAGAAATATATAATACATAACTAATACAAACAAGACATTCACTCATACAAGACTCTCCAAAGGTTGCTCACTCATCCCTCAACAGAGTAAACACATTAGAGGTCGACCGATATGGGTTTTTTTCAGGTCGATGCCGATCTTTTGAAATCCGGGTCGGCCGATGCCCGATAAATGCTGCCGATTTATTTTGGCCGATATTTGGCCGATTATGTGCTTGTTTTTAACCTCTATTTGAAAGATAAAATGTAACACAAATAATTACTTAAGATAGACAAGATTTCTCAACAAAAACATTTATTGAACATTTGACCAATCTGCACTAGTACAAAAGACAAAAAGACCTTGAGATATGTTTGGTAATTGTACCTGAATGAATTGAAAATTAATTTGCTACATTTCAGATTTATATATTTGTTTTCCTTAAAATTGTAATTAACAGTAACTTAAACACTTTGCAGTTTGAATGATGTCCTGTATAAACAAAATGACGGAGTTTGTTTTTATGTTTCCACTGTTCGATTGCATCCGCGCCTCACACACACACACATACACGTACACAAATATAAGTAAACACTTTGCGAGTTTAAACACACGCGACTTTTCGATCGCGCCCGCGCCTCTCTCTCTCTCTCGCTCTCTCTCTCTCTCTCTCTCTCTCTCTCACACACACACACAACATATTCCAGCATTGCAATCTTTACATCACAGCCTGCTTCAGAGCTAAGGCAGAGCTACAGATTAGGTGTCCCTAAAGAACCCGCCTAACTAACAGTAGTTCCGCATTACATTAATTAATTTGCACGGGAGTTTTATTTATTTTTATACCATGTATTCTCTGTGTAAATTTATACACCGAACCGTGACGCCGGTACTGTTTCGGTTCAATACGAATACATGTACCGTTCCACCCCTAGTCTACAGTGAAATACAGTCACACATTACACTGTTTGGCCAGCATTTTAACCGTGTTTAATCCAGCTACTAGCTAACGGTATGCTAAAGTTAGCTGCTGACTAGCGTCACGTGCAGCGAAGCGATGTTTCTGTTATTCTAACGTCCGTTTTCAGAGCATCCAAGAGAAGCACAGGCATAACAGTAGCACCGAAATGAAGCACAGAAATCCGTGTTGATATTCAGGTCCAGTAGATAACGGTCGTTAAGGCACCATTTCATTTGTAAAGCGTCTTTGAGTTCCTTGGAAAGCGCTATATAAGACTTATGTATTATTATTATTATAATAATATACTTGGATATAGGCCGATGCCGATTATGCTAAAAAATGCAAAAAATCGGCCGATTAATCAGTCGGACGATTAATCGGTCGACCCCTAAAACACATGTAATATGTATGTACCGAAACACAAATCTAGACACCAGTAAACACGTATGCACACATAAATGTAAAGGATTAATGCACCATGCTTAAAATAGGTTTCATTTAATCCCATTTAAGGGTATCAACTCTATCAGTGGTAACCACTGTAGAGCAGTAGTGACCACCGATAATGCTCCAGCATCTGTCCTGACCTGTGCCCCCAAACCACCTCAGAGATATATATAAAAAAAAAAAAAACAATTGCATGTATTCTGAAGATGTTGAGCTAGGGCATTTTTAAACATTGGAAAGGAAGTCAAAGAGCGAATTGAAATGGGAAGGTTATTCCACTCATACGGTGCTTTATATTGAAATGCATATCTTCCTATTTCTTTGTTGATTTGAGGAATGAGAAAATAGATTTGGTTATTGTGTCGCAAGTTATAAAATGATCTAAATGGAATTAGATATTGTTTTAAATAGGAAGGATAGTCCATATAAATACATTTAAAAATAAATTGTAACCAATGAAAACGCCTTCTATCTGGTAGGGTCAGCCAGGACAGTTGATGGTACATTTCACAATGGTGTGTTCTGTAGGGGCAGCGGAGGATAAATCTACACAGGCTATTGTAGGCAGTGTTAAGAAACTGAAGGCAGGAGGCTGTAGTATTTTGGTATATGATATCGGCATAATCCAAGATTGGCAATAAAAGTTGAGAAACAATTATTTTTCTGACAGGAAAATTAAAACAGTTAATTGATTGGTATAAAATTCTAAGTGAGCAGTTGAGCTTATTAGTTATATTATGTACATGAGTGCTAAAAGAAAGATCAGAGTCAAGCCAAAGGCCAAGATACTTGACCTGCCTAGTAGGTTTTATGGGAGTTTGATCAAGAAATTTAATTTTTAGTGAATTTTCAGATGAAGGATTCGGCTTTTTTTTGAAAAAGCATTGAATATGATTTTGATTTGTTAAGTAGAAGCTTGTTGGACAATAGCCACCGCTGGACGGAATCAAAACCGTTTTGTAATGTAGTGCTGCTGTCATAAATATTAGGTTTGGAACAATAAATGACCGTGTCATCAGCATAAAGTTGGATATTGCATTCAGTGCAGCTCCGCGGAAGATCATTGATAAATATCGAAAAAAGTAACAGCCCGAGAGAGGAACCTTGAGGAATTCCTCTGTCAATGTCAGTGAAATAAGAGATGCTGCCCCCAAAGGACACACACTGGCGACGATTGTGTAGATAAGAATTGAACCAAAGCAAAGAAGAGGTAGACAGACCAACAGAATACAATTTGTCTAAGAGTAAATAATGATCAACTAAGTCAAACGCTTTAGTACGATCAAAAAATAATGCACCTGTACACATACGATTATCAAAACTCGAAAACACATCATTGGTAAATTTAAGAAGTGCTGTAGTAGTAGAAAAATGTTTTCTGAATCCAGATTGACATTGAGATAATAGGTTATTGTCAGCTAAATAATTCGATAATTGGAAAAATAATATTTTCTCAAAAACTTTTACAACACTATTGATGATTGAGATGGGTCTGTAGTTATTACTATTTTCAGGATCGCCACCTTTGTGAAGTGGGATAACTTTGGCACATTTCCAGGCTAAAGGTAATTTACAAAAAGAGAACGACAAGTTAAAAAGTGAGGCCAATGGCACTGCTAGTACATGAGAACCAATTTTAATAAACTTATTCTCGATGCCATCTGGACCAGCACCACTGATAGAGGACAGGTCACTTATGGCCCTTTGCCATATGATTGCAGGAAAAAAAAAATTGTCCTGAACATTTATGGAGCAATATATTTTATGTTAGATTCTGATAAAGAAGACTCTGTGTGATTCTTTGGATGAGGATATTCAACTTTATGAATTTAATCGAAAATTAGTAGTTTGATTGTTTGACAATGGGAACCTTTAGGGAAGGTAAAAATTGTTGTGTATTGCATTCTAAGTGTTGCTATATTTTGTCCTTTCGACACCCTGTATTGTTCCTCTGTTGTACTCTGATGTACGTCATTGATTACGTTGCACGAGTGCCCTCTACAGCGGAAACCAATAGGCCTACATATTAACATTCAAAAGAAGACACAAAGCCCAAAGATACTTCGCAAAACCATACGGTTTCTTTTCCGACCGTGAAACAATTATTATAATTACATTAGGCCTACATAAAAACAAAACAGAAACAAACTGTTGGTTTGGAAATATCATTTTATTGGTGACACTGTCATTTTTTAGATAGATTTAAACTTCAAATATCTGCTAAGGCATAGGCGCATGCAAATTGTCTTTGATGCTATACCTGGAAATTGTTGCTTGTCACTGATATTATTGATTTGAATATAAATCTTGATGTCAATTCATAGTAAGATTGTACAAGTATAGATTGTTGATTTAAAATAGTTTTTAAACAAATGAGTTGACTTTCTGAGATATTGTGTCAAAGTAAAGGCGCGACAAATGTGAAAATTTACCTCTTCAGTTCTGTCCGAGCAGCTCAATGCATGCACACAAGTTGTCCGATTTAGTTTTCTCCCAATAAAAATAAAATTAATGTCCTCATATGCAAACATACAGGCAAATTAAATCAGCAGACTCGTTTCTTGAACAACAATAAATTCAACCAGCTCAACATGTGGTTGCAATGAAAACAAATGGCGACATCCAGAGGAAACACCTAATGAACTAACAAACTATGGTCATAACTTCATATAGAAACACGAGGATCGAGACAGAACTCAAAATCAAATTAAAACTGTTTTCAATTTAAATTATTTATTACATTTTTAAAGATCTTAAATGACCGTGAACCTTCTTAGATAATAAAGTAGCCTATTTAACTGCTGAATTGCAACAGACATAGAACATATTCCCTTTTTCCTTAGCAAATTCATCTTCTCTCTGTGTGTGTGTGTGTGTGTGTGTTCATACTAGAGTCCATATGGCCCATTTTTAGTTACAATAATTTTGTTGCTACTGATTATGGATGTTGAATACAACAGAAAACCCCTTGATTTAATGTAAAATAAAGTAAATGTATTTATTAGGACTAAATAATCATTTTATTATTATTATTATTGTATGAGCGCTATTCAGTGCTCAAAGGGTTCGGGTTGAGTACAAGTAGAAATGGATGACTGTGTTTCCAGTTAGAGAAACAAGAAAGACATTGATGTCCCAGTTCAAAAATGTATTAAAGTTATTCTGTCTGCATGTTGACATTTGAGGTCTACAATTAAACAGAAATCCAGAACAATTAGGTAGGTTCATAAACAGTATTTCAAACAGTAACAAGTGAATTACAATTGATATTTGTGGGACCTGGAAAAACTGGTTGAATATTTTACAAATAGCAAATTGTACCAAAAGAATTGAATAGCATAAACAAGATTAGTATATGAGCTGTTTCCCTGCATTGATACAATATACATTTAAATGACTTGTAATCAATCACTCACAGGAACAAACATGCAGAACTCCAGAACATAATAATGACATTTATTATGCCGTAAGTCTGGGCTTGTCTTGCACAGGCATTATATGGCATATAGTGTAATTTGCCTATATTAGTCATAAGGATATGTGGGTCTTTCAGACACATCTCTTGCAGAGTCTCAAGTGATTTCAATGCAAAAAGAGTTTTCAATATGTTCTCAAAGCATCACATCTAAGCAGCGAGACTAAAAACGAGTTGATTGTGATATGGATAATGGCATAATAAGATGCTGTTGTCAACTTGTCATTGATTCATAAATTCCAACTTCAGCTTAATCTGAATATCAGATTATTTACTTGCAAGTCCTGGATCTGAACTTTGATCACTTAGACACATTTAGGCAATGCTTCTTCATGTGGAGCTGTAGACCATTTAATCGGTCGAAACTCTTCCCACATTAAGAGCACTGGTGCGGCTTCTCTCCAGTATGAACTCTCTCATGATCTTTCAGGTTTCCTGACTGAGAGAAACTCTTTCCACAGAGTGAGCACTTGTACGGTTTCTCTCCAGTATGAACTCTCTGGTGTGTTTTTAAGTAGCTGGATTTAGTGAAGGTTTTTCCACAGTCAGAGCACACATAAGGTCTCACACCAGTATGAATTCTCTCATGCTCTTTCAAAGAATGCAGTTGTGAAAAACTCTTTCCACATGAACAAATGTGAGGTCTCACACCAGTATGAACATTAAGGTGTCTTCTTAAGTTTGATTCCACAACAAATGTTTTATCACACTGATCACAGCTGAATGATCTCACTCCAGAGTGAGAGCGCAGATGAATGTTGAGACCGCTTTTGAATGTGAAACTCTTTCCACACTGAGAGCATGAGAACAGTTTTTCTCCAGTGTGAATTCTCATGTGTTTCGTAAGGTGTGATTTATTTCTGAAACTCTTTCCACACTGAGAGCATGTGAACGGTTTTTCTCCAGTGTGAATTCTCATGTGATCATTTAGGCTTTTTTTATGACTGAAACTCTTTCGACACTGAGAGCATGTAAAAGGCCTTTCTCCAGTGTGAATTCTCATGTGCTCATTAAGGCCTCCTTTATGACCGAAACTCTTTCCACACTGAGAGCATGTGAACGGTTTTTCTCCAGTGTGAATTCTCATGTGCTCTTTTAGGTTTCCTTTCTGAAAGAAACTCTTTCCACACTGAGAGCATGCATAAGGCCTTTCTCCAGTGTGAATTCTCATGTGTGTTTTGAAATTTGATTTATGTTCGTAACTCTTTCCACACCGAGTGCATGTGAAAGATCCTTTAACTCGTTTCTGTGTGAAATTCTTTTCAGTCTGTGAAATGATGCTTCCATCTTCATTTTTGAAATACTGTTTGTCTTCATTCACTTCCATCGGGTCTAAAATCAACATATTAAATTTCCATGGTTGAATTGAAGACAGACAAATTAGAAACAAAAGGAAATTCAGGGAGCCCTGAATTTTAAGTACTTTTAAGTCTAGTATCTAGTTTTAGATGTTATTGTTATATGTCAGTTTATCATCTTAATGTTCCTCATCAGTCATTAAAGAGAATGGAAGGAAAACACCAACCTATTTGTTCCTCTGTATCTTCATCTTTTATTCTGCAGGGTTCTTCCTTAATCTCCATCTTTACAATAGTATGTCAGTAGTTTCTCCTGGAGTAATTCCTCCTGCTTGCTTGCTTCTTCTCCTGTGGGAAGATGGGAATATTCCCCAGCATTTAAACTCTCATGAACGGCTGTGGGAGCTTCACTGACTGAAGGAGTGAATTGTGGTCGTTGTTGCTCATTTAGCAGATGATCATCACACTTACAATCACTCTCAGTTATCCAGCTTTAAGTGTTTTGATCAAATAGTCTCAAATTCTCAAATTGATTTGATTTTTTGAGAAAGCAAATCAATATATGAAAACAAAATAACATCTTTTAAATGAAAAATAGATAAATGGATAAAAATTATAAAAAAATTTTTTTTAAACTACTTCTAAAATGTATTCATATTTAAATCCACACGCATACATGATGCATACAAATGACAGAAATAAGCTGTTAGAACAGAAAATAGATTGTGACTAAATTGTATTTCAATAGAACGCCAATCTTGACATTTAATCAAAACTATTTTGCGCAGTTTATAATGGCTCGTTTCCACTGAATGGTACGGTACGGTACGCATTTATTTCCGTTTCCACTGTCAAAAGTTGTGAATGGTACCAAAATGCCGAACCGTACCGTACCACTTTTTGGGTACCCTTCCGTTGGGGTACCTAGCACAGTGGTACGGTACTAAAGGGTGGAGCTAGACTCACTGCAGAACGTTGATTGGTTGACAGAGAATCGTCACGCGTTCTACAAGGGGAATGACAGCATAAGAAGCGCCATTTTTTTATATACGTAATTTTAAGAGTTTTTCAGGCGAGAATGTAGTTGTTTAAAGCTCAAATCTGTGGTTTATTTATAAAGATTTGATGAAAATTTGATCCAGGTTGTGAGATCCAGGCAATCACCGGGAGCTCATGTACCCCGCCTGGAACAGCCTTTCCTCGGCTGGTCCTTCTGACGTTTGCCGCTGACTCTGGCTTCTCAGTAGTGGTTAAACATGAGATATAATTAGTCTTGTGTAGACCTAACGGGTGATCTTTGGTCTTGTGAATCTATAATTTGTTCCCTGGCCACATAACTTTATATTTAGGCTATTTAACTTTACCGTTGTAACGTTAGACTAGAGCGCTGACTTTGTATGTTTGACTGAATTGTTTGCTTTATTTCTTGTTGTATAGCTTCTTGTACCTTTTACTTATACTTTTAATTAAAAAAAAATGTGTTGTTATAAATAGGCTAACGTTACATGCAGTGAATATAATCAATACGCGTGGCCTGAACCACATTTGTGTGGCTATAATGTTTAAGATTTCTTTAAATGAAAACGAAAAGAGGCAGTGTGGTGTTTTATAACATATTGCGTTTTATTGTTGCCTAAAATGTACATACAGAGATAACCGGAGTAGCAGAGCGAGTTGAGTGACGCTTTGAAGAACGAGCTGTTCCTTTGCAGAATTACCGGACTCGCGTCCTCGGGAGTCATTCTCCTGAGTCAGACTTGGCAAGTCTGAACTTTGCGTACTTGCTATTGAGAAACGCTTAATGTCGGCGCTTGGCTTCTTGTGACAAACATGCCGAGAAGCAAGAACAAGATCTGCTGTATGTCATCCATTGTTGTTGTTGTTGTTGTTGTTGTTGTTGTTGTTTATGTCGATTTCTTCTTCGCGCGAAAATGACATTGATCGCTTCTTTCCGGCATAGACTACACCACGCCTATCAAGTAAGGGTACTTCATCATACTCAGATTCTAGTCAGAATGTGAGTCTGATACTGCTCCATTGGGCTGTGATTATGGGGCGTGTTTCAACCGAACCAGGAAGGAAAATGCACTCAATTGGATAGACCTACAACCAATCAGAACAACAGTGTAAGTGACGTATGTTCTTCATTCATCTTTCCGATCAACAAATGCCTTGATCGCGGTTCTCTGTTCCTCTTTTAAAATGAATGCGCTGTCGATATCTTCTATAACAGACACGATGGCGTAATCTACACATGATGTGTCATAAACAAAGTTCGGGAGGAGCAAATAATCAATCCAATCAACTTGTCATCAAACAATTACAATGTCTACCCTATCAGCATGAGAGGAAGCATATATTTATTCACTCTGTCAACTCACCTAACATTCCTTGACAGTTTTCAGCATCCCTCCACTCACTCTCGGCTTGTTCTTCCACAGCTTGGAATACGGGGGGAGTACTTTGGGTTTGGGCCGAATACCGAGCCCGGAGCCTCTCCTCGGACAGTACGCCAAATATGCATTTATTCTATCTGACTTATTTGTAAGTGTGAACTCGTGAAATCTCAATTCTTCAGCGGCAGTCATCTTTGTTGTAAACAAATTCAACCCAAGTGCTCGTTGGTGACGTGGATGATTACGTTACTATTGATCATCTGTCCATCATCGTATAAAGCCGCCCTGACAATTTGATTGGTCCGAACAACTTTTGTTCTGGCATAATAGCACCACAACGGATCAAGTCCAGACCGAACCTCCTTACTTAAACATTTTGTGGGCGGGGCTAAGTTCGGCTGGCTTCCAGGCTAACGACTACCGACACCAGAGGGTTATTCAGGTGAACCTGACTACCGCAGAGCCTTTCTTACTAGATGCTCCATGCATTTTTCGTTGCAGCCACAGACTTTCAACCGTGAACAGTCGAGGGTAGCATTTGTACTCACATTGCTGTCGGGTAAAGCAGCTCTTTGGGGAACGGTGGTGTGGGAGAACCAGGATCCATGCTGCGCCTCGTTCCAGACACTCTCCGAGGAGATGAGAAGGGTCTTCGATCGTGTGGTGGCGGGTAGGGAGGGGGCCAGACTACTCGCAGACCTTCGCCAAGGAGATTGCTTTGTGTCGGAATGTAGTCTGTCTTCGGGGTTTCATCCCCAAAGCAATGGCCAAACCGAGAGAGCCAACCAAGATTTGGAAAGAGTGTTGCGATGTTTGGTTTCTAGGAATCCTTCCTCCTGGAGTCAGCAACTCTCAATGGTGGAGTATGCTCACAATTCGTTACCAGTGTCATCTACGTGCCTCTCTCCGTTTGAATGTAGTTTAGGTTTCCAGCCACCTATTTTTCCCAGTATGGAATCCGAAGTTGCGGTTCCCTCCGCTCACGCTTTCATCCAGAGGTGCCGTCACACATGGAGCAGAGCCCATGAGACTCTTCTCCAGGTGGGGGCGCGCAGATCTAAGGCCGATCACCACCGGTCGAAGCCTCCCATATACGTTGTTGGTCAAAACGTGTGACTTTCAACCAAGAACATTCCACTCCGATCCGTCTCTAATAAACTTGCTCATGAATCCACTGTCTCTCTCTTGTGTGTTTGTGTGTGGGCGTGGTATCCAATCTCAGGTTGATTATTAGCGCCAGCTGTAATCACTTCCCTTTCCATATGTTCAGTGATCACTGTCTCATGTTGTCAGATCGTTGTGGCTTCCCCGGTGTCGTGTCCTGTTCGTGTTCATCTCTAACCCTCCTCGTGTGGATTATCTTTGTTGTGCATCATCTTCGTTTGGATTGTTTGTTCCCTGGATTCTTGAGCACGCCGATCACCGCACACCATCACCGGGTTGCCCGTCGAAGTCCCTGCGTCATATTTCACCTGAGTGTTTGTCCTCTGACCTGTTGTCTTATATTACTGAGATCTAATAAACAGTTTTTACTTGCATTTTGCATCCGTCTCTGTATCATTACACATTTAACTTAAAAACTCCAGTTCTGTGTCAGATTGTTGCATAATAATCTACAGGTACACAAAATGTTAGAACAAAACTGAATCTTGAACATTTCTTTCTTATATGTTTTTATGTCTAAAATGAAAGTAGAGAGCGGTGGAAGTATGACGTCAAAGCCCCGCCCACTGGTTCCCTCAAGATTTTAAATTTATGAGTAAAATAAACCCTGTGGTAAACATAACTTGACCATACTTTGACGTTTATTCTACATTGTAAATGACACTCAACATACTCATACCAGACAAGTTTTGAAGCAGTCATCATTTTTGAAAATGTACGTTTTGTAACAAGTTTTAAGACAGTGTATGCCGTTTACATTGTAGAACAAAACGTCAAAGTATGGTCAAGTTATGTTAATCATAAGCTTTATTTTACTCATAAAAAAAAAACATAAAAAAAAAAACACATTATTAAACCCCATAGGAAAATCTCAAAGGAACCAGCGGCGAATTAGACTTTAGTTTCTGACGTCATCACTGCGCTACTGTATTCTTTGAAATTTTACAAAGCAAGAAACTTCCTTTTAATGGTACACAATTTGGAAGGAAAAAATAATCTTTCTGTTGGCCGTGTTAGATTGTAATAGAACAGATTACATTTTAGTATTTTTATTAACGTCACTGAATTGTTTTTAGTTTTAATTCAACATCCATAACTGAAAATTACATTTACATTAAATTTACTTTACAGAGCAGAAAAAGGGGTCACAAGCCATTGGTTCAAGACAAAAAAAAATTTCTAAACTTGTCAGATTAAACACATATAGGAACAAACTGTCAGTAAAATCACACATTTAAGGGCTCGTTTCCACCGAGTAGTACAGTCCAGTCCAGAACGATTCGGGACGGTAAACCCTAATCTGGCTTGCGTTTCCATTGCTAACAGTACCTTTACTTGATATGAGAATGACTTTTCTCTTCAGATGCTAAAGAGCTTTAAATGATGGCAATTTTGTGCACATGGTAGTGAAAAAATAGCAATATTTACACATGATTTGACAGTTTTTATTTTATTAAATATCAAGAATTTAAAAGGTGTGCATCATGCCTAACAACAACATGGACATGTTACAGTTGGTTTTCACGACTGGAAGTCATTCTCTTCAAATGCTATTGAAGTTAGAAACGTGTATATCAATGTCATATGTAATTTTAAGAGACAGTCCCTAAGTACAGTTTTTTTGCATTTATTTTTGGCCATATGACAGAGATCTGATATTCTATTTGTCATGTTTCTGTTTTGCATAAAACTGAAGAATATTCGGTGCATCCTATACTGTATTCTAAAATGATCTGATATTAACTTTTGCCTGGATTTGACTGAAAAGAGCTTAGGCTCATGTAACCAGAAGTTTTAAGATATCCAGTATGAACATGCTTTTTCTTTTCAAGTTTTTCTTGCCTCGTGGGTTGACATTATCTTAACAAGCAAAGCAATTCAACATTACAATAAATAAAATATTTGGGCAACAGATTATCACAAATGTTTTATGTTTATTGAACACAATATACAGTCATTGACTGAACATATTTGGGTTCGGTGTGAACCTGTGAAATGTTGAGGTTCCATCGTAGTAGTTTTGTGCGGGCAACATCATGGCAACGTAACACAAAGTACCTCACGCGGGAAACACTTAACGTAATGCGTAAATGCGTGTAACTAACGTAAATCAAGAAAGCTAGTATGCATAGGTCATGAAGTGTTGGCGAAATACATTAGCGGACCGGAGGGAATAATATGAAATTTTTTCCAGAAAACTTCTTGCAATAAATAAATTCAAGCACTTTCAAGGACCTGTATCTATGCATGTCTATATTCAAAAACTTTCCAGGGCCTTGAAATTTTATTTTTAGATTAACAAACTTTCAAGGATTTCAAGGACCTGTGGGAACCCTGTCAAATGAATGTCTATTCTTCTCTTGTAAGTAATGGTCCTGAACATGAACATTTGCTCATTAGATAACTTCGGGCAAGGTTTTGCTCTCATGTAGAGCACTGATGCGGTTTCTCTCCAGTATGAACTCCCTCATGAGATTTCAAGGAATCTGACCGAGAGAAACTCTTTCCACAGTGTGAGCACTGGTGCGGTTTCTCTCCAGTGTGAATTCTCTGGTGTGATTTTAAGTTGCTGGATGTAGTGAAGGTCTTCCCACAGTCAGAGCACACATAAGGTCTCACTCCAGTATGAACACGCTCATGCTGTTTTAAATTCTGCAGTCGTGAAAAACCCTTTCCACAAAAAGAACAAAAGTGAGGCTTCACACCAGCATGAGTTTTAATGTGTGTTTTTAAGCTTGATGAAAAAACAAATGTTTTATCACACTGATCACAGCTGAATGATCTCACTCCAGAGTGAGTGTGCAGATGATTGTTGAGAATGCTTTTAGATGTGAAACTATTTCCACACTGAGAGCATGTATAAGGTTTTTCTCCAGAGTGAATTCTCACGTGCACATTTAGGTGTCCTTTATGAATAAAACTCTTTCCACACTGAGTGCATGTGAACAGTTTTTCCCCAGTGTGAATTCTCATGTGCACATTAACGTCCTCTTTGCGACGGAAACTCTTTTCACACTCAGAACAAGAGAACCTTTTCTCTCCAGTGTGAATTCTTGTGTGCTCCTTCAAGTGTCCTCTATGTCTGAAACTCTTTCCACACTGAGTGCAGGTGAACGGTTTTTCTCCAGAGTGAATTCTCATGTGTCTGTTAAGTTGTGATTTATGTATGAAACTCTTTCCACACTCAGAGCAGGTGAAAGATCCTTCGATTCCAGATTTTCCAGCTTGTTTTTGTGTGAAATTCTCTTCAGTCTTTGAAACCACTGCATTTCCATCTTCATTTGTGAAATGATGCCGTTTGTCTTCATTCACTTCCATCGAGTCTAAAAGCAACATGTTAAATTCCCAAAATTAGGGCTGCACCAATCTTTTTCCAGAACAAGCCAGATACCGATAATTTTTATTTTTAGTACTATATCTGTTTTTTTACGGAAGCCCTGAACGTAAAAAAAAAAAAAAAATCCTATCATTTCGAGATTAAAGTCGAAACGTTTCGAGATTAAAGTCGAAACGTTTCGAGAATAAAGTCGAAACTTTTCGAGAATAAAGTCGAAACATAGTCTTCTGTAGAAGTTGCGTATGTGCTTGCTGTTTTTTCACATTGCCGTGTGTGTGTGTGTGTGTAAACTGGATCTACACAAAATAATAGCTTTACTTTTATCTTTGCTTTCAACAAAAGGAACATCTACAGGTCTACCGATATGGCATTAGGCTATAGGACGTTATAAAATATACTGCGCTGAAATAGACTTTAGCCTACAGGCGAAAACACTTTTCAGACTGGATCAAGAAATCCAGCTTAATGAATGAATGAATGAATGCATGAATGAGGCATTTATATAGCGCTTTCATATGTTTACTGTAGGCCTACACTTAAAAGCGCTTTACAATCATTTCAGGGAATCTCTCCTCAACCACCACCAGTGGTTATTATATCTGAGGAAATCACGGGATCCGGCCAAATGATCTGTAGGCCTAATCTACAGATCATTTGAAAAAGAATGATGCACTTAAAATGTATCCAGAACGGTGAAGAGGGAATCAGTGCGGTAACTGTTAAGTGTTCTCGACCCAGATAGTGTTGCCTATTATAGACGAGCACGAAAACACGTCAAAAACACTGCCACATAAAGCTTCGACCAGATTGTGAACCTACTCCGGCGGAGTCTGTGCTCATCTATAGGCAATGCCATGATAACGCATGTTGGTAGATTGGCACCTCGAATTTTCTTTTTTGTTGAAAGTCCAGATAAAAGTAAAAAGCTACTATTTTGTGTAGATCCATGTCCGAGGCAGTTTGACTTCACAAGTGCATTTCTTTACACAGACACACACACACACACAAATTCAGAATTGAAAACACGTCCTATGCACCAGTGGACGTGTGCCGTTATGAATGCACACACACGCAACTTCTACAGAACAGAAGACTGTATTCTGGTAATGTTTCGACTTTATTCTCGAAACGATTCGACTTTAATCTCGACACGATTTGACTTTAATCTCGAAACGTTTCGACTTTAATCTCGAAATACTAGAATTGTTTTTTTTTTACTGATTGTTTTTTTTTTTTTTGCGTTTCAGGGCTTCCGTAGTTTTTAATGCATTTTAAAAAAAATTAAATATTGGGAAGAGAAAACGAAGAATCTGAATTACATTGCTTAGCAAATAGATATTTCTTTAAGTTATTTTCATGCCTGTTAAAATGTATTGTAGGAGCTACGGCTACATTCCCTCTTCATATTATAGCTCTATAATATTTTATCTTTAATTTGATAGCACAGTGAATATTTAGAGCGGCTCCAGCAGGACTCAACCAGTCAAGAGCAGTGAGTGATTCTCTCTTTCTTTTGTTGTTAGATCAACATTGAGGACAAAAAAAAACAAAAAACAGTAGGTTTATTAGGCTGCTGTCACTTTAAGAGTTTCAACATACTGTTAACCCTTTAAGCCCGAAGTGTACTGAAAAAAAAATCATAATCAAATTACTGGGCAACCACTGAATGGAATAACACAAAATATGTATAATTTTAAAGCTTAGAAATACATCTAACCATTTTAATCAACTCTTAATGAGTGCTGAGTAATCCCTCTAAACCGGAGAGTACTGCAGTGCCCGCGGGCGCCAACTAGCTTTGATCAACACAAAATAGGTGTCATTTGAAAGCTTGAAAGGTCTTACGGAGTAGAATACAAGAAGTATAATAGTTTTGGCCTTTGACTAAACTTGAGTGAGTTTTTGTACGCGAAGCCCTGCAAAACCCATATGTCAACAATATACGGATACGACTGATTCTGTTCTGGGCAAGAGGCAGCTTAGCATGGATAAAAGCAGGGAGAGCAGCAATCTCCCAAAAGCTTCTAACAGAAGTATAAAGAACTATGTTATGAAAGATATAACAGTATGATTTGATCAACTATTTTACTTTAAGCATTATGTGTGTAAAAATGCCATAAACGTGTAGTCCCATTCTATACAATGTCTACGTTGAATATTGATGTGTTCTTGTGGCAACATGTAGTAAAAAACTAACTTGGCAACATTTTAATTAAAATATCTTATATTTAATAGGAATATTGATATGCAATTTCTTTCCCTTTTCACTTGTTGTCTCCCCAAAATGCCTGATAAGTCCTATTCTGATTTGAAACCCCATAACGGGAGATGTTAGTTTATGACAATTTGAAAATTACTTAGATTTTAATGATAATTACTAAATATATTTCAATAAGAGTGGTCAATTTGATCATTCAGTCATTGTCAGTCATATTTAAAGTCCAAGTAGAGGGGGTTTTAATGGTGAAACCTCTAAACATTTGGTATCTCTGAAAAGCCCTGAATGTGCTCTTTACAGCACTATGACATATGAAGATCTCAGAGAAATTCGCTAAAATATAATGTCCTCTACAGAAGAAAAAAAGTCTATGCCTGGGTCTCAGGAGGATTTGTGAGTTTTCACCTAATCTTCCTCATCAGGCATTAAAGAGAATGAAGGAAAACACCAACCTATTTGTTCCTCTGTATCTTCATCTTTTATTCTGCAGGGTTCTTCCTCAAACTCCATCTTTACAATAGTATGTCAGTAGTTTCTCCTGGAGTAATTCCTCCTGCTTGCTTCTCCTGTGGGAAGATGGGAATATTCCCCAGCATTTAAACTCTCTTTGTTTATAAAAAGTACAACTCCTCTAGCTGATGTTTATGTTGCTCGTACATTAGATATGATTTTAAATACATTAAACCTCTGTTTACCAGGTTTCATTTGTTTATTACATAAAATGAAAACACAACTCATAATCTTAACAAATTGTAATGTGAAAAAAACAGTCAGTAACGAGTTTACGTTTGACAAGCTTAATGAACAACATCAGTCGGTTCATTTTGATTCATTTCTGAGTGATTCACTAAATGACTCTTTTCGCTGTTTGGATTTAGATTTCTCCTAATAAATGATAAAAATGAATGTACTCACAGTCTGAAACAGCAGATTTAGAGCAGAATGAACGGCTGTGCCACTTCTCATGTTTATGTTCCCTTCCCTCGCTCACTTCTCTTCTTCTTCTAGACTCGGATGCGTGTCATTGCTTCGGTTGCTCGAGCGCCTCTACTGGCGAAAATTATATTGAACTATCTTACCTTCATAGTTTAGACAACAAGATAAGATCTGTTTGTATTTATCTCCCCAACTATGTTTCATTCGGGATAAAGAATCAAACTTCAAATATCTGATGAGGAGTTTGCAATACCATCTGGACTCCTTCAACTGTTACGTGTTAGTGATTTTCTTGCTTTTTTAAATCTTGACTTAATTTTAAATTTATATGGTAAGTATTATTAATAAAATTAAAAATGTGAGAGTTATATAAAGTTTTAAATTAAAACATCCAGAACTCCAGTTCTGTCCGAACAGCTCAATGCAAGTTAGATTTATACCAATAAAAATAAAATCACAGTCTGATAAACACAGTAAATTAAATCAGTTAAAGGTATAATATGTAGCTTTTGGCGCTTAATAAACAAAAATTAATGCGCTTTGCGGAAGAGTATTGAAGCCGTAGCTACTTCTCTCCTTTTATGTCTATGGCGAGTCACGCTGGTACTCTGTTTACTCCGCGACTAAAATAGTCCCAATATAAACACTATAGACCTACCGTAGTGATTCAGGATAAGACTAAGGTAATGTTTGGAAGATGAATTCACAATTTACTCGCTATTTATATAAATATTTCTAAATTAAAAAAAAAGTTACATAGTGCACGTTTATGAATCACGATGGATTCAACAAGATCACGTGGTTGAAACGAAAACAAATGGCGCCATCTAGAGGAACATCTGTAATGCTGCCAAACTATTGCCATAACGACATATAGAGAAGCTCATGCAAATTATTCAAGACGGTTGATTATCAAATCAAATCAAATTATCAAGACGACACAAAATCAGCTTAAAAAATGACAAGTTCCATTTCATTACTTTTTATTATGTTCGTCAAAATACAAGGTATAATCGCAGTGTACGAACTTAAATAATATTAACCATCATTTCATCATTAGGTACTAGATAGTAGAGCTGGACGATTCTGGTGACTTTGTGAACATGACTTTGTTCATGAAAAAATGTGCTCATGGCTTAAAGCCACTCTAAGTACAAGTTTTGTTTGTTTATTCTTGTAACAAATTCTACATGCAGTATATAATGGATGACATATAATGGATGTGCATCACCTCTTCACAGCCAGAATAAACAAATGAATTTGCACAGAATATTGATGGAGATAAATAGTTTAACTAAATTTACTACCACACACAATATTTATAAACATAAATAAGCATTTCCATCTAAAACTCGAGCATCGCTCACCATGCCTCTTAGCCTGGCACCCCAGACCTACATCAAGATGTTAGGTCTGGCAACTCACCATTGGCACGGCTCAATCCGAGGGGCGGGATAAACGGTTGTCTCTCAAAATCCCTCTGCACGCAATAGGATAGCGCTACAACCAATCAGAGCAACGAAGAAAGCTAGTTGGTATATTAAACTTTTGCCGTATCCAGTCGGCAAAACTCTGAACACATCTTCCTTTTTTTTTAAATGACTTAAGTGCCGTTCTTTGTTCTTTTCTCAAAGAAAAGCTTAACTCCAAGTCCTCCAGAGTCGCGGGCAAAGCCGATTCGAAAGACCGCTGTTCGCCAGCAGCAGTTTTCAAGTAGCAGGGAACCGCCGCAACTCTGTCGTCATTATGTTAAGCCCGCCCCGCCTACTCTATACACAATGTGATTGACCTGACCTGAGTTTGTTTTTTCCAGCTCGAAAGTCAACGGAGAGTTGCTAGACCACACTGGCTGCAAAATTCATTTTGCTGCCGCTAGGGTACATCTAGATTTCTAGGCTACATGCCTCTATGTAATTTTGACAAATCAGATGATGTTGCTATGTTACAAGAAATTCAATCTTTTGATTTATCAGAATATCACACTATTAACTTGAATGTGACAGATCTGAAAATGAACTTTAGTTATTTAGGAAACTCAAAGCAACGCTTTTTCTTATGAGTCTGTAGCTGAGATATTCGGATGAAACTCTTCCCACATGAAGAGCACTGGTGCGGCTTTTCTCCAGTATGAACTTTCTCATGATCTTTCAGGTGTCCTGACTGAGAGAAACTCTTTTCACAATGTGAGCACTTGTACGGTTTCTCTCCAGTATGAACTCTCTGGTGTGATTTTAAGCCGCTCGATGTAGTGAAGGTCTTTCCACAATAGCACTTGTACGGTTTCTCTCCAGTATGAATTCTCTGGTGTGATTTTAAGTGGGTGGATGTAGTGAAGGTCTTTCCACAGTCAGAGCAAATATAAGGTCTCACACCAGTATGAATAGTCTCATGCTCTTTTAAATGTTGCAGTAGTGTAAAACTCTTTCCACATAAAGAACAAAAGTGAGGCTTCACACCAGCATGAACATTAAGATGATTTTGTAAGCTTGATGAAAAAACAAATGTTTTATCACACTGATCACAGCGGAAAGATCTCACTCCAGAGTGACGGCGCAGATGATCGTTGAGAACACCTTTGCACCTAAAACTCTTTCCACACTGAGTGCATGAGAACGGTTTTTCTCCAGTGTGAATTCTCATGTGTCTATTAAGGGTTGATTTATCTGTTAAACTCTTTCCACACTGAGAGCAAGTGAACGGTTTTTCTCCGGTGTGAGATCTCATGTGTCTGTTAAGGGTTGATTTATCTGTGAAACTCTTTCCACACTGAGAGCATGTGAACAGTTTTTTTCCAGTGTGAATCCTCTTGTGTCTCTGAAGGTGTGTTTTATGTATGTAACTCTTTCCACATTCAGAGCAGGTGAAAGATCCTTTGACGACTGTGTTTCCATCTTCATTCGTGAAATGATGAGGTTTTTGCTGTTTGTCTTCATTCACTTCCACCGGATCTAAAAATCAACATATTAAATTCCCATTAGTCAATAAAAGAAGGACAAAAAGAAATATGGTTCAATCTCAATTTAGCACAAATCCAGTTTACTACTGAGTCGGGTGTACTCACAATAGGCGATCTGAATCATGCGAGAGCACGTTTGACCCCAAATCTGGTTCATTTGACTAGTGTGATAATTTTCGTACCATGTCCAGGCCCGGAAGAGGTGGGCTCAGGCACGGTTCGATTGGGCTGTCTCCGTAATAATCTAATACGTGCAGCACAATCAAGTGAAATCGCTATGGCATAAAAAAGTTTCATCATAAATGACGTAAACGTGCTCCGGCCCAGAACATTAAGTGCAATGTGAGTGCAGACCAGCGGGGGAGTTTGGGACAATCACGCCAGGACACGGTACAAGACAACCATGCCTATTGTGAGTACATTAAACTCAGGATACTGTATTTTAAAGATAATTTTGTAAAATCAAAGTAAGCTTTACAGATATTTATTGGACAATGTTTGTCATGCTTGTTCAATTAACCATTTACAAATTATTGCACATGCACCTGTGGAACAGTCCTTAAAGGGTTAGTTCACCCAAAAATTAAAATTCTGTCAGTAATTACTCACCCTCATGTTGTTCCAACCGCGTAAGACCTTCGTTCATCTTCGGAACACAAATTAAGATATTTTTGATGAAATCTGAGCCATGTTTCACTCCTCCATAGGCTTCCAGTGTGACCGAAACTTGCTGGCCCAGAAAAGTTATTAAAGAGATCGTTAATATAGTCCAAGTGACTCCAGTGGCTCAATCTTAAGTATATCAAGCGACGAGAATACTTTTTGTGCGCAAAAACAAACAAAAATAACGACTTTATTCCACTATTCATTTCCTTCTCTCTGGATGTCTAGTTGGTTTGCGTAGTGTTTTTGCGCAGCGCGTCTGTGTTACACGTCACCACGTAGGCTCACTATTGGCCGACGCCGGTCATGTGTGTGTTGCGTGATGACGTCGGATGACGTGCAACACAGACGCGCAGCGCAAACACACTACGAGGCCCAGAGAGAAGGAAATGAAAAGTGGAATAAAGTCGTTATTTTTGTTTGTTTTTGCGCACAAAAAGTATTCTCGTCGCATGATAAACTTAATGTAGTGCCACTGTAGTTACTTGGACTATTTTAACGATGTTTTAATAACTATTCTGGGCCGGTGAGTTTCGGTCACACTGGAAGCCTATGGAGGAGTCAAAATTCTGTCAGATTTCATCAAAAATATCTTAATTTGTGTTCCGAAGATGAACGAAAGACTTACATGGTTGGAACAACATGAGGGTGAGTAATTACTGACAGAATTTTCATTTTTGGGTGAACTAACCCTTTAAGACAAACCCCCGGTTTCACAGACAAGTGAAAGTCAAGTCACAGTTTAGTCTCAGACTAAAACACATGTTTGAGCTGTTTTAATTGAAAGCACTGACAGATCTTAAAATATTTGTCACTGCCATTGTATTGTCTCAAGATGTACATCAATAATGTTTTTAAGGCACATTTAAGCCCTGTCTGTGAAACCAGGCCAAACAATGTCACAATTAATGTCACAGTTCCAATAACTTAGGACTAGGACTGGGCGATATAACGATAACAATAATTATCGCAATATATTTTCTCAATAAAACGATATCGAGTTTAATAAATGTTCGATATTGTTTATGCGCCAAAAGTGGAACAAAACTCGTTTGAACGGCGCAACACAGATCATTTATCCACTTGGCTCAAAGTTCAAACGGCAGCGCAGCGTGAGCTTACTACAGCAGATGCATTTACTCGCTAAACGGTCTTGGTCATGCAACCACTAAACAGCGCTGTAAGATCCAGTGAGAAGCACTTGAATTCAGCGAAGAACACAAATGTCTCAGTGATTTAAACTAGTTTAAAGCCAGATGAAACGGCGCTGACAAACAGGAGAAACACTGTGTGCAACGATACAGTCAGAAGACTTTTCAGTCTACAAATCTCCATCATTTACCATGTTTACTGTAGTAACACTAACTGCACTATGGTATTGTGGCAGAAATGTGACAGAATAACCAGCCCATGACAGAACGACAGACCCATTAAAAGGAATCTAGCAGCAGTGAGAAAAATTCCAGCATTGGTCACAATGCTTAAAGTGCCGACAGGGCCCTGGTTGATGCAAATGCCAGAGTTGAGACTGGAAGGAAATGGAGGGCCAAGGAGGAGCAAGCCACTCATCCCATGGTCCAAGGCAAGCAGTAAGGAGAGGAAGGACCTTGTTGTTGCAGAGGTCACCAGGATTGAGCAGAAGATCAGAGTGAGGTCTGTAGTACAGGGGCAGGAGGGGCAGTGGACAACTTGGGAGTGTCACTAGCCGAGCAATCAGCTGGGTAGAGTTCTGGAAACTGCCCCAGGCTCGGCTCAGTTTCCTCATTAGGACAACATACGACACCCTCCCGAGCCCTAAAAACCACCACCAATGGCTTGGAACAGAGCAATCCTGTGACCTCTGTGGGACCATCAATGCCTCACTCCAGCATATTCTGTCGGGCTGTAAAACAGCACTGACACAGGGTCAGCTCAGATCAAGTGCTCAGGAAGCTGGCAGAGGTGCTGGAGAAAAGGAGGCAGGAGGAGGCAAACGACCAGAGTCCATCAGAGAGCCGATGCAGGATCCACTTCATCAGGCAGGGGGAACCCGCAATGCATACCAGCAAGAGACAATTCGCCAAGCTTTTAACACCAGGGGCGGTGTGGAAGATGGAAGTAGACCTGGGAAGGCAGCTCCAAGTCCCACAGGAGATATGCAGCACCACCTTAAGACCAGATGTGGTGTTATGGTCTGCAGCTGTGAAGTCAGCAATACTGATCGAGCTGACAGTGCCATGGGAGGAGGGACTGGAAGCTGCCTACGAGAGAAAGAAGATGAAGTATGCAGACCTGGCACACCAGAGAAAGTGGAAGGAGTGTGAGGCTGTACCCCGTGGAAGTGGGAGCCAGAGGCTTTGTGGGCAGATCAATATCACGTTTGCTCAAGGACCTGGGACTAGTGGGAGCCACACTGAGCAGATCCACCAAAGAGCTATCTGAGGAAGCTGATATGTGTTGAGTGTTTTGATTCATGTTTCTATTTCTGTTTTAGTATTTCAGTGTGTTAATTAGTTCAGTCTTCCTCCGTCCCCTGCCTGTTTGTATCCACGTTACTGATTGAGTTAATTCTGTTCAGGTGTGTCTAGTTCATTTACCCTCTCTTGTTTGCTGTGTATTTAAGCCCAGTGTTTAGTGCTGTTCAGTTGTTTGTCGTTGTTACTATTTACTGGTTGTTCTGTTCCTGTTTTTGAATTCCCGACAAACCTGAGAATTTCTGTTAGTTCAATAAAGTATCAATAAAGACTGCTGCAATTAGATCCAGTTTAATCTCTGCTGCAACCAGCCTGTGACAGAACGAACGAAAGACCCATTAAAAGGGATTTGGTAGCAGTGAGAAAAATTCCAGCTCAAAGGATTACAGCATTGCCAGTTCCAATGGTCACAATGCTTCCAGTGAGTATTGTTCCTGAGTCCGTTCCAGTGAGAGAAATTCCCTGAGTCTGTTCCAGTAAGAGATATTCTAGAGCCTAACCCAGAGTCCAGTAAAGGCTCCAGCCCGAGTCCGCTCCAGACTCAGCTCCAGCCTCAGAGCCCAGCCCAGACAGAGCTACGCGGATCATAATGGCCACGACCATCTTGTGTGTGTGGTTGGCAGACACCCACAATATTCCTCCCAAGAAAGTTTTGGGGGGTTGGGGTTACTCATCCACAGCCAAGGAGGCCGTCCAGAGCGGAGGTGAAACCAGGCCTAACAGTTCCAATAACTTAGGACTAGGGCTGTAAAACGATAACGGGCGGTTTCGGGTCCAGCTTTCAAATAATAGACCAGTCCGGTGTAGCAACTTTTTGGACCCATGTAGAAATCTATGATCACCTGTGTGAACATGCCATAGTCCTGCTGCAGGAGGCATGAGGAATGCAGATGTGCAATAACAGAGCAATAAACACCAGTGTCTGTAATGTAAGACACTAAAAACAGCGCTTTTTTAAGTCCTTTCTAATGCCAAACCACATGTAACAAGGGATGTGACCGTGAAGAAACTTTGAGTTGGAGATGGCATCTGAGTTTTGTCCTCTTTTTTCCACCTCTCTTTTAAATTGCTTACAGTGCGTGTCCACTGGTGCAGATCAGAGCGTGCGTTTAAAATGAATTGAAATTAACTGAAAAAGCTCGCTCTACACTAGTGGACACGCACTGTTGAGTATTTTACTTTCAATTTCGAAACAGCGGCAATTTTGGGGCGGCAATTGTTTGGATGGTGGGTTGATTATTAGAGGCTGACCGATTCATTGGTTTTGCCGATTAATCGGCACCGATAGTTGATTGGTGGAACAAATCGGTTATCTGTAAAAATTCATGCCGATAGTTGTGTCCATTGTTGGAGAGGCTGAGAAGGGTGCGCTGTCATCATACAGTACGATAGGGCCTCTAGAGGCAAAATAAAAACTATGACTGATGCCTCGTGGAGTTTGTTTTGACACGTGATTCCATTTGTAACATTAACTAAGTTTAATAAATGCTGTAGAAGTATTTTTTATTGTTAGTTTGTTCATTTCAACATTTACTAATACGTTTTTTAATTGAGTTTTAATTTTAATTTTATCTGTTAACCTTAGTTAACCCTCTGAGGTCGACAAACGCGCCTGCGCGTTTTGCTGGATTTTCTTCACATTGTAGCACTATAAACTTAAATTACTCCGTCATTTATGGTCATACAGAAAAAAGAAATATCAAAAAATTATCTGTGATATTTCTACTTTTGTATGTGTCCACTTACAATCAAAATTGTGTTTTTGTAAAATAAAGAAAATAAACAGGGTGTGCTTTCTGCCTCCCCGTCGCGGTGAACTTTTTTTTCTTGAGCACGTCTATAAACTGAAACCAAACTCAGCGAATACTTGTCACACATTTATGAGCCATATACCTTTATAAACATTTAAGTGTGTACTTTTAAATGATCGGATTCAAACTGAAAACAAATATTCTATGTTTAAGTAATTTGTATAAAACCAACAAGATGTCCAGCTTCTCAAACGCTTCCTAATTATTTTTTAATTTGATCACGCCCACTCGCGCAAAAGAGATTCACATGCAAATCTCCACATGGAACGCGAACGCGCTTATTACCTCAAAAACAAAGCACCAACAAACTTCACAAGTCTCTGCTTTTCGTCGAGTTTGAAAGACGTGCCGTGAGCTTACATTGGCTTTACCTCAGAAGAAGAAGAACGCGATTTGAAGACAAGAAAGATGTAAGGTAAGAAATTCTTAAATATTAGTTTGTTATTGTTGCATAAATTTCACATTGCAGTTGAACTGTTGCTAGATATATGGTGAATATTATAATATTTAGACCCGTGTTTACTGTTACTGTGTTTGTGGATATCTGCTCAAACGTAGATATGTATAATATGGTAACCATAATGTTTCATATTTTGGAGCGAACTCTGGTTTTGAATGTATCATATTTGGAGCGCGATCGCGTTTGAAAGTATCATATTTGGAGCGCGATCGCGTTTGAATGTATCATATTTGGAGCGTGATCGCGTTTGAATGTATCATATTTGGAGCGCGATCGCGTTTGAAATAGGGATGCACCGATCCGATACTCAGTATCGG
The DNA here is from genome assembly GCF_951802725.1 of Rutilus rutilus. NCBI lineage: Eukaryota > Metazoa > Chordata > Actinopteri > Cypriniformes > Leuciscidae > Rutilus > Rutilus rutilus. The sequence goes on along the minus strand of NC_140231.1, from coordinate 32,238,214 downwards.
TATCGGCTCCGATACTGCCATTTTTGGCGGATCGGGTATCGGTCAGACAAGGCCGATCCAAATCCGATATTGTGCGTATACTATTCAGTGTTATTGTTAAGCCCCACAAAAGGCACACAAACATTATAAAGCACCATAAGTTTTCGTGCACAATATTATAAGTGTTCTGAAGCCATTATATAGTATAATGTGAGATATAAATTAATATTTAAGTCGTTAAATTCAAGATCACGTAAACGTTTCCCTCAGCTGCGCTGTCAGTCATTCTTCATTCAAACAGCGCGTCGCGTTCGGTTACAACAGTTAACACAATGAAACTCTCTCCAAGATGATTCAGTGTTACTATTATTATACTTGATCTGTAGATAAAGGTCTATGGTTTCGCATAAAACAACTTTATCTTGCTGGACTTTATTGCTGTACCTTAATCATGTTACTTTCTACCGGGTGTCTGTTAGATCACAACACTAGAGTAAAGTCAGAGCACTATTTGTTCTTCACGCGCACAGTAACTGAAATTTAAAACGGTTAAAAGAAAATGCTGAATAGACTATTGCATAGATAGATACTGTACAATTCACTACGCATCAATATGTATTTTCTTTGTGCTATAAACTTTTCAATGCGGACTCGACGCGCTGCGCGCTGTGACTCGTGTTGCTTCAAGCGCATCATTCTGCGCTCGGGATGCGCATAAGCGCTTTGTGCCGCTCTGTATTGGAGCCTTTCATATCATAATACAGTGACGCAATGAAACAATATCAATAGCAGTTCTTGTTCTGTCCTATCTATTATGTTGCTACCTCATTAAACAGCTGTGCTATACATTTAAAAAAAGTCTCAATTTTATTGTAGGCTATAAAATAATTTATATTTTTGATTTCTGTTGTTGTTTTTCATGAATGTATTTTACAACAATACAAAGAGCAATGTGTAAAGTTTTACCAGATTTAGTGTTACACTTATTGTCTCTAATTTGTTCCCCACTAAACATTTTTTTTCACAAAATGTTAAAATTTTATACAATTATTGTGCACTCGTAATTTTTCTAGACTAAATTTTACTGCTGAATTATCCATTAATTAGTTTATAATAGCATTTATGTCAGATTATGATCATATATTTTTTGTTGTTGTTTTTCTTTTTTCAGTTCTTATCAGTTCAACACAGAGTTATAGAAATTCTACTTGATTAAAAAAAAACTGCGCTGGTATCGGTACGGATCGGTATCGGCCGATACTCCGAATTTTTGGTATCGGATCGGATCGGTTCTGAAAAAATGGTATCGTTGCATCCCTAGTTTGAAACGCACTGTGCATAGCCTACTGCTTACAAGGCACAACAAACCTGGTGTTCATTATATTATATATTGTTGGAAACATTTGTGTGTGTGTGTGTATGTGTATGTGTATGTGTATGTGTATGTGTGTGTGTATGTGTGTGTGTATTCTGTGAATTTTAAAAAGCAATTTTAACCAGAAAAATCTAAAATTTATTCCCAATACATTTTAGAACTATATTCCCTATTTCTCTTGCTATCAGTATGTTCACTTTTTTTTTTTTTTTCAGGGACATGAACATGGTAAAGTGAAAATCAAACACCTTGGAAATGAAAGGTATGTACAATGTTTTTAGGAATGGCAGAAAGGTCTCTGTCTTTGGATCATTGTTTTCAATAAGTGCTTTTTTGTCATTTGTTGTGTATATTTGGATTATGATGTCATTATCTCAAAACTACAAACTTTTACATACATGCTGCTGATATATTATTGTAGCAGAGTTTGTGCTGAATACAGTGTAATCAGACTTTAGCCATGAAAATGTCACAAGTAACAGAAATAAGCACAAATGTCAGAGCATGTCAGAAGAACACCTCCAGGCCCAGAAAACAGCTCAGACCCCAGAGGGTAAATGCACTATGAACGAACATGAATGATCAAGGTACAATTGAATTGCTCAAATATTAATACATGCTGTAAAAATGTATGTTGCATAAAAGCATAGTTCATGTAAGCTACCCAGCTAGCAAAAAGTCGTCTATTAGACCGCTGAATAGACGTAAATCTTCAACGTCTAATTACGACTTTTCAACATTGAAAACAGGTCGATTTTCAACGTCTTGATGGAATATGTAAAACTCTTTAAATTTATTTTAGATAATAATGAACATGGTTTGGTAGTTTGTTTTTCTCCGTTATTTTAGCATGTATAACAGACTTATCCTGTCTTAGATTATCAGTTGAAAACACGTGGTATCTCAGATGATCAGTTGAAAACACGTAGTCAAACAGTCCAGCCGAAACTACTTAGTTGAAATCACGTCGAAAACCAGTCCAAGGCGGACCGACTTCTTTTCAACTATATTTCAACGTTGAAAGACGGTAATTGTTTACTGGGTAGCAATACATTCTTGTGAACAAGTGGTACTTGCATGTTTCTAGGTTATAGCTAAAGAAACACACATTTGACCTGTAATATTTTAGTGTTTAAATTATTTTCTCTAGAATTTGTTCAGTAGAACTTTTCATTTTAATATATTCATATTTATTTCATTTAGCACATTTTCATGGTTCAGAACTGTTTTTTTTATTTTTGTAATAGAGTTCAGCACTGTTTTACTTTGAGTGTTATGTTTGTTTTTTATCCAGTATCCATTTTAAAAACTATCGCTTGATTAATTGGTTGTCGCCAAGTACGGCCCAATCTAGTTATCGGTATCAGTAAAATCCACTACTAAAAAAAGCAGTTTTAAGTGGGAGGATGTTACTTTTTTTTTGCATGTAGTTTTAGATGTATTGTTAAATGTCTGTTTTCATCTTAATGTTCCTCATAAGTCATTAAAGGGTCATGAAACCCCAAATCACATTTTTTGAGATGTGAACATATGTGTACAGGTTGCACATCACTGAAAACACTAAAAGCACTCATAAATGTTATCAATAAGTGGAAATTGGTTATTTTTGCGTTTTTCCGAGCAATTTCGTTTTTCCAGGTTAAAGGGAAAGTCGAGGCAACATCACTGAGTGAGGTAGAAACGTGCCTTCGGTGTGTGTGATTGGCTGAATGTGAGGTAGAAGCATTCCTTCGGTGTGTGTGATTGGCTGAATGTGAGGTAGAAGCGTTCCTTCGGTGTGTGTGATTGGCTGAATGTGAGGTAGAAGTGTTCCTTCGGTGTGTGTGATTGGCTGAATGTGAGGTAGAAGCGTTCCTTCGGTGTGTGTGATTGGCTGAATGTGAGGTAGAAGTGTTCCTTCGGTGTGTGTGATTGGCTGAATGTGAGGTAGAAGCGTTCCTTTGGTGTGTGTGATTGGCTGAATGCGAGGTAGAAGCATTCCTTCGGTGTGTGTGATTGGCTGAATGTGAGGTAGAAGCGTTCCTTTGGTGTGTGTGATTGGCTGCCGGCACGATTCTACATTAGCTGGCAATCGAGCGACTCTCATTTATTCATGAGAAAGATCTTGTTCAATCCTATCACTGCGCTGTGTTACGCATGAGATCGCATTACAGCGGATAATTTAAACAACAGATGTGCGCGCATGAGAGCGGTTTCTGTCCTGAACGCCGCGATGAGTTCAACAACGCTCGCAACGTGGATCACATCGTTCATAAACGGACTGGAGCAAGCGCGAGTTTTCAAGTTTTTATGGACATATTTAATACTCTAGTGCTCTAATCATGAACCAGCACCGTGTATGCACACATATTTAATCACATCTTCTTCAAATTAAATGTAAAAATAAGGACACTGAAATAGCCATACGTCTGATCATGAACGCAATGACAGGAGGATTTATTCTGATAGACAGAAGACAATGATGTAGACCGATAATTCAAAGTCATGACACTTTAAAGAGAATGAAGAAAAACACCAACCTATTTGTTCCTCTGTATCTTCATATTTTATTCTGCAGGGTTCTTCCTTAATCTCCATCTTTACAATAGTATGTCAGTAGTTTCTCCTGGAGTAATTCCTCCTGCTTACTTCTTCTTCTCCTGTGGGAAGATGGGAATATTCCCCAGCATTTAAACTCTCATGAACGGCTGTGGGAGCTTCACTGACTGAAGGAGTGAATTGTGGTCGTTATTGCAGATGATCATCACACTAACAATCGCTCTCAATTATTCAGCTTTAAGTGTTTTGATCAAACAACCATTTAGAAACAATTCAACTCCTCTGGCTGATTTTTATGTTGCTCTTACATAAGACATGATTTACATGCATTAAAACTGTTTACCAGGTTTAATTGCATAAATGAAAACACAAATCAAAAGATGGAAACTCAATCTTCACAAATTGTAATGTGAAAAACCAGTCAGTAAGGAGTTTACGTTTGACGAGCGTAATGAACAACATCAGTCGGTTCATTCCGATTCATTTCGGAGTGATTCACTAAATGAACTGCCTCGTTTTTCCGTTTAGATTTAGATTTCTCCTAATGATCAAATGAATGTACTCACAGTATGAAAAACAGCAGATTTAGAGCAGAATGAACGGCTGTGTTCTCATATTTATGTCCCCTTCCCTCACTCAATTCTCTTCTTCTCCTAGACTCGGATGTGTGTCACTGCGGTTGCTCAAGCGCCTCTACTGGCGGAAATCGTATTAAACTATCTAACCTGTATAGATTAAAATAGGTAGGCTACGGGACAACCATGATAAGATCTGTTATCTTATTTGAGATTATACAAACACGATTTATCTCCCCATATAGGTTTAATTTAGGATAAAAATTCAAACTTCAAATATATGGAGTTTGCAATTGTATCTGGACTCCTTCAACTGGACTCCTTGTGTTATGTTGTTGATTTTAATATACATTTCGACTTAATTTTAAAGTTTCATTTTAAATGTAAAATTCAAGTTAAATGGTACAAGTATTATTAATAAAACATGTGAGAGTTATTAAAGAGATGTTAAGATTTACCTTAAAAACTCCAACTCTAGTTCTGTCTGAGCAGCTCAATGCAAGTTGCATGATTAATTAATGCCCTCACAATCTGATGAACACAGCGAATTAAATCAGTTAACTTGTTTCATGAATCACCATGGATTCGACTAGAACAGAAAATATGCTCAAACCAAGTTAATTTTCATAAATTTTTTGGACTAAATTGTTAGTCAAAATATAGCATATAACCATATAATGTAAGAGCCTAAATGACCGTGTAAACCTTATTTCATAACTAGCACTAGCAGCTGGAAGTATTTCACTGCTGAATTATCACAGACACAGAACACATTCAAGCAATTTCATCTTCTCTCAGTGATGTGTTTGTCAAGTTCATATTATGAGTGAAATTGCCTCTTCAAATATTCATAGCAAATCATCTGGTGCCATTTTTAGCCAAAAGAATAATTGTTTACTACTACTGGTTCATTAGCAATGCTGAATACAATGTTAAATCTCTTGAGCTATTGTAAGCTAAATTAAATCTATTCATTATAGCTAAATAAATCACAAGTTTTTGGTTATTTTTATTTCTCACATTTTCACAATGTGCAGAGAGTGATTTCAATCCAATAAAGTCTTCAATATGTTCTCAATGCATCACCTGTAAACAGCGAGACTAAAACTAGTTGTTTGTGATATGATATGAACGATATTTGATAGACTATTGTTGCAATTGTTTTACAAATGCCTCCTATATGTACAATGAAAATTATTAAACTCCACAAAGAAACAAAACACATCCCTTCATAAATCATAGTGTTCCCTTTCGAGACGTCTCGCTTATTGCGTAAGCAGCTTATGCTATAGGAAAACTCCTTTTCTCAAGAATATTGAAGCCAAATTTTTAAAACGCAGTGCAGCTGCACAGCAGACACATAGCAGAGCGTCTAGCAATTGTATTATATTGTATATATATATATATATATATATATATATATATATATATATATATATATATATATATATATATACAATATAATATATATTGTGTGTGTGTGTGTAAATATGCTTTACACACACACACATTAATTTCTTATTCAAACAAAATCCTGTCATCCAGCCATCTCTAGCTTCCTCTTTCATCCTCATCACCAAAAATATGCTTTAGGTGGACAGATCAATACAGTAGAAAGAACATAAATTTTTTTTTTAGGATGTTGGAAAATAACTGTCTTTTCTGTTAACCAAACGCTTTTTAATCTATAGTATTGCTTTAATGCAAATGAACAAGCGCGCCGTTATTTGCTGCGTAGTGACGTGCATGTTCAAAGAAGCCAGATATGCGCAGATTCTGCGCAATACGCTGTATTTGATATATCATACGCTAAATTCGCGCAGATTTGGCTTACACGGACTTCTCCAGCAAAGTGACTAAACATAATAACACGCCAAATTGGCTAGTGATTTGACAGCGTTACCCGCCACAGTTGATTTTTACCCGCATTTGGCGGGTGTTAAAGGCAGGGTAGGCAGGTTTTTTCTAAAAAACTTTTTCCCAAATTTGTTTAATCTGTCTTTATGTACCAATACATAATTAAAATGTAAGTACTCTGAAAAAGAGAGTATAAAAATCGAGTGTCTGTAGTCCTCTCAGGGCTGCAATAAACACAGCTACTTTCTCCATTCACTCCCACCCCCTCCCTTCTGGGCTCCTTCCAAAGCCACGCCCCCAAAACACATGAACGCGCGATGCCAACCGCTCAGCTGAAGGACGCGTTTGCCTTGTTTGCCTTCGCTGACTGTATATGCAGGTACTGGGAATTTTGACTGCTCTTTCTCTGCCATAATTGTGATCCTTCCTAGCTTCCGTGCCTCTTCCCCACCTCGAGTCAAACGGGTGCGCGCATGTGGGCAGCTCCTGTAGCGGCAGGGGTGGTAGCCATGGTAGCGAGGGAGAGTGACAGTCGCCCAGCCAATCATTTCATTCATTCCGAATGGAAATAAGCAGCTGTGTTTATTGCAGTCCTGAGAGGACTACAGATACTCGATTTTTATACTCTCCTTTTCAGAGTACTTACATTTTAATTATGTATTGGTATATAAAGACAGTTTAAACAAATTTGGGAAAAAGTTTTTTAGAAAAAACCTGCCTACCCTGCCTTTAACTTCAAACCCTGATCATGATGCATTTAAAAGGAAATGGCCAGACGACCTTTTTAAAAGTTCACATTGTTGCTGCAGATGAAATATAAGACGAATAACATTAAATACAAAAATTTTAACAGCTGAAATGTTGATTATTAGTCACTCAAATCCTTTTATCCAATCTTCTCTACTTAACCGTCAATCGCGCACATCCGCCATGTTTTGTAGCTTTTTGAACACTTTTTACTCGTGTTTGTAGTTCTGAACCGAATCCTCCTCAAGCCCAATGGGTTGTGGGCAATATTAGAAATTATAGTGAGATCAGATCCACACTTCGAAAATCTATAGGAAATAGTAGACATAGAAGTAGTAAGAAATAGTAGAATCTATAGGAAACAAAGACAGGACTTCTGGCATACTCTTTTCAACATAGCCTACTACTTTGGGACACATTTTAATCTCACATACTATTAAGGATGGATAGTATGGACATTGGACATTCTGTTTCTTGATTTTCACCCATAATCTCGGTTTATCACAGTTAATTTACCTGAAGTGGTTTGCTCTGATGATCGGTTCTGTGACGCGCACCGATAGAGAAGCAAGTCTATTGGCTGCAATTTAAGTCGATTACACAACCAACGATAGAATACTGAGCTGCTTTTTTAAAATTATTATATAGGCCTATATATATTTTGCCCTATGTTTATTAACCAATTTGTAATATTAACCAAAAAATAATTAACCAATTTGAACTGGAATGGCGTCCCCCCTTGAACTTTAAGCATCTCTAGAACTAGACATGTTCTCCCTAATTTTCATTTTTGGGGAACTATTCCTTAAATGTAAATGCAAATATGCACCTTGAATTTGTAACACTGATGCATTAAACATATAAAAGATCCACTCATGCACAGGCCTTTTGGCTGCTGCTGCTGCAAAAAAGAAAAAACAGAAAGAAAACACTCTGCTTGTATGACAAATTTATTTAGGAATAGAGGGAAACAGAATAATTTTTATCCATATATACTTGTCCTGACTGAGAAATCACTAAAATCAAATTTCATACTTGTCCATATTGTGTAGATACCCTGATAAAATTAAACTATTCACCTGAAACGAAAGCGATTATCAGAGCATAAACTTTACTCACTTAGACACCTTCGGGCAACGCTTTTTCTCATGTCTCAGTAGATTATCTAATCGGGTGAAACTCTTCAAACACGAAGAGCACTCATAAGGTTTCTCTCCAGTATGAATTCTCTCATGATCTTTCAGGGTTTCTGACTGAGAGAAACTCTTTCCACAGTGTGAACACATGTACGGTTTTGCTCCAGTATGAGTTCTCTGGTGTTGTTTTAACGCACCTGATGTAATGAAGGCCTTTCCACAGTCAGAGCACACATAAGGTCTCACACCAGTATGAATACTCTCATGCACTTTTAAAGTCTGCAGTCGCGTAAAACTCTTTCCACAAAAAGAACAAACGTGAGACTTCACACCAGTGTGAACTTTAAGGTGGTTTTTTAAGCTAGATAAATAAACAAATGTTTTATCACACTGATCACAGCTGAATGGCTTCACTCCAGAGTGAGAGAGCATATGCTCTTTGAGAGAGGTTTTGTACCTGAAACTCTTTCCACACTGAAAGCATGTGCACGGTTTTTCTCCAGTGTGAACTCTCATGTGTGTGTTAAGGTGTCCTTTATGAATGAAACTCTTTCCACACTCAGAGCATGTGCATGGTTTTTCTCCAGTGTGAACTCTCATGTGTATCTTAAATGGTCCTTTATGAATGAAACTCTTTCCACACTGAGTGCATGTGAACAGATTTTCTCCAGTGTGAGATTTCATGTGTTTATTAAGGTCTGATTTGTGCATGTAAAACAGCCCACATGCAGAGCAGGTGAAAAATCCAGTGACTCCAGATTTTCCAGCTTGTTTTTGTGTGAAATTTTCTTCAGTCTTTGAAACGACTGCATTTCCATCTTCATTTGTGAAATCATGAGGTTTTTGAAATTGTTGCTGTTTGTCTTCATTCACTTCCATCGGGTCTAAAATCAACATTAAATTCCCATAATTCAATTAAAAAAGGACAAATGAGAAAAATGAATAAAGTTCATTCTTAATTTAGCAGTCTACTAGTATCTAGTTTTAGATGTATTGTTATATACTCCTGAGAACCAGAACTTTGTGTGTGAATTTAGTTTGTTTTTTTATTTTGTCATTAGATTATTTGGAGCATAAGAAACAAATGGAGATTTTTTCATATTCATATTTTGTCTGTAGAGGACACCAGGACTCAGTTATTAAGAAAATAAAATGACATAAGACATATATAGGCATTCCTTTTTCATTTACCAATACATTTTTATAACAGAGTATGATTTGATAAACTATTTTACTTTATGCAATATGTGTAAAATCACCATAAACGGGTAGTCCCATTCTATACAATTGATTTAATTTGCATATTAATGTGTTCTTGTGGCAATATGTAATGAAAAAAAACAAGTGTTATAATGGGAGTAATAACTTGGCAACATTTTCATGAGAATATCTCATATTTCATAGAAATATTGATATACAATTGAATTTCTTTCCCTATTCAGTTGTTGTGTCTCCCTAAAATGCCTGATAAACATGCTGTAAGTCCTGGGGCCAGATGTATAAACGCTGCAATTATCAACGCACATATCATGATTTATAAAAAATAAACTAGGCGTGAATATGTGCGGACACACTAAATATTTATAAATATATGTATTAATTATTAAATTCAATATTTATTCATTATTAATTTAAATAGAAATATTTGTAGTGGATGCGCTGCTTTTGAACACTTTTCCAGTAGCACGCTGTTTTAATGTTTTAACCAGCGAGGATTTGCTTGGCGCTTGACAATTCCGCTTTAAATTGTGTTATTGATAGCAGAATTCATGATCTGAGAAAGTATTTTCACACGAGTAATGAACGTTGATGATGCGCACCTGACTTCATTTAAGCAAGTTGGTGTCGTGCACAGATAGACAGGAGCCTAATGATAACCATTTGAGTGAAAACAATATTGTAAGGCCCATCTGTTTGCAGTAAACATATATAACCTAATCATCCTATGTTTACCTCATACACAAAACTGCATAAGTTAAGATTTGTTTAAAGCAATTAAAAAATACTATTTGGCCAGTGGAAAAGATTGAGAATAACTCTTCTCTGAAAACTTTCTCTGAAATGTATTTTATACAATTTTGCTTTATTTATTGCAAAACAAGACAGCGATACTGAATAAATTTTAGTTTTGTAATGTGACGGCACATAGTCCATATCTCATATTTTACTGTCTTGTATCATTAAACATGTTATCACATGGATGGGAATATGCTTGGAAATGAAATGCAGATGATGTTATGCATTGTAAAACGAGGCGTTGTAAGATTCATATATGGTTATTTCTGGGAGGAGACGCATGTACGCACAACCTTCAGCTGACTGGGTTTTATACTGATAATTTTGTACAGGTTCTGGCGTACTCATGGTTTTATAAATATGAAAACTTTTGTGCAAACGCATTAGGATGAAATCTATGGTGTCTCTACAGAGGACGTGTATGAAATCGATGACCTGTTTCCTAACAGAGTCATATTCAGATTTGAAACCTGTAACGTTTTCCTGAGATGTTAATTTACGAAAAACAATTTGAAAATTACACTGATTTAAATTATAAATACAACATATCACATTTCCATAAGAGTGCTAAATTTGATCATTCAGTCAATGTCAGTTGATTTTAACGCCAAAGAGGAGTTGTAAAGGTGAAACCTAAACATTTGGTATCTATGCGCGTTTCCATTACAGATTTGCGCAAAACTAAATGTCAACAAAAAAATATTTCGAAATGACGGCATTTCCACTAACCGATGTTATGCGACTAAAACTTCATTTTTTCCTCTCGCGATAAGTAAAATCATTCCAAAAACCATTGCAACGGACGTTGGTAAATTTATGTACTAATCCCAGCCACTGCACTAGCCATTATTATTAATTGAAGGAGATGTACCGGTATATGTGTTTTCAAAGCATTAATGGTAAGGAACGACCCTTATTATACTGGTAAAAACATATGAGGTGTTTCAGGGTGTTTCTCCCTCATATCTGCTTCGAGGTCTTGATTGTGGCATTTATTCTTTTGGCTTTTTATGATTTTAATAAAGAACTCTGTCTCGTATTCTGTCCAAACACACCGCATCATCTGCGTCAGGTGACCTGCAAATGCGCAAAAGCTGTTTCCATTGCAGTTTTGCGGAATCTTTCTTTTTCGAAATGCCTGAAAAACCTCCTCATGCGAGCGTAAAAACTTTTTTGCGATAAATGCGAGTTTTCGCGAAATTGACGTGTTTCCATTGGGCGTATTTTCAATTCGCAATTTGAAGGGTAATGGAAACACAGCTTCTGAAAAGCCCTGAATCATGTGCTCTTTACAGGAAAATCAGACTTAAAAGTCTAAATCTGGGTCTCAGGAGGAAAAGTGAGTTTTCATCTTAATGTTTCTCATCAGTCATTAAAGAGAATGAAAGGAAAACACCAACCTATTTGTTCCTCTGTATCTTCATCTTTTATTCTGCAGGGTTCTTCCTTAATCTCCATCTTTACAATAGTATGTCAGTAGTTTCTCCTGGAGTAATTCCTCCTGCCTGCTTCTTCTTCTCCTGTGGGAAGATGGGAATATTCCCAGCATTTAAACTCTCATGAACGGCTGTGGGAGCTTCACTGACTGAAGTTGTGAATTGAGGTCGTTGTTGCTCATTTAGCAGATGATCATCACACTTACAATCACTCTCAGTTAACCAGCTTTAAGTGTTTTGCTCAAACAACTGTTTAGAAACAATTCAATTCCTCTAGCTGATTTTATGTTGCTCTAACATTAGTGATTTACATGCATTTTAACAGGTTTCATTAAATAAAATGAAAAACACAACTCAATCTTGACAAATTGTAAAGTGGAAAAAAAAAGTCAGTAACGAGTTTACATTTGACGAGAGTAATTTAATGAACAACATCAGTCGGTTCATTTCGATTCATTTCTGAGTGATTCTCTAAATTAACTGAGTCGTTTTTCCGTTTGGATTTAGATTTCTCCTAATAAATTATCAAATGAATGTACTCACAGTCTGACAACAGCAGATTTAGAGCAGAATGAACGGCTGTGTTCCACTTCTCATGTTTATGTCCCCTTCCCTCGCTCACTTCTCTTCTTCTTCTAGACTCGGAAGTGTGTCATTGCTTCGGCTGCTCGAGCACCTCTACTGGCGGAACTCCAATCCCTATTAAACTATCTAACTCTTTAGATTAGGTACAAGACAGCCAAGATAAAATCTGTTATCTTGTTTGAGATTTGAGATAAAAAAAATATGTGCCAAGGAGTTTGCAATTGGATTTACCTTCTGGACTCTTTGTTGTGTGTTACTATTGATTTTAATATAAATCTTGACTTCATTTTTTAGTTAGACGGTACAAGTATTTTTAATAAAAATTAGAGATTTATTAGGACGTATGAAGATTTACCTTAAAAACTCCAGTTCTGTCCGGGCAGCTCAATGCAAGTCGCCCGATTTAGATTTCTCCCAATAAAAATAAAATGAATGTCCTCACAGTCTGATAAACACAGTAGCCAAAATTTAATCAGTTACCTTGTTTCAAGAATCACGATGGATTCAACAAGTATGCAAAATCTACTTTATCGACAAATTAATTTTCATTACTTTTTTGGATTCACTTATCAAAATATAGGCTAACAATGTAAGAGCCTAAATGATCTTAAACCTTATTTTATAATTGAACTTAATAGCAGCTGTAAAAACTCACTGAATCATTTTTTTTCCTGTTATCACTGTAAAGCTGCTTTGAAACAATCTGTATTATAGACCTACCCTATAAAACGCTATGAAAGTTTACTATTGAAACATTGAAAATCCAGCTTAATGTAGACTAGTGTCAACATACATCTATAATAATAATAATTTATAAGGTACAAGCTTAAAGTGTCACACTATTGCCATCACATTCATAATCAGATGTATGGCAGTATCAGTGTCCTTTTTTGCACATAAAGGCCTACAGGCTATTTGATTTGAAGCAGACATGATGAAATATGTACAGTGGCTGAGAAGTGGAAAACCAAACACAATTCCAAAAACAAAATAACAATCAGAAAACACAACGACAAATCTGAAAACAAATTAGCAAGTCAGAAAACACAACAAGTCAGACAAAACGGAAAAGGTAGGTATAGAGCTGGTAAGTCCCGCCCCTTCCGTAAAACCCCGCTGGACCTCTAGGTTGAAAAATCGTCAATGCAAGTGAATGGCAGAAAATAATTATTTTCTGGTCCCGTTTGAATTGTGCCATGAATGTGAACATATGTTGTCTGTGAATTTTTTATATACCACAACCACATCAAAGGTGAGATAAAACCCCCAAATCAAATGTAACCACAATGACTTCTGACCTACACTGATTATTCTTGAATAAAATAATTCTCCAAATGAAGGAAACATCCTCTGAATGAAACACAAATAACACAAGCAAATACAGTTAAGAAACAAACCTCTTCTGAGCTTGCTCAGCCATTGCAACAGCAGTCAAACAAAAGTATCCAATAGAGTTAAAGTATGATTCCTGATGGAAAGACCACACAGTGTTTGAGATGCACCTCTTTTGCAACTTTTCACGATCACAGGCAAAGATGATCTCCAGATGATCCTGTATGACCTCTCACTCAAATCTTTGGAACAAACTGGCTATTTTTTGCCAGCAGACTAAGGTATCAGAAAGTCTTTTATTCAAAACAGCCAATCAGGTCTCAGCATACAGTGGCCCCTGCACAGGTGTGAATAGCCCCCATCATGGGTTAGGGTTAGAGGTAACCTTTAGTAACCCTGAAATACTGGTTTGTATTAATATGAATGCCAGCCATTAAAAAAAAAACAGTTTTTCAGATGATCCTAGCCCTAATGATGATGGCCCATTTTTGGCCCATTATCATTTCAGCGCTGAGATGATTATGTAAAATAACTGCTGTAAAACGACCTCTCACTCAATTCTTTGGAAAAAAACTATTGCTCTTTTGTGCATCCAGTGTGCATGCAGTCTTTTTTCTTTCTCAATTTTACATTTTTTAACATTTTTTCTTTGTAATTCAGTCAGGAATATGACCTCCTCCTAATATAAACTCCTCTGAAGAGGAAGTGCTCGCTGTCCTGCAAAATAACACAATACAACATCTGTCCAACTGCACATCATACGATAATCTCTGTCTAAAAACAGATGCACTGTTTAATGACAAGTGTACTCACAGTGCGGCTTATAATCTCGGTTGTTGCCTGGGGGAAGAAAAAAACATAAAAAAAACAAAAAAAACAATGAAATGTGAATTATTACCACAAGTGTCTTATTTCTACTTGCCACATCGCTAGCTCCTGACGTCACCACACCGCTGTCACTCATTATGTCTTTGCGCACACACTGAATAAAAGAAAAACAAAAAAATATATGCTATTATTACTATTATTAAACACAAAGAGTCTTCATGCCAGATTTATTATTTTTATTTGAAAGCCTGCATTTATTTGATCAGAAATACAGCATTCTATAAAAAAGGGTGATTTTTAGCTATATAAGGCAAACAGAGAGTTTTAAAGTATATATGGATACATGTGGGTATTTTATATTGATATATTTTAACTAAGTTCCATTTTTATTTATATATTACATGCATGTAAAGTCCTAAGATTTAAATGTAACTATTGTAAACTAATGTGAGGGTATAAAAATAAAAAGAACTGCATTTATTCAAAACAAGAAATCTTTGCTAACAATATAAATCTTTACTATCACTTTTTTAATCAATTTAACATTTACTTGCTTACTATTATTCATTTATTCCAAAAAAGAAATAAAACAATGACTCAGCCCAAACTTTTGAATGATAGTTTATAGTGTTACAAAATATGTCCCTAAACATCCCTGACCCTAAACTAGATTTAACCAGATTAAAGGGCAATTCACACCTCTTCATGGGGCTGGGGTAAGCCATAGAAAAAAACAGTTTTTCACCTAGCCACAGGCCTAAATGGCCCATCATCGCCTGCACAGGGGTGTGTGTGACGCTGCAACCTCATTGGCTAGTTTGAATACAGACTCAGGTTTATCTATGGGTCTGCTGAAGCCACTGTGTTAAAAAAATTCAGTTGGAGGACATCCTTTGAGTCGAACAGAGTCATCTGGAGCTCGCTGCTTTTTTCTAAAAGAACTTGAAATGGCTTCTGAAGGGTAAGTGATTCCTATATATTAGGTGTATTGGGTAAATCTGCCTTGTCTTTGTTTGTTAAAAGACCTAACTGATTTTTCACATATACCTTTAACATTAATGCTTTATTGGGGATACTGGTGTCTGTTAATGTTGTTGCCATTCCAGACATCTAAAAAGTCTTAAAAATCAATAATCATTTACTAGATAAATATTATGTATGTTGTTGTTTTCTGAAGAGATAAATCAAATTTCAATCTCCCTTTGCCAATTGTGGATAGTAGTGGTGTCTGATTTTACAAAATGTTTTCTAACTGTTCAAAGACACACTAATTTTATGAATATAAAGTTAATATTGTTATACTTGTATTGATTTTTCATTTAACCCCTGTTCACTTTGAGGAAGTTTAATGAATAAACATGTTTGAACTTTTTACATTTTGTAAAAATATTTTTGTGGTTGTTTTTGAAAAGTGGTGCTTCTTTACTATGCTCATATGACACGCTGACTACATTTCATTGAACTTGTATGTAGTAAAATAACCTTTTATTGTTTGTTTGTTCATACAGTGCGTTCCACAGCAGGATTTACTTCCTCTGCCCTCACTGTAAGAAGGCGCCGCGCACTCTTCCTGGGCATCTGAGGACGGCGTGCATGCTCGGAAGCTCTGAGGACGACATCCAAGCCACTGTGATCAAGGCGAAAAAGGAAATGGCCGAATTCACCCACACCGGGCGATTCTGGGAATACCAGAAGATTCGGGACATTTTGGGAGCGGCTGATCCTCTTGCTAGGTGTGTAGCTTATCTTTATGCCTCACTGCTTTGTCCTGTTGCAGTACAATACTCAATATTCCATCAAATGTGTGTGTATTCACTGTTTTTCTTTTCTTAGGTTGTTAGAGGAAATGGAAAAGAAGGGCTTGGTGGTGAGGAACATACCTCCACTCCTTCCTGCGCCATCTTCCGTTCCTCAGAGCTCCTCGAGGGATGCTGAGAGCGAGCGACCTGTGGAGCCAGAACACGAGACAGCTTCTGAAGAGAGCTCTGGCGAATCCTATCAGAGGTAAAGTTTCACATCATCCTTCACAGAGAGCATATGCAGAGATTGGACATGATTACTCTTGAAAACATATACACTCATTTGACCACCTGGTTTATTTTTATTTTGCAGCACTGGGGGACCGAGGTGGACCTCTGATGTTCGGTTGGAAATGGTAAAAAAAGGCCTCTATAAGAAGCACTCCATCAAACACCCCCTTCTTGAGGGATTTTTCCACTATTTGCGCGTGGACTTGGGCAACAGGAGGAGCAAACAAGAGGTAATTTTAAAAGAAAAAATACATTTATATGTCATGCACACACATAGAAAAATAAATAAATAAATTTTAAGAAAAAATAGGTTACACTTTATTTTAAGGTGTCATTGGCCGCGTTTCCATTACCCTTCAAATTGCGCAAATTGAAATTACGAATTGAAAATACGCCCAATGGAAACACGTAAATTTCGCAAAAACTCCCATTTATAGAAGGCGCGGTGTGTTTGGACAGAATACGAGACAGAGTTCTTTATTAAATTCATAAAAGACAAAAGAATGACAGAAATACTGAATACTGGACCTCTAAGAAATGCCACAATCAAGACCTCGAAGCAGATATGAGTGAGAAAAACCCAGAAACACCTCATATGAGCCGCTCACAGTAGGGTCTTTCCTTGCCATTAATGCTTGGATAACAAGCCTACGTTTCCTTCCATTAATAATAATAATGTCTAGTGCGGTACGTGGCTGTGATATATATATATAAACCTACCAACGTCCGTTGCCATGATTTTTGTAATGACTTATTGCGAGAGGAAAAAATGACGTTTAGTCTCATAACATCGGTTAATGGAAACGGCGTCATTTCGCAATAGGTTTTTTTATTGATATTTAGAAAAAAATCGTAAAAGTTTTGCGCAAATCTGTAATGGAAACGCGCCTATTGTTACAGTGTAATTATATATTCAAGTACTGTGTAATATTAAGTAATACGTGTACTTCCTGTTTTACATTCAGCCCTGCAGATTTTAATGTGTAATGTATAATTACAGGTGGAAAATGTCTCCAGGTTCATGTATTTCATGGACCCAAATGAGCCGAGCCTGTCGTTTGTTAGAGAGGTGGAGAAGGTGCGAGAGTATTTTAATGTACTCACGCACACTCAACTCTCCACGCAGACAGTGCTCAACTACTGGAAAAGTCTCAAGAGGTCAGTACTGTGTAACGTAACAAACACATCATGTAACTGTCAACTGATAATTATCAGAAAGGCTGTAACAACCATTTCTTTCTCTCTCTTTAAGGTTCATGAAGTACATCATTACTTCCACCAGCATCCACAGCAAGGACAAAAGTCTATTCAGGGACTGTAAATACTTTAGCATTCCTTTGGACGGCATACGGGCTGGTGTGTCTAAGAAAGTCAACAAAGAGTTGACACAAAAACGGTATGTTTTTTAATGATTTTTTTCACTCCCTTTTTATCTATTAAACGGAAATTGCAGGTGAGCTCATCATCTTATTTTATTTCTCAGGCACCATGGTTACGGAAAAGAGAAGCTGCCGGGAGACTGTGTGGTTATCCTCGATGTGGCTCGTATGGATTTCCTGACGGTTATGGGGAAACTCCAGGGTCCAGAAGCCGTTTCCGGAGAGACCCTTGATAAGAATGACTGCCTGCTGGTCCTCTATTATTTGGAGGCCATCGTTATGCTCAAGCTCCTCCAGTGGCCCGGTGTTGTTACCAACATGACCGTAAGTGTATTTTAGTAACCTTTTTTATTTTTATTTTATTTCATCAATGCCTCCTGATCTCTTGTGGTTCACAGATGTGTGTGTACCTTTTGATTATTAGTAAGACCTGTCATCGAATGTGCACAACTGTGTGTTTGCAGGTTGAGGAATGGCAGGGGAGAACCCGCATACAGAACGGCTCGTGTGTGGCGGTAAAGGAGCACAAAACGGCCGCATCACAAGTCGCCCAAGTTCCTCTGACCGTTGACCAGGAACATGTACGTTTGTATTCAAAATTACATTATAACTGTGTGTGTGTGTGCGTGTGTGCGTGTGTTTTTAAATGTATTTATTTCTTTTTCCCAGTGGTTTGACCTGTACTTTGACCAAATTCGGCCGGTGATGCTCCAGGGTCTCAGGTCAGGGGACGACGCAACGGCAGGGGGTCATTTTTTTGTTTCTAGCACAGGGAGGCCAATTTACAACCCCTGTAATGACCTAAAAAGACTCCATGCCAAGTAAGTGACATTTATGCATATTTGTATAATCTTTTTACTCAATCTAAAGTACACAAATGTGCACATGGTCCGCTTGTTATTTTGCATTCTAATGTTGCCCTGTGTTCTAGATACAACATTCCAGCAGTGAGCAGCGGTGACGCCCGGATGGCCTTTGAGACGGCTGCTAAGAACCTGCTGGAGGTGGAGTGGAATACGGTGGCTCGGCTGTTGGGACACACCCCGGAAACAGCCGAGAAGCACTACCGTATGAGAACTCCTACAGACGCATTGCTGGCGCAGCGTGTGGTTGAGCAGATTGCTGGAAAAACACGGTAAGCAATATGAAATCTAATGAACGAGATGATTATTATTTGTAATGTTGCTACTCAAAGCAGTCATTCATTGGCACTTTCTTTATTGTTTATTTCTTGTAGACATGGGTCTGGTGCGTCCACGAGCAGAGAGCAGAGGGTGGATGCTTCTGACACGCTGTCTTGCCCTGTGTCTCTTGACGGGCCGCCTCCAAAAAGGGCACGCAGGGATCCTTATGCATGTTTCGTAATGCTCCACAGGCTTCCCTAACACTGGGGCAGTGGGAGCGTTAGCATCCGAAGCATAGATTTCCTTGCCCTCTTCTCGGCCGTCCAACTATTTATTTGTTATTTCTGCTTTAGTTTTGTTATTGTAAATAGTTCTCTTCACTATATTTTGTTGTAATGTAACCTTTGATTAAAGTTGTAAATAAAATACAATTTCCCTTAACCTATTGTTTAATTTATTTTTTTCTTTTATTAGTACCAGTGCAATTATTCAGTATAAAGTCAAATTATTAACACTTTCCCCCACCAGCAGTTTATAAATGATGCCAGTCAGTGCCAGATTTTGATTATTTATTTTATAGCAAACAAAATGCTCAACTCTTCTCCACAATGGTAACCCACTGTAATTTAAATGGTTCTAATAATTCCAATGTAATTGAACATTAAACACAATTGCACACTATCAAGTCCTCCCCTTTTCTAATTTTCTCCAAAAAAAACCCACTTAATTCTAACATATGCAAAGCATGCTGGGAACTAACAGAAATAGTACATAGAATGGCAGCTAATGGGCCTTTCCAACTGTCAAATTTTGAATTTATTTTGGAGTTAGAATGAAAGAAAGAAATATTAGTAAGAAATAAATAAATAAATAGAGTTTTAAAAGTTTTAAAAGCTTGAAGTTTAAAGTAGTTTATAGATAGATAGATTAGAAATATTAGATAGAATGGCAGTTAATGGCAAGGGTCCCAAAATAACTTAAAAAGAAAAGCAATGAAATCTTTTTATACTTAAAAAAAAACTACGCAACATATCAGTAAAACATCTCTGATGACTTTAGTCAGGATCAGTCTGCTGAAAATTAAGAAAATGTTAATCTGAAGACTTGTCTGAAGACTAATAAAGAAAATGTGCATTGTCCCTTTTAAAATAAAATAAAGAATAAAAAGAATAGCCAGTTAGGTATGCAATTATTACCAGTTAAAACATCTAATGTTTTACATAATGTTTGGTGTTAAACTAATGTTTGCACATAATAATTGCAAACATTAGTTGCAATTATTATCCAATTATTACCACAATCCCATAAAATCCAAATACACCGCACACCCTTGTGTCACAGCGCAAGCACGTTAATGCACCCATGGGTACAGTCATGAGGGAATCCCAAAAGAGTGAGAGAGCAAAAGGAATCTGAAGCGAGCGTCCAGATACGGGCCTGAAGACCTGAGTCGCTGGTTTAAGTGAGATTTTAGCAATTCCGTACGCCACTCACTCTTGCGTCACAGCGCAAGCACGTTAAATGACCCATGGTACCCATGTACCCCCCATGCGCTGGAATCCCAAAAGTGTGAGAGAACGAAATGAATTCGAAGCAGAGGGCCAACAATGAGCCTTAGCGCTCACTGTGACGATACATGTGTTGATTTTAAAATCCTCACATTTTTGCCGCAGCGCAAGGGTGTTAAATGACCCATGGGTACCCGCGGAAGTCCCAAAAAAGTGAGCAAACGAAACGGGTTCGAAGCGGGCGGCCAACAATGAGCCTAAGCGCTCACTGTGATGACACCTATGCTGATTTGTGTTGATTTGAAAATCCTCACACTGCTCACCCCAAAGGAGTGGTCAGCAATTACCCATGGGTATGCCCGGGAGAGTGGAATGTCGTAAAAACGTGAGGGGCGGCTGTTTTGTCGAAATTCCCGTCCGCCACCACAGAGAGACACCGACCGAGGCCGGAGGCAGCGAGACCCGGCACAAAAAGCAGAGGCCCGGGGGACGCCTGAGTCAGAGTGTGACCGGCCGCATACCAATCGGTGCAAAAGTTGTGAAAAAGGCACAAAGTGCGTAAAAAAAGCGCACGTGGCGAATCAGTGGGGTCACGGGCGTGACACCAGGGGATCAGAATCGGGCGGGGGCCACCACCGGGGGCTGGGGGCCGCCAAGTACCCATCGGTACGGGCCCGTGTACCCACTGGTACACAGAGGTACCCATCGGTCCCAGAGTCAGGCTCCTAAGCATGCACTGCTGGATTAATCTACCCTGATTTCTTAATTCTTCTACCAATTGACCTATGGCTAAGCCACGCCCCCTCCACTCACCCGGACAAACAGTCAACATTCGGTAACAGGCGCTATGGCAGCTGTCACAGTAGGAGACATTTCACAGGAGGCAATTGATGATTTTTGGAGCCAGAAAGATTATATATCATCTCGAAGTTACCAAAAGGGCCTTAACTATGCATTGGAGGGTTATATTAATCATTTTATTGTTGAGTAGGTCGACGAAAAGCTTTAGCTCCAGACAAAGATTTACAGGTCACAGTGTAAATGCTATGGCGTGTTATTTGCGCGAGTAGATTACATACAAAGTCAATGCAAAGACGCGAATTTGACGCTCTATTCGCGTTTGGTGTGAACGCAGCATAATGAACAGGCTGCGATGTCAAGATTGCAATGCTGGAATGTGTGTGTGTGTGTGTCAGAGAGAGAGAGGCGCGGGCGCGAGCGAACAGTGGAAACATAAAAACATATGTTAGCCTAACGTTACGTTACAGATGTTAAAGATAACGTTCAAATACGTTGTTGACTTACCTTAGAACAGATGTAGACATCCTTGTTTAATTTATCTACGTTTAGTTGGTGTTGTGGTCTAACGTTACCGCATAACTTAATCCAGAGCAGACACTTATCTCGGTTGAGATGTGGCTTGGGAAAGGGTAAAAAATACACACCGTCGCCCAGCCTCTCAGGATACCTAGTGTCGGAGTTGCATGTACCCCATGCACACCGTTTGACCATTTTAAACTTAAAATGACAAGAAAAAACATATAAAAACAAATGAAAACAGACTAACTGCAATGCATTTCAATGGACGTGGAAGCAGAGAATGTCCGAGTGTATTGGGTTAGCTATGCGCACTGTGATTGGCTCATCGCATTTGGGGGCGTGGCTTAGCCATAGGTCAATTGCTGTAGGAGTGCAGTCTGAGTATCAGGAATGGGAGCTATTGGAGAGGTATGTGGGTGTTCAACATCAGGGCTTTGCACTCTCTCAGATACGACAGGTGAGTAAGGGTGTGGAATGTCCTCCTGAATGTCTCCCTCCGTGGACAATTCCAACTCCTCTGGCTCTTCCTCAGACTCATCCTCCTTCCAGTACCAGAAATATCTGCCTGATAAATATCAGAAAGCCTGATAGTGTCCTAATTTGCTTGAGATCAGGTGGGTGGAGCTAGAAGTTAATAGGAAAATTAACAAGCTAAAAGGGTTGTGGCACATGCTTTGCACCTTGAAGCTTAGGGACATACAACTTCTCAACAAATATACATAATAAAAAGTAGCTTTAGAAAGAAATATCTAATTTCATTTAACATAGAATTTATCACACAAAGTTTTAGGCTACAATGACCATGATTTTTTACAGAAGCTGCATCTTAATTGGTAATTAGATGCATTTACAGACGCTTTATTGCAGCTCAGAGGCATGAATGCATTTACACTGCAATTACAATTACATAAATAATGCCATTAGATTTATGGTTTTATAATGGGTATTAAAGTGATAGTTCACCCAAAAATAAAAATTCTGTCATCATTTACACTCCCTCATGTCATATCAAACCTGTATAACTCATTTCTTCTGTAGAACATAAATGAAGATTGTAGGGGAATTTACAGTTAAGACCCGAAGACCAGGGCCCGGTTTTTCAAAAGGTTTAATCCGGATAAAATTGATCCGGATTTAGTAATCCTTTTTTTGCGATCCGTGATCACGTAATCCATCTTACTTTTGAGCCAGTTTTTCAAAGCAACATCGGATTGGATCAATCTGATCCGGATAGGAACTTTTCAGGATCACCAAATCTGGATAACCAGTGCTCAAACAGGATAGGAAATCACAATGTAGAACTATAGATATGTAAAGAGCAACAAGTAGAATAGCCAGTGTGGGGTCAATATAAGTTTATTTTTATTTGAAATGAAAACACACACATTTAAAAAAAACTAGGGACGCAATAGTTAGACACTATTTCTGAATTGGATTTGTTTTGGATTTCAAAAATCAGATTGCCATTCTTTGCATTTTTTTTTTTTGGTTATTCTGTAATCATTGCATGCATCACTAATAAATTTTCTAAAAACTAAAATATTTTCGATTGTGATGAATATATATATCAATTAGTGACAGAATAAAATTTATTGTTTTTGGTCAATTTTGACAGCTGTTTGGGGGATTATTTTATGAGGCCAAACTCTTTCTACTTTGCTGTAGGCCTATACTGAAAGGCTGAATACGTTAAAGCCTACCTAATCACTGTAGCCTGACGGATGAACAAATAAAATTAAAACCTTATGAATAAATAGGATATCTTGTAAGATACTGCATGATCCAAATATAGTATTATTTGATAAATTTTTAAAGTTTTCATTACATTTTGGGCATGAAATCCACGCTGAATCCACCCTTCTGATGGGATCAGTTTAATCCAGATTTTTTGGATCAAAGTGATCCAAATCCTACAAAAAAGTTCTGAAAAACCCAAACTAAAGGTTTGATCCGGATCAAAACCAAGATTGGATTACGTGATCTAATCCGATTATGTAATCCGTTTTTTCTTTTGAAAAACCCATTTTCAAGATTTGATCCAATCCGTTATCCAAAATCCTAGTGGATTACTTTTGAAAAACCGGGCCCAGATGATGACTGAAGATCAGGAGGATTCAGAGATAAAATCAATTGCAGAAAATGTTCCCAAAACATACTGATACTATATACTTTCTCTTAGTAAGAGGTTCAGACAATATTCATCATTATTCTCTAGAGATTGGAGATGAAAAGTAAAGTAAATGCTTTAAATAAGAACTGGTCATGTAGACGACCCCGGTGACCTAGAAGAGTCAATGTTAACACATGTTGGGTGTCTCTCTGACAAACATGGAGAAAGCATGTTCCAGTGAACAGACATGCAATTCCATAACAATGTTAATCTCATAAGCTTGAAGAAGTCATTTAAATAATTTAATATGTAGAAGGATAAACATTGATTAATAACTTGATTACAAATCACTCATTAAAAATCACTCAAAGGATATACATTGCAGAATCCACCGCTTCACCATCGATATTGTGTAGAAACCATGAGAAAAATCAAACTTATTTACCAGAAAGTTATAGATCAGAACATTAACTTTTATCATTTAACACCTTCGGGCAATGCTTTTCATATGAATGTGTATATCGGATAAACTGGTGAAACTCTTCCCACATGAAGAGCACTAGTGCAGCTTCTCTCCATTATGAACTTTCTTATGATCTTTCAGGCTTCCTGAATGAGAGAAACTCTTTCCACAGTGTGAACACTTGTACGGTTTCTCTCCAGTATGAACTCTCTTATGATCTTTCATGGTTCCCAACTGAGAGAAACTCTTTCCACAGTGTGAACACATGTATGGTTTCTCTCCAGTATGAACTCGCTGGTGTTTTTTAAAGTTATTGAATCTAGTAAAACTCTTTCCACAAAATGAACAGACATGAGGCTTCACACCAGTGTGAAGTTTAAGGTGTGTTTTAAAGTTTGATTCAAAAACAAATGTTTTATCACACTGATCACAGCTGAATGATCTCACTCCAGAATGGGAACGCAGATGATCGCTGAGAACGTTTTTCTGAGTGAAACTCTTTCCACACTGAGAGCATGAGAACGGTTTTTCTCCAGTGTGAATTCTCATGTGCACATTTAAGTGTCCTATCTGAAAGAAACTCTTTCCACAATAAGTGCATGAGAACGGCCTTTCTCCAGTGTGAATCCTCATGTGTATCTTAAGGTTTGTTTTATGTATGTAACTCTTTCCACACTCAGAGCAGGTGAAAGATCCTTTGACTCCAGTTGTTCCAGCACTTTTCTGTGTGAAAGTCTTTTCAGTCAGTGTGATGATGTTTCCATCTTCATTTGTAAAATTATGAGGTTTACGAACCTGGTGCTGTTTGTCTTCATTCACTTCCATCAGGTCTAAAATCAACATTAAATTACCAGGGTTCAGTTAGAGACAGAAGCAATATGAATTCAAAAAGAAATTGTGCGCAAATCCAAAAAAAAAAAACCTTTTGGCATCAAACTCAAAATAAACAAGAATCGACACACTGCCACTTCTGCTCCCAAGGATTTATGCCGATAGGCAGTGTGCCGATTCTTGTTTATTTTCAGTTAGAGACAGACAAATAATAAAGGAAATCAGGGAGTCCAAATTTAGCACAAATCTAGTTTACTATTGAGTCTACTAGTGTCTAGTTTTATATATATTGTTATATGTCAGTTTTCATCTTAATGTTCCTCATCAGTCATTAAAGAGAATGAAGGAAAACACCAACCTATTTGTTCCTCTGTATCTTCATCTTTTATTCTGCAGGGTTCTTCCTCAAACTCCATCTTTATAATAGTATGTCCGTAGTTTCTCCTGGAGTAATTCCTCCTGCTTGCTTCTTCTCCTGTGGGAAGATGGGAATATTCCCCAGCATTTAAACTCTCATGAACGGCTGTGGGAGCTTCACTGACTGAAGGAGTGAATTGTGGTCGTTGTTGCTCATTTAGCAGATGATCTTCACACTTACAATCACTCTCAGTTATCCAGCTTTAAGTGTTTTGATCAAACAACTATTTAGAAACAATTCAACTCCTCTGGCTGATTTTAAAATGCTCTTACATTAGATATGATTTACATGCACTAAAAACTCTGTTTACCAGCTTTCATTACATAAAATGAAAACACAACTCTCATAAACATAAAAGAGAGAAGCTGCTCACCGCTCCACCATCCAAGTCAACGATAGAATTCAGGACTCGGCTCTTTAATGCAACTTTCTAATGAAAGCTCTAGAGGAAGAACTGGATGTGTGTGTGAGAAAGTGTGAACCATGCTGGGAATTAGACAAGCAGACGCCCATATGATAAACAAGGAACTCTACAGACTGACCAAACAACATCCAGTCAGCGTGACAATCCGCAAGTGATAGCTAGAGTTCGTGGGCCACTGCCTTCGCATGGAAGAGGACGAACCAGCCCACATCTACGCCATCTATCACTCAGAAGTCAGTGATAAGAACAAGCGAGGATCCCCTAGCCTAACCTTCAGACACAAAATCCAGAGACATATCGACGAGTACAACAAAAGCCAAAAAGCCTGGAATCAAATAGCTCTCCACGCAGCGAAGAGCAGTCAGTCACACTCACCCATGTCGAAAGGGAAGAGGAAACAAAAGTGATCATCAGCATCGCCAAGAATAGAGAATTGTGGAAACATATTGTCGAGCTCTATACCAGGGGACCAGACCAATGATGAATGAAGAAGGATAGCATGTACAGAGTGAACAGCAACGGTCCTAGCACTGAGCCTTGTGGTACGCCATACTTTTGATCGATATGACATCTCTTCATTTACTGCTTCAAACTGATAACGGTCAGATCTGTATGATTTAAACCATGCTAATGCAATTCCACTAATGCCAACATAATTTTCTATTTAAAAGAATGTTGTGGTCAATGGTATAAAATGCAGCACTAAGATCCAGTAGCACAAATAGAGAGATACAACCACGATTGGATGATAAGAGCAAATCATTTGTAACTCCAACAAGAGCAGTCTCAGCACTATGGTATGGTCTAAATCCTGACTGGAAATCCTCACAGATACCATTTCTTTCTAAATAGGAACATAGTTGTGAGGATACTGCCTTTTCTAGTATCTTTGACAGAAAAGATAGATTCGAGATCGGCCTGTAATTGACTAATTCTGTAGGATCAAGTTGCGTTTTTTTAACAAGCGGATTAAATCATAGCCAGCTTAAAAGTTTATAGTACGTACCCTAATGACAAAGATGAATTAATGATATTAAGAAGAGGATCTATGACCTCTGGAAGCATCTCTTTCAGTAGCTTAGTCGGTATAGGGTCCATAGGCGTAATTCTATGGGGGGACAGGGGGACACGTCCCCCCCAATATTCAAAGAAGGACAATTTGTCCCCCCCAATATTTGATCATACTGTATGATTATGCGGGCAATATCGATGTGATTGCATACGTCTTTCTTTCCAGCTCCGAAAATATAAAATCCCGGCCGGTCCATTTCCCAAATCCATTCGACTGGCCTTACACTATACATTAACAAAACCTATTTCTCCTGAAATCCATGTCATGTTTTCCCTATACCTTTAGTAGCTCGTGCACCGCCAGTAAGTTAGGAAAAACCAAACAGAAGAAGAGGAGCGCGAAATCTGACAGACATTTGGCCATACCTGTCAACACTCCCGTTTTCCCCGGGTTTCTCCCGTTTTTTAGCCCTATCTCCCAGACCCCTCCCGGTTTGTTATTTCTCCCGGGAAACTCCCATAATTTGCATGGCCCAAACTGAGTAAAGCCTCTGTTTAGGCTATTAAGGAAATATAATTTTGGCAAAGGAAGAACTTTTATTTTAAATAAATGTTCATTTTAAATCAGCCTATGTCAGTGTGATGTTACCATATTATCATGCTTAACACTAAGAATTTGAATAGTTGTAATGTGATGATCAGATGCAGATATCTAAATCAGACAATATCATTGGTTCGGGCGGTTTGCAGGTAGATTATTTATTTTTAACAGTGGATTCGGGTGACTCAAAGTGCACCAGATTAATGAACTTACCTTTAAAATGTACAAAATTTTCTGTACTTTTCAAGTACACTTAACAGCATGACTGTTGTATGCTGGTAAGTGTTCGGACTCTGACTTTTATTTTATTTTGATTAAAAAAATGTGTGCATGCGCCAAGTCCCACAGCTGTCCCCCCCAATGTGTGATTGACAATTTCGCCCTTGATAGGGTCTAACATGCATGTTGTCGATTTAGATGATTTAATGAGTTTAGAAAATTCATCCTCTCCTATAGCAATGAATGAATTGATTAAAAATGCACTACAAGGTGCTGGTTCATGATTAGAGCACTAGAGGATTAATCGTGCAGCTACACAATATGTGTGTCTCCTTAACAGAAAAGGTCTCTTTTCAGGCTAGACATCATTATTGATGCTGCGTCCCAGTTCACCTACTTATACTACGCCCTAAAAGTATATACTCTTTTTGTCAAGAAAAAGTACATACTTTTGAGTGTGTAGCAGAAGAGTAGACCAGCTTTGGGACAAACTATCACGTCATTCAATAGCGTCTTTAACGGTTGCTCTGTCTCATCCTGTCACAGAAAACTGACCTGTCAATCATGTAGTCACAGTTAAAATCCTCCACATTTCAATTAATTTCCTACCCTATCGGAGAAATACAGAAACCGGTTGATCCGCAGTCGCAGGTCTTTAATGCGGACACTCTCCTCATATTAATGCATGATGCATTTAAAAGTTAATGGCCAAACAGATTTTTAGAAAAGTTCACATTGTTGTTGCTGATAAAATATAAGATGGATAACATTAAATATTTTTTATCAGCTTAAATGTTAATTATTAGTCACTCAAACCTAGGGCTGTGCAAAAATATAGATAGCCTACAGCTAACTATCGCGATATTTTTTTTCACGATAGTGTATCGATATTCCAACCTCTAGTAGGCTATCGATACTTCATGATAAATCATGTTTTAAACGGAGTCGGTAACACTTTTCATTTGTTTGCTGCCGTATAGTGTGGTTGAAAACCCCGGCTTCAGGCATATGGTCGCAAATGAGTTATCAAAATATCAAATATCTAAACATTTCTGCAGCGTAGTAGAGCATAGTCAAGTCACCTTTAATTTTTCAGTTTTATAAATTGTGGCATCTACATTTTAAGTGTTCAGTAACATAATATGCACTTCAAACATTTCAGTGTGTTCACGGTTCAGTGACACTGTGCAATGCAAATAGCTTTGCTAATAATTTGGAATGGAAGTTATTATTTTTCTGCTGAGTTATCAATATAATGTGATACACATACCAGAATACCTCAGGTGATACACAGCAAGTGTTAATTTTTTTTTTATGCTATTATTTTTTACATTTTTGTAAAAAATAAAATAAAATTATCGTATCGCAATATATCATAGTATTGTGACATGTATCGAATCGTGAGCCACTTGCCAATACACAGCCCTACTCAAACCCTTTTATCCAATCTTCTCTACTTAACCGCCGAGCGCACATCTGTCATGTTTTGTAGTTTTCTGAACACTTTTAACATAAAGACAGGTCTTCTGGCATACTCTTTTCAACATACTACTTTGGGACACATTTTAATCTCACAGACTATTAAGGATGGATAGTATGGACACTGGGACACAGGGAGAGTTTACATTAAATCTTGGTTCTGCCCAATTTTCATTTTTGGGGAACTATTCCTTTAATGTAAATGCAAATACGCACCTTGAATTTGTAACACTGATACATTAAACATATAAAAGATCCACAGGCCTTTTGGCTGCTGCAAAAAAAAAAAAAAAAAAAAAAAAAAAAAGAGAAAGAGAAAGAAACTCTGCTTGTATGACAAATTTATTTAGGAATAGAGGGAAACAGAATAAGGAAAAAAATATTTTTTCCATATATGCTTGTCCTGACTCAGAAATCACTAAAATCAAATTTCATACTTGTCCATATTGCATAGAAGCCCTGATAAAATGTAACTATTCACATGAAAGTGATTATCAGAACATAAACTTTGCTCACTTAGACACCATCAGGCAACGCTTTTTCTCATGTCTCCGTAGATTAGATAATAGGGTGAAACTCTTTAAACATGAAGAGCACTCATAAGGTTTCTCTCCAGTATGATTTCTTTGGTGTTGTTTTTAACGCACCTGATGTAATGAAGGCCTTTTCACAGTCAGAGCGCACATTAGGTCTCACACCAGTATGAATACTCTCATGCACTTTTAAAGTCTGTAGTTGTGTAAAACTCTTTCCACAAAAAGAACAAACGTGAGACTTCACACCAGTATGAGTTGTAAGGTGTTTTCTTAAGCTAGATGAAAAAACAAATGTTTTATCACACTGATCACAGCTGAATGATCTCACTCCAGAATGAAAGTGCATATCTTTGAGAACGTTTTTGTAAGCGAAACTCTTTCCACACTGAGACGAGAGCACAGGTTGTGAACAGATTTTCTCCAGTGTGAGATTTCATGTGTTTCTTAAGGTCTGATTTGTGCACATAAAAACAGTCCACACTCAGAACAGGTGAAAAATCCTGTTTTTGTGTGAAATTCTCATCAGTCTTTGAAACCACTGCATTTCCATCTTCATTTGTGAAAATTCAATTAAAAAGGGATGAATAATAATAATAAAAAAAGTAAATTCTTAATTTAGCACAAATCTAGTTTACTACTGAGTCTACTAGTATCTAGTTTTAGATGTATTGTTATATACTCCTGAGAACCAGAACTTTGTGTGTGAATTTAGTTTATTTTTAATTTTGTCATTAGATTATTTGGAGCATAAGAAACAAATGGAGATTTTTTTCATATTCATATTTTGTCTGTAGAGGACACCAGGACTCAGTTATTAAGAAAATAAAATGACATAAGACATGTATCAGCATTCTTTTTTCATTTACCAATACATTTTTATAACAGAGTATGATTTGATAAACTATTTTACTTTATGCAATATGTGTAAAATCACCATAAACGGGTAGTCCCATTCTATACAATTGATTTAATTTGCATATTAATGTGTTCTTGTGGCCATATGTAATGAAAAAAACAAGTGTTATAATGGGAGTAATAACTTGGCAACATTTTCATGAGAATATCTCATATTTCATAGAAATATTGATATACAATTGAATTTCTTTCCCTATTCAGTTGTTGTGTCTCCCTAAAATGTCTGATACACATGCTGTAAGTCCTGGGGCCAGATGTATAAACGCTGCAATTATCAACGCACATATCGTGATTTATAAAAAATAATCTAGGCATAAATATGTGCGCACCGTACGGACACACTTTATATTTATAAATATATGTATTAATTATTAAATTAAAAATGTATTAATTTAAATAGAAATATTTGTAGTGGATGCGCTGCTTTTGAACACTTTTCCAGTAGCACGCTGTTTTAATGTTTTAACCAGCGAGGATTTGTTTGGCGCTTGACAATTCCGCTTTAAATTGTGTTATTAATAGCAGAATTCATGATCTGAGAAAGTATTTTCGCACGAGTAATGAACGTTGATGATGCGCACCTGACTTCATTTAAGCAAGTTGGTGTCGTGCACAGATAGACAGGAGCCTAATGATAACCATTTGAGTGAAACCAATATTATGAAAAATAGCATTGTATTTGAAGGATAGAATTTGAAAAAATATGCAAATTCTGTTAAAAAAAAAAAGTTTTGTCGGTGATGCGCTGAGTCTGACAATTATTTACACTGCAAAAAATAAGGCCTTTTTGTAAGAAACAATTGTGAAAATTACACAGATTTAAATGATAATTACAACATATCACATAAGAGTGCTAAATTTGATCATTCAGTCAATGTCGGTCGATTTTAAAGCCAAAGAGGAGGAGTTGTAATGGTGAAACCTAAACATTTGGTATCTCTGAAAAGCCTTGAATGTGCTCTTTACAGGAAAACTAGACTTAAAAG
Organism: Rutilus rutilus; assembly: GCF_951802725.1. Taxonomy (NCBI): domain Eukaryota; kingdom Metazoa; phylum Chordata; class Actinopteri; order Cypriniformes; family Leuciscidae; genus Rutilus; species Rutilus rutilus. The sequence goes on along the minus strand of NC_140231.1, from coordinate 32,206,456 downwards.
TCTAAGCCTGGATCTCAAAAAAAGATATGTGAGTTTTCATCTTAATGTTCCTCATGAAAAACACCAACCTGTTTGTTCCTCTGTATCTTCATCTTTTATTCTGCAGGGTTCCTCCTTAATCTCCATCTTTACAATAGTATGTCAGTAGTTTCTCCTGGAGTAATTCCTTCTGCTTGCTTCTTCTTCTCCTATGGGAATATTCCCCAGCATTTAAACTCTCATGAACGGCTGTGGGAGCTTCACTGACTGAAGTTGTGAATTGTGGTCGTTGTTGCTCATTTAGCAGATGATCATCACAATCACTCTCTGTTATTCAGCTTTAAGTGTTTTGATCAAACAACCATTTAGAAACAATTAAACTCTAACTCTTACATTAGATATAATTTACACGCATTAAAAACTCTGTTTACCAGTTTTCATTACATGAAATGAAAACAACTCATAATCTTCACAAATTGTGACAAATTGAAAAACAGTCAGTAACGAGTTTAGGTTTCACAAGCGTGATGAACAACATCAGTCGATTCATTTCTGAGTGATTCACTAAATGAACCGACTCGTTTAGTCGTTTGGATTTAGATTTCTCCTAATAAATGATAAAATGAATGTACTCAGTCTGAAACAGCAGATTTAGAGCAGAATGTACGGCTGTGTTCCACTTCTCATGTTTATGTTCCCTTCCCTCGCTCACTTCTCTTCTTCTCCTAGACTCGGATGTGTGTCATTGCTTCGGTTGCTCGAGCGCCTCTGCTGGTCATTTAAACTTACAGGCAAGTCGCGGTACAGTGAAAGTTGCTCATTCAAAGAAATGACAAGATATTAGCCGATATCGAAAAGTTAGGAGGAAGCAATAATATTCAAACACCGGAATGAAATAGAATAGACTTTTATCTGTGTGATTTCTCAAGTGCACACTAATGTTTCCTTTATGAAACTTACACATTTTTGCATGAAAGTCTTTTGAGTCTGTGAAATTCCTTCTTCAGCTGCAAAATTACGAGGTTTTTGAAACGGATGCTGCTTGTCTTCATTCGCTTCCATTGGGTCTCAAAACATGACATTCCCATAATTCAATAAAAAAGGGCAAATTAAAAACAAATCAAAGGAGCCGACTGTTATTTGACTATACTGTACAGTATTATTTCTTTATGGTATTTTAGTCTAGTTATCTTCTCAAAAGTGGTGTTATTATCAGAAGTTAGCTCTATATTTCCAGGACTGTAAACTATCAATTCAGAATATTGATGAAGGTTTATTTCTGACATCGATTAAACGTGTGAATGTGTGCAAATTAATTTGCAAATTATAGATATGAATATTTAAGTAAATCTTTGTGTCAAAATATTAGCAAAGTTATATAAATAAGCATGTTTAAGAAAAGCTACCAGATTGTATGCCTAAAACTATTCTGTGGTAGCCTAGTTCATATTGTTTACCAGATTTAATTTATTCATTACATTAAATAGCCTATCTATCGCTCAACACAACTCATAATCTGTCATGTGAATAACTGGTCAGTAACAGTTAGGCTGCGTTTACACTCGCACAAAAAATACGATCTTTTACTCGCATCTGACACAGATCAGAATTTGTTGCACACGTACAAACACACACACAAAAAAAATAATCTCGAAAAACGAATTTTCTGTGTCCGATCTGAGTCCCTTCCAAATGTGGTTTTAAATCAGATATCCGATATCTGGACATCCATCTTACGTCTAAAAACACATATCCGATTCCCCTTTGAATTCCAAGCTACTACAAGGCGAGGATGAGAATTATTCATAAAGATACACTGTAACCGGTTTCTGTAATTTTAACAGTATCTTACTATATTATGTACAGTAAGATAAAGGTGTATACAGTATGTTACTGTAAAGAGCAAAGGATTATGGGAAAATATATGGTCACTACGGTAATTCTTCTCTACTGTAAATCGGTTCTAATATTAACTGGTGACTAAGTTAAGTTCACCTATATCAGCCGAAATATTCTTTAGTTAACAATAAAAATAACGTTTGTGTGTTCCTCTGCCTCTTTAACATAAGTTAGCTCATCAGGCGTAGTCGTCGGTAAGTTCGATAACCTGACGTTAACCGCAGCGAACTAACGTGGAATACTGAGGTAAAGTGAGATAGACGAAAGCCTTGTTTAAGTGCGTTTTTTATACAATATTTTCAAGTATATGCTTTAATTTATTTTCAGGTTTGTGATCTGGACAATGTCATCTGCAATCTGCAACATTGGAAGTGTGTGTTGGAGCCTTTTCATTGCCGTCATTACGGTGATGACATCAACTGCTAGGTTAACGTCACCTAAATTAGCCGAAGTAAAGTTATTAAACAGAAAAGCATAATACATTTTTTTATGTTCCTTACCCTCTATATCACAACTTAGCTAGTTAGGCAGATGTAACAACGTTAACAGTGAGCTAACGTGAAAAATACTGGTTAAAGTTACTAAAGTTAAGTTAAAGGGATAGTACATGTTAAAAATAAAATTCTGTCATCATTTACTCGCCCAAAAGTTGTTCTAAACCTGCATGAAGTTCTTTCTTCTGAACATAAAAGAAGCTATTTTGAAGAATGTTGGTAATTAAACAGTTGCTGGTCCCCATTGACTTCCATTATAGAAAAAAAGAAATGCTATGGATGTCAAAGGGGACCAGAAACTGTTTGTTTACTCATGTTCTTTAAAATATCTTCTTTTGTATAAATAAATTAATACAGGTTATGAACAAGTTAAGGGTGAGTAAATGGTGACGGAATTTAAAACGTTGAGTAAACTAACCCTTTAAGCAACACCATTATTAATTTCATCTTTTGTTTTATTTTCAAGTTTGTGGTCTGAATCATGTCGTCTGCAATGTCGGAGGTGACATCAACTAAATTAGCTGAAGTATGCATTAGTTAAGCAGGCAAACATAATATAATGTAACTGCCGATGAAACCAACGGAAGGGGAGAAAACAGTGGTTTTCCAGGCAGCAGAGTTAAAGTGCTTTTAAACAATCATCCATTAGTGTCTGTTCTTTATTTTGAATTTGCAGAAGCCATTCCCTCCAGACTGGACATCACTGCTGACGCTCTCCACTAATACACAGAACGGGTTGAAGTTGGAGGAGGAGGAGGAGGAGGAGGAGGAGGAGGAGGAGGAAAGGGTTAGCAACATAAAACTATAAACACCATACAACCTCATATCTTACCTCATCTTCACCCCTCATCTCATTGTTGTTAGTAATAAGTTCTATTATTGTATTTTAGTTTTTTCTGTAAACTATAATAACACTAAAAGGCTGCTGTGACTTTGTCTGTTTCAGGAGAGTCTGTTCTCTAAGCAAAAACATGGATGCTGACTATGAAGGGCAGAATCATCATCCAGTTAGAACAGCTAACAGACTCTTCTTCAGCATTAGCAGTCCATTTTGTCAAATGCAGAAGTAGGTAAACCAATATATATATATATTTTACATTACATTTACATTCATGCATTTGGCTCGAACAGGACGTTTCTGAATGGTTGGTTAACGTAATGTCACTTTGATCTATCTTTGTGTGTACTGGCAGGGTAGAGTAGTGAGATACGAACGCTATGTGTTTACTGATGTATAAGTTCATTGACAGATTGATGTTACAGCTAATGGTCATGAAAATCTTTTTTTCTGTAAATGTAGGCTTGTCAGTGATGCGTAACGTTATCTATGCAGTGTTAGGTACAACTGTAAGGGCTGAAGCACTAAAATGTTACTGATCTGTTTAAAAAAAATAAGCAGTCTGTGAGACTATGACAGTCATTAGGCACATAAACAACACATACTCAGACAGGAGCTAATACCTTTTTCAATGTTCTCGTTTATAAAGCAGTCTGGTGAGAAATGATTCGCACAAACATGAAAGCATTGACGATGATTGTGGGGAATATTCCCTTCGAAAACAAAACTCAGCCACTGCGTCTTCAGCGGTTCGGATTTAGGAACATAAAATGCACTAGTGCAGCTTCTCTCCAATATGAACTCTCTCATGAACTTTCAGGGTTCCTGACCGAGAGAAACTCTTTCCACAGTGTGAACACATGTACGGTTTTTCTCCAGAATGAATTCTCTCATGATCTTTCCGGTGTCCTGAATGAGAGAAACTCTTTCCACAGCGTGAACACTTGTACGGCTTCTCTCCAATATGAACTCTCTCATGAACTTTCAGGGTTCCTGACCGAGAGAAACTCTTTCCACAGTGTGAGCACTTGTACGGTTTCTCTCCAGTATGAACTTGCTGGTGTTTTTTTAAGTTACTGGATCTAGTAAAACTCTTTCCACAGTGAGAACAATGAGGTTTCACACCAGTATGAATTCTCTCATGCTCTTTCAAAGAACGCAATAGTGTAAAACTCTTTTCACAAAATGAACAGACATGAGGCTTCACACCAGTGTGAAGTTTAAGATGTGTTTTAAAGTTTGATTCCACAACAAATGTTTTCTCACAATGATCACAGCGGAATGATCTCACTCCAGAGTGACGGCGCTGATGATTGAGTGAAACTCTTTCCACACTGAGTGCATGAGAACGGCCTTTCTCCAGTGTGAATCCTCATGTGTATCTTAAGGTTTGTTTTATGTATGAAACTCTTTCCACACTCAGAGCAGGTGAAAGATCCTTTGACTCCAGTTTTTCCAGCACTTTTCTGTATGAAATTCTTTTCAGTCAGTGTGATGATGTTTCCATCTTCATTCGTAAAATTATGAGGTTTACGAACCTGGTGCTGTTTGTCTTCATTCACTTCCATCAGGTCTAAAATCAACATTAAATTACCATAGTTCAGTTGGAGATAGACAAATCAGAAAGAAAAAGAAATTCAGGGAGCCCCAATTTAGCACAAATCTAGTTTACTACTGAGTCTACTAGTATCTAGTTTTATAAATATTGTTATATGTCAGTTTTCATCTTAAAGGGATAGTTCACTTTGAAATTAATTTTTGATATGTTTTAGCTTACCTCAAGGGCATCCAAGATGTAGGTGTCTTTGTTTCCGCAGTAGTTTCAATTTTGATATTTTTAGGTCAAACCGTTCTTGTCTGTCAGTCATATAATGCAGGTCGATGGTCACTGTCTCAAAGAGCATGCACAAAGTCCAAATTAAAACAATTCCCATCGTCCAAATTAAACAATTCCCCATCGTAAGTACACATTGATGGCCTAAGACACGAAACGAGCGGTTTGTGTGAGAAAACGAACAGTATTTATATCGTTGTCATCTCTTGAAAACAGCACACGTCCAAATGATCTGACGGCGCGGGCGGGTATAGATATATACATAGATGTCGCCTTGGCTACTGCAGTTCATTGGAACGAAACCGTAGCCTAGCGACATCTAGTGTATACATCTATACCCGCTAGCGGGCGGGTATAGATGTATACACTAGATGTCGCCTTCGCTACTGCAGTTCATTGGAACGAAACCGTAGCCAAGGCGACATCTATGTATATATCTATACCTGCCCGCGCCGTCAGATCATTTGGACGTGTGCTGTTTTCAAGAGATAACAACGATATAAATACTGTTCGTTTTCTCACACAAACCGCTCGTTTCGTGTCTTAGGCCATCAATGTGTACTTACGATGGGGAATTGTTTAATTTGGACGATGGGAATTGTTTTAATTTGGACTTTGTGCATGCTCTTTGAGACAGTGACCATAGACCTGCATTATATGACTGACAGACAAGAACGGTTTGACCTAAAAATATCCAAATTGAAACTACTGCGGAAAAAAAGACACCTACATCTTGGATGCCCTTGAGGTAAGCTAAAACATACCAAAATTTATTTTCAAAGTGAACTATCCCTTTAATGTTCCTCATCAGTCATTAAAGAGAATGAAGGAAAACACCAACCTATTTGTTCCTCTGTATCTTCATCTTTTATTCTGCAGGGTTCTTCCTTAAACTCCATCTTTACAATAGTATGTCCGTAGTTTCTCCTGGAGTAATTCCTCCTGCCTAAACATTCATTAAACATTCATAAACATCAGTGCATTACACCAAAGTCCCTCGCTTTTACATCAACAATGTAAAGGATTACGTTACCAACTAAAATTTGTGTCATAATTGGAATCAGTACTGGACTACAAATTGTAAATGATCTACCCAGCACAGTTTAAATGTTATAAAAATATCTTGGAAAGAGATATTTACAATATATGAATGTTATTTATTAGATTTTGAATCGTTTTCTATTAGAAATTCTATTTACTAAATTATTTGCATCAGATTTTTACCATATTGCTGATAAAATACCATGTTATTTTAGTTTTAGTTTACCTTTTAAACAACTAGATGGCAGCTGATTTTCCCACAGACACGGACCAATTTTTATATTTAACTTGATCGTCTCAGTAGTGCATATATTAGTCCATTATATTGTTGAGTAAAATATATAAAAATATATAACAGTCCATTATATAAAAGTCCATATTTTGAGAAGGAATATAAATTGAATTTTTTTTTTTTAATCTTTTTAATTCAATTCACATTTATTTGTATAGCGCTTTTTACAATACATTTTGTTTCAAAGCAGCTTTACAGAAAATGCAACAATGTCTACATTACAATTTAGATTGTTCTGTTATCAGAGATGACAGAGTTAAAGTTATGTATTTCAGAAATGTACATATACAAATCATGCAGTTAGCTAACAATGTAAAAAAAAAAACTTGATTTGTGTTCAGAAGATGAACGAAAGACTTACGGGTTTGGAACGACATGAGGGTGAGTAAATAATGACAATCTTCATTTTTAGGTGAACTATCCCTTTAAGTTTTTCTCGTGGTAACAATTTTGATGTAATACAATGTAAGTTGCAATAGATACAACAAATGACATTAAAAAAATTTAAAAAAATAATATTAACATCACTTCTTAACAGCAAGACAAACAAACTAAATGTGTACACCATATGGATGGAGATGCTTAGTTTTGCTATATTTACTCCCCAATGAAAACATTAATAATAAAAGTCAAGTCAAGAAATGACTATGTTGCAAGAAATTCCAGCTTTTGCTTTATTGGAATTATATTAAGGTATTTACTTGAAAGTGATGGATCTGATCATGAACTTTGCTTTCTAGACAATGTTGGGCAATGCCCTTTTCTCATGAAACTGTAGATTAGATGATTGGTTGAATCTCTTCCCACATTGTACGGTTTCTCTCCCGTATGAACTCTCTCATGAGTCGCCAGATGAAATAAAGTTCTTCCCACAGTCTCACACCAGTATGAACACGCTCATGCATTTTTAAAGAAAAAGAACAAAAGTTGCAGCCACATGAATGTAACGAGGTTCAGATTCACGGAAATGTTAAGTCGTAAGAATATTCCTAAGTGAAATTTTTGATATATAAATTCATTAAACATCTTACATTTGGGTATTTAGAGGGATAGTTCACCCAAAAATGAAAATTAGCTCATGATTAACTCACCCTCAAGCCATCTTAGGTGTAAATGACATTCTTTTTTAGATGAATACAGTCGGAGATATATTTTTATTTTTAAATGTCCTGGCTCTTCGGCAGTGAATGGTTGTTTCTGTTTTGAAGTCCATTAAAAGCGCATCTATTCGTGATTAAAGTGCTCGGCACGGCACTCCCGGGGTTAATAAAGGCCTTCTGAAATGAAGCGATGCGTTAGTGTAAGAAAAATATAATTAATTACATATATAATTATCGACTACAATAACTAGCTTCTGGCAGACGGCCGTACGCATCGAATTACAGCGAAAGAGTAAAGCCGCTTGTCCACCAGCGTCCGATCAATTTCTGTTCCGACGCGAAGCCTGTGACGTTTTCGCTGCTTGGTTAAATATGAAACCATAGCAACGCTCATACACAAATTCTCGCCGCTGAGTTTTCATTGGCTGCTGCCCCGCGTTTTGACGCTCTCATTTGCATAAAGTATCCACCGAGAGATACTTTTTTGCAGCGCCGCTGTTGACCAAATCGACGCGACGTGACCCATCATGCTTTGCGGGGCGTTTTTGCTGCCTGACGTAGTTCCATAGGAAATGAATGGGCTTTGGCGTCGCGTCAGAAATCGAGACGCTGGTGGACAAGCGGCTTAACACTTCACCCGACGCACAACATAATGACGAATGCGGAAGTGCAAAGGAGAGAGCAAAAAAAAAACACCAGTCACGAATTAGAAATCTAAAACGAGAATTTTTAAAGAGAAATGTCAGAGGAGCTTGAGTTTGTGGCCCAGCCCTGTTTGTTTGAACCGCTTGAGGCGTCAAAGCTTACGCTACTCCTACATCATACGCCATACATCGTCAAAGGTTACTCTCAAAGGTTACCGCCTGCCGGAAGCTAGTTATTTTAGTCAATACATTTTAAAATATGGATATATAAATATTCTCGTCGCTCCTCCTTTTATCCCTTGTGTTATGTTGCGGGTCAATTTGACCCGTTTAGATTTTATAGTTGCTGGAAATACTGGTTAACCTATGTTTTTTTTTTCTTGATATTTTGTGACTTTTTCTCATTTATCATCATCATGCATGCAAAGTTTCAACATGCTGGTGTTTTTTGACATATACAAACAAAATTACTGTTACGTTCGTGATGTTCGCGGGTCAATTTGACCCGCATATTTTAACGCTCTAAGGCAACTGTACGGACCCAAAATAATAACATTTCTTGGTTATACTTTGTTATTTTATTTTTTTACTACCTTATGAAGCTAAAAAATTAGGTTTTCCACACTTATTTCAATACAGAAAAATATTTTGTCAGCCACAGATGGTAAAAATTACCTATCATTTATTTTTTCAAGCTACCTGAAATAATATTAAATCTTTTTTTTTTTCTTGATATTTTGTGACTTTTTCGCATTTATCATCATGAACATGCATGCAAAGTTTCAACATGCTGGTATTTTTTTTTTTTGACATATAAAAACAAAATTACTATTACGTTTGTGATGTTCGCAGGTCAATTTGACCATCATAGGCAGCTATTCAAAAGCAAATGTACAGACACAAAATAAAAACATTTATTTTATGTATGTCAGGGCATCAATTCCAGTTCTAAAGTGTAAGTGTATCTAAAAGTGCTCTAACCCAAACCAAACACACTTGAAAAAGCTAAATCATGGTGTTCAGAATTAATTGCAAATTACAAATGAAAATCTTTGACAGACACAGATAGTAAAATAAGCTCTCATTTATATATTCAAGATATCTGAAATATCTTGAGACTTCGACATGAGCAGATGAGCAGATTGATTAATTGTTCAGTTATGATGTTCTAAGAAAAAAAAAAAGAAAAAAAAATGTATATTCAAATATATATAAATATAATGTATATTCAAATTTTGTCAAAACAAAACAGTTTTAAAAAATGGTTAAAAAACATTTTCATTAAATCATATCTTCAGATATATATTTTTTGGAAAATTTGACAAATGTTGATATTAAAAGTTTACAGTTTGTACCTGAATCTTTGTTGTTTTTCATAGTGTGATTTTTGAGGAATTGTATTGAATCCAATTAGGGTCAATTTGACCCGAACCATAACGCCCGTTTCACACATACTCCGTTTGCAGTGCGTATGCGGTGCGTATTTTTTTCCGTACCCATGTTAACAGGTTCAAGCTTTCACACTGCACGCGGTTGCAGTCCGTCGATCCGTTCCAGTTGCGGTGCGTATACAGCAGGGGGTAAGGAATTCGACCGGAAGTTGAAGTCGGCCGCGTGCCGCCATCTTGTAGCAGAACTTCACCTGCAGTTAGCATCCCATTGACTCCCATTCATTTTGGCGTCACTTTGACAGCGAATAACTTTACATCTGAGGCGTTTAAAGACTCCATTTGTCCATTATTTATTTCTAAAGAAACATGACAATGTATAAAATGCTCCATTACCTTGTAGCTTATGTTATGGCCCCGTAGAAGCAGTTTTTGTAAAAGTAGGCTAACGATTGCGTCATAACCACGCGACTCTCTGTCGCACAGTAGAGAGATTACCGTATGGACGGGAGGAGAAGCTCGCGGGCAATCGGGGGGACGTGGAGGCAAAATGACAATATAATTAATCAGAATACCTTGCAAAAGTTGCTCCTGCTCCAAGCTCATGGACAGCTCCTACTCACACTCTCCGTCTCTGCAAGATTCGGAAGGGAATGATTCCGATTTCTCTTGGCACAGCTACTAGAAGACAGACGGGTTGCTCACGTGGTCCGTGTAACGCTTTGCACGGTTTGAGTCTGCGCGTCAGGAAAGGAAGTGCTAAGAAATCGCTAAAAATGGGCTTCACTTGTCTCAATTGAGTTCCAATGGGGTCGCTGTGTCCATTTCTTTTACTGTCTATGGTATACAGCAGTGCAGCGATCGTTTCCGCACCGAGTCTATTTTTGCTGTGCTGCACACGCTGAATTAAAGTGACAGCGCATGTTTCATGGTCAAAATGAACACAGAATGACCTAAAAATGTAGTAATTTCACCATAAATGCGATTAATTAAATAAAATGTAGTAATCTCACCATAAATGTATTTAATTAAATACTATTTTCACTTTAAGACCGGGGTAAAGCAAGGGAAACTACAATTTACCTCAACAAGGCGACATAACGACACTCGTCTCATTCGTGGAGGTGGAAAAACAAGTTCTTTGTAACATGCAAGATTTATTGTATTAATAAATGCAAAAGAAAATATATGAGAGTCGGCTGTTTTTGTCAATTTTAAGTTTTAATTTAAAATGTTTGCGATTTTTATATAAGTAGCCTACATGGTTAAATATTTGACCACTGCTTGAGGAACTTAGGCTAATAGAAGTAGAAGTAATGCAATGAATAATAGGCCTATGTTGTTTAAATTGTGTTTAAACGTGCATACGTCTCGTCTATTAAAGAGTGTATATGTGTACAAAGAGAATCGCAATGCTGAGACGTTAAGACCGCAGGGTAAATCAAGGGAAAATACATATTTCAACAAGGCAACATAATGAACAACACTCGTCTCATTCGTGGAGGTGGAAAAACAAGTTATTTGTGACATGCAAGATTTATTGTATAAAGATTTAAATTATGCAAAAGAAAAAGTATGAGTCTGCTGTTTTTGTCAATTTTATAGCTGTAATTGAAAAATGTAGGCTATGCGATTTTAATATAATTACATGGTTACATTTTTTACCACTTGCTTGAGCAACTTAATATATAATTATATAGAAGTATAATGCATTGAATAATACGTTGTTTAAATTGTATTTAAACGTGAATACGTCTATTAAAGAGTGTATATGTGTACAAAGAGAATCGCAATGCTGACAAAAAAACTTTTTTAAAATAAAAAGTTGCTAATAACTTCTGGATTTGAAATACAAATAGAGTATGTATTTTGTACAGCCCCGGATCAGTTACGCACTGCAAACGCAGCATATGTGAAAGCACTATTGCGCGTGCTGCTCCTGCACCGCATACGCACTGCAACACTCACCGCATACGCACTGCACACGGAGTATGTGTGAAACGGGCGTAAGGGGAGTGCACAGAATTCCAACATAACACAAGGGTTAAACATCCGGAGTTCCTCCGTGAGAGGCTCGTTATCAACCACTCCACCGGCCTCACACCGTTCTCTCGGCCCCCGCACTGCTTGCCACATTTCAAAATAAAGAAGTTGTATTTCTGAGTATTTCTGCATTCAAATGGCTGTGAATCAGTAGCAGGCGCTAAAATGCCAGCTAAAATAGACTGGAGTTGTGACGTAGTAACTCCACTGGGTGGGGCCACAAGCTCATACTCCCCTCCGCCCCCGCCCGCTCAGGTTCTGAGGAGTAGAGAAGACGATGGCGGATCAACACCTATGTGCGGTAGCGGGTTGCTAACTGTACGTTCACACCGCCGCCGACTTGAGCGGCAAAGAAGCTCTGGCCGCCCTGTCAAGGACGCTTGTCAAAAAGTACGAGGAAGCTTGTTGACGCTTATGGCCGCTCTGAAGTAGCAGCATTCTATGTTCGATCATGGGAGAAGAGAAGTGCCACACCATGAAAAGTAAACAGAATAAACAAGCAATACATTGACACTAGAAACCTTTTATAATGACAGCATTTGTATAACCGTTTTGGTCACATTATTATTTATTATTATTAGTGAGTGCGCGCGCGCTGCCGGGGCTCTCTCTCTCTCTCTCTCTCTCTCCTCGTTCTTATATGCCCTGTCAAGCGCGCCCTGTTAAACTGGCAGGACTTAAAAACACATAATGATAAGCTTTCACTCTGTGATGGTTAAACTGCAATTAATCCGATAATGATAGGAAACCCAGCAACGGCGATGATCAGCTTCTCCTCCGTTTTCTCGGAAGCTCAAGTCGGCGCCGGCGGGTGTGAACGTACAGAGGAGAGGAGGGTCGTCTCCGTGCCAACGGCTCCGCCCACAACGCACCGGCGAATTGCTAATGAGCTACTGCCGCTCTGCTGAAGCGAAGTCCCAGAAAACGGCACAGGTTTTGTGATTTTGGCTAAAAACGGCATAATCATCATTTAAAGACCACTGAGAATGTTTAAAAATAGCTCGAAATATGATCGGAGTGGGACTTTAAGGTTTGTAAGTGTTCTTACAGTTTGATGCCACAACAAATGTTTATCACAATGATCAACGCTTAACAACTCTCTAGTTGATCTTTGACAGAGCTTTTGAAAGTAAAACTCTTTCCACACTAATTGCATATGAATGTTTTTTCTCCAGTGTGAATTCTCATGTGCGTATTAAAGTGTCCCTTCTGAATGAAACTCTTTTCACACAGAGTGCATGTATAAGGCCTTTCTCCAGTGTGAGATCTCAGGTGGAAATTTAAGCTTTCTTTGTGAGTGAAACTCTTCTCACACTGAGAGCATGTGAACGGCTTTTCTCCGGTGTGAATTCTAATGTGCACATTTAAGTTTCCTTTGTTATTGAAACTCTTTCCACAATGAGTGCAAATGAACGGCTTTTCTCCCGTGTGAGTCCTCATGTGCAAATTTAAGCTTTCCTTGTGAATGAAACTCTTTCCACACTGAGAGCATGTGAACGGCTTTTCTCCGGTGTGAATTCTCATGTGCACATTAAGGCTTCTTTTGTGAATGAAACTCTTTCCACACTGAGTGCACGTATAAGGCCTTTCTCCAGTGTGGATCCTCATGTGCTCATTAAAGTGTCCTTTCTGAGTGTAACTCTTTCCACACTCAGCACATTTGAACGGTCTCTCCCCAGTGTGAATTCTCATGTGCACATTTAATTTTTTTTTATGCATGTAACTCTTTCCACACTCAGAACAGGTGAAAAAATCTTTGATTCCAGTTTTTTTAGGCCGTTTCTGTGTGAAATTCTTTGCAGTCTGTGAAATTATAGCGTTTCCATCTTCATTTAGGAAATAAGGTTTTTGAAAATGATGCCATTTGTCTTCGTTCACTTCCCAAAATCCAATTAAAGAAAGACAAAAGAGAAAAATCAGAAATATAGACGTGCCTCTACTGAGCAAAAATCAAGTTCACAATTAAGTCTGGTAGTATCTTGATCTAAATATATTTTTATATGTCAGTTTTCATTTTAATGTTCCTCATCAGTCATTAAAGAGAATGAAGGAAAACACCAACCTATTTGTTCCTCTGTATCTTCATCTTTTATTCTGCAGGGTTCTTCCTTAATCTCCATCTTTACAATAGTATGTCAGTAGTTTCTCCTGGAGTAATTCCTCCTGCTTGCTTCTTCTCCTGTGGGAAGATGGGAATATTCCCTTAGCATTACTCATGAATTGCTTTAGTGAAGGTATGAATTATGGTCCCTGTTGCTCATTTAGCAGATGCTTTCAATCAATTTTACAATTACAATATTATTATTTTTGAGGCAGTGTCACAACCAGAAAAGTGAAATTCCTGGAATCGGTCATTGCAACAACATAACTTCTGACCCTGTCAGTTAGTAAATTTGATGTGATAAATACAATAAAAAGCATTTACATTTACAATATTAACAAATAATATTAAACATTTACATGAATGAAAGCATTCAGTGTAGAGCATCATAAACATACATATAGCGTTCTTGCTAGCAGACGTTTCATGATTAAGGAAATAGTTTTATTTACATAAAAAAAAAAACATTTTATTTGTTTCTTACATCAGAAAAACAAACTCATCTGTCACACTCAGTTAAAGTAAAAAGTGCCTCAGAAGAAAGTTCTGATCTCACTTCATAAAAAGAGCATATCGCCTGTATCGTCTGACTTGGTCAAAAGAAATAAATTTTAACAAGGGAAATTTCTATTTTTGTGCCCGACGTTTAATTACACGTTTTAAATAGAAAATTCTGGTCACCAGAACGTATAAAAAATGTGTAATTATTTGATAATCATGAATACAGACCTATGATGTACAGTTTCTTGGCCAAAAAAGTGAATATACGTAACTGGAATGTTCTTGGTTATCTTATATGCTTAAGAGTTTGTACAGGCGACATTGTGAGTTGATAATTTGATGGTAATTAAATTACCAGCGTGAAATTACCAAGTACCAATACGTAACTGGTAGGCTAGTTCGTATTTCTAAGCATCCATTCAGTGTATTGTCTCTATTGTTTTGTGGTCCAAACGAGTTACAGTCTTCACTGCACACATTCACAGCTCTACGACCTGGTTATGGCTCTAATTATTCTTTTCTTTTGTCTTCATTATAATTACTGATGACTTTCTAGTCAGACTGGTTTAATCCTTAATTTTTTTTTGATCAAACTTCTCACTTCACCTTCTTTGAAACTGTATCAAATGCCCTTCTTGAAAAAAGAAACATTTCAATGAGCATTACTATTAAAATAATTACTACTAAAATAACATATTTGCTCAGCTAGGTGGCAGGTGCATCTTAGGGCTAGCTAACATGTTAGCTTAGCACACCATCAATACACGACAATTTATAAGATTGAAACCATGTTTTTGCTCCAAATTTACTTTTTAACGCAAGACGAGTGTTTTAAATAACCTTCTGTGATCTGATACGGCTTCGGATCAAAAAAAATCACACAATATTATCTAACAGTAACTTTTAACTAATTTAAACAAAGAATGATTCAGTCCGTCAGCGTCCTCTGAAGGCAAAGTTAAACATAACACTAGAGTTATATGAAGACATAAGCCTATATGAATGCTTTGCAAACACTATTTTTCTATTTATTTACATATTCTAGTTTATTTAGATTATATAAATAAGGCATTTCTTAGACAAGTTAAACTTCTGAAGGAAAGAATGACTAGAAACGTTCACAATGTGTAAATCAATACTTTTTAGGTCTGAAATGTTGAAAACTGCTGCATTACTGTTTGTTTTTGCACGTCACACACAATTAGAAATTACATTGTCTGACGAATAACGTAAATGACACTAAAATAACCTTTTACCGGTAAAACCTAACGTTACCAGTGCTTCAGATTCTATAATAGCAGTTGGTGGAAGTATTTTGTTTTGGGCGAATGGGGTGAACATGATTATTGTTCATGAGCCTAAATTCCAGCGACGCAAGAAAACATGCAATCTATCTGAGTGAAGACGTGACGAGAAAGCAAAGTCGTATTTCACTAGTGTATAGTTTCAATTCGTTAGGATTAACAGAGTCAGATATTTCAGTAGCCTCGAATGCAGATGTTTTTGATTCACTACAATGAACCGACTCGACCGACAATGTTCGTGAATCGGACACTGGTCGAACTCAAATGTACACAGTCAGATTTCAATTTCTCCCAATAAAAGACTAGATAAATGTAGGCTACTCACAGTCTGAAACAGCAAAGCGCACTTTTACTAACTAAAGATTGCTTCAACAAACGTAGGTGGTTGAAATGAAAACAAATACCACCATCTTCTTCTCTTACAGCGGCTGGCAACCAGTGTTTTCGGTTCATTACCGCCTCTTTCTGCTCCGGAGTGTGGCATAGAGTTTATATTCTGTATCAGCCCTGTCTCCCTAATAAAAGCAAACAATTCTTTACTATTTATTTCACTTGAACATTTTATTAAAACCTTACAAATAAATTCTTGAATTCCATTTGTCTTCATTTCTTCTATCATTGTGTTCCTTTCTTGTTCATACTTGATACATTCAAGAATCACAGGTACTTTCTTTAACATGACATTGTTCACATAACCCATTTGGATTGGAAAATAATTCCCTATTATTTTAAGGGCGCTATTTAAATTGGAATGCCCTAACATTATTCTATTATAAATAACCTCATCTGTCCTTGATGTACCTGTATCTTATTTTTTTCTTTATTAATTAAGCATAAAGAAACCTGCCATTTTCCCATTGTTCCACTTTACTTGCCATTCTTCTATCGCTTTATTCCAGATTAAAACAACTTAATTTCTGACTTGTTCAATGGAACTTGTATCTCTATTGTTTCTCTCTGTAAAGCTTGTTTTGCTAATTTATCCACATCCTCATATTTCCCTTTACTCCTTTGTGCTGAGTTTTACCCATATAAAACTGACTAAGATATCATTTTGAACAATTCCTGAATGTATTTTTAATATACTAAACAGAATATCTTGGTGGCTAGGTTTAAAATATCTTAAGTTCTTTAAAAACTGAAACTGAGTTGGAACAAATTAAAACATTTCAAGGTTTATGTTCCTCGCAATGCCAAGAGTATTGCCATCATTGAGACACCAAAATGATTTGATGTTCACTTTATTCCACTGATCCTGAATATAAAAAAGTAGCCCAAGTTATATTTTAATAAGCTTATATTTTATTGAGTTTTTCTAACAAGGTTTTTGAGGCTGAATCAAACACCACATACCATAATCAAATACAGACCGGATCAGTGCCACTTAAATCGTTTTTAATGAAGAAAAACTTTCCCCCATTTCACTCCACGTACACATCTCATGTAAGTTTCGTATCAAAATAAATACCTAAAAATGTTAAAACCTTCACCCACTCCAACGATCTCTCATACATCTTCAGACTCTCTTCAGGAACAACCCTCTTGCTAGAGTAAATTACTGTCTTCGTTTTCTCCACTGAGAATTTGAATTCCTAATCACATGCACATTCTTCTACCTTTCTAATTGTTTCGTGCATTTACTATTAATAACTGGCACCAACTAGAGGAAGAACTGTAATATTAACTATTGGCATGACTTCATAAAGAAACTCTTGCAAGATAGGAAATATGAAATGATTCAGTCTTTTTACTGGAACTTTAATGCTCCAGAATTTCCTAACGTCGGATCACATCCTTCACTTCACGTATATATTTTTTGCATTAAGAACAATGTTATGGGAGTCACTTTTAGCTTTAAAGGACAATTTGCTATTTATACTGCTGAGATAAAATATCAAATGCAATAATTAAACCCATTTGATGAATACCGAGATGCATACTCTTGATTTCAGTAGTTTTTATTTGTATCAAATAAATATTTGAACATCAACACTGAAATACTATATGATACAATACTAATGAAATTCTACAAAAAAAAAAATATATACAGTGTTGCCATTCCAAAAAAAACCTTTGAAATGTCTTAATGTATGACAGTCGAATTGATGGACAATTATTATAGGTGTTCAATGCTTATTTTTTATTATGAATTAGATTTTTAAAATGAATTATTCAGTGAATTAATCTTTAGTTGTTTTTTTGTTGTTGATGTTTTTACCATACTGTTACAAAGACCTTGTAATTAAGATCTTGCCTATATTTTAAGCTTTAAAACAGGTATTTTTTTTTTTTCAAATTTTATTTTATTTTTTTATGAAAGAAGAAAATTGTAGGGGAAATGCACTTTTTAGTTTAAAACAGTGATTTATTAAAGGGATAGTTCACCCAAAAATGAAAATTCTGTCAGTAATTACTCACCCTCATGTTGTTCCAACCCCGTAAGACCTTCGTTACATCTTCGGAACACAAATGAAGATATTTTTGATGAAATCTGAGAGCTGGATCACTCCTCCATAGGCTTCTAAGGAACTGAAACTTGCCGGCCCAGAAAAGTTATTAAAGAGATCGTTAATATAGTCCAAGTGACTACAGTGGCTCAATCTTAAGTTTATAAAGCGACGAGAATACTTTTTGTGCGCAAAAACAACAAAAATAACGACTTTATTCCACTATTCATTGTAACGTGACGTGTAACACAGACGCGCTGCGCAAAAACACTACATGAACTAACTCGAGGCCCAGAGAGAAGGAAATGAATAGTGGAATAAAGTCATTAGTTTTATTTTTTTTGCGCACAAAAAGTATTCTCGTCGCTTGATATACTTAGGATTGAGCCACTGTAGTCACTTGGACTATATTAACGATCTCTTTAATAACTTTTCTGGGTCAGCAAGTTTCAGTCCCTTAGAAGCCTATGGAGGAGTGATCCAGCTCTCAGATTTCATCAAAAATATCTTCATTTGTGTTCCGAAGATGAACGAAGGTCTTATGCGGTTGGAACAACATGAGGGTGAGAAATTACTGACAGAATTTTCATTTTTGGGTGAACTATCCCTTTAAGGCAGAGTTAATTCATTACAATGCATAGCTACAATCAAAACTCTTTGATTAGTTGCCTAAAGAAATTTCTTCATTAACTCAATGAACTAACAGACTAACTTTGTCAAGCAACTAAACTAGTTCAGGATTTGAATGGAGATTTAATAGACTGACGATGTCATTCAATTAGATTTACTCCACGTTCTCCCAAACATAAACAAAAGCATTCCTACTGAATGTTGAGGCATTTGACCTCCCAAACTATTTACACACTGTAAAAAATGAATCATGAGTCTTGTAATTTTCATTAAAAAAATTGAGGTGATCATTAAAAATATTATGTATATTTTATTAAGAAAATTGTGGTTAGGGTTTTATTGAAAATATTGAGAAAATTTCACTAATAACACCAAGAGATGCATTTTCCTATTTTTTTTAAGGAAACATACACAATTTTAAGGCTTGAATTGAGGAACTGATAAACCTCATAAAATTAAGGAAAAGGGGCTACCTATTTATTTTAAGAGAATTAGCTCATTTATGCGGTTTTATTTAGAGACACCATTGTTTGTTCCCAGCATGCTTTGCACATGGCTGGAAATGGAGAGTAAATCTTGAAATTAAGTGTTATTTCATGTGTTTTTGAGTAAAGGGAAACATCTGTTAATGTTTAATGTTCAGGTATGTTTGACATTTGAAAGAGTTTCTATTATGTTAAAGTTTTGATCGTTACCATTGTGCAGAAGAGTAGGGCTTATGGTTACGTTGTGAATAACTGCATTTTTTAAATATTCTGAAGCATATTGTTACATACATGTAGCAATAACTCTGCTAATGATAGTGCAGCAACAAGTTTGATTCTGTGCTGTCCTAGCAGTATACGGTCTCTTTATAAAACAATATATCTCAAAGTTAAATATAAACAGGTCACATCCATTCACTTAACTTCACACAATTTTGAGAATAAAAAATACTTCAAATAAAAAAGCACATTTTAACTAAAAAATTGTGTGTCATAGACTAAATAAATTAGGGCGTTTTACATGATTTATTCAGGTAGATTCCATGAATGAAATTAAGCTTTAACTACTCAAAAATATTATGTGTAATATTGTTACCATAATTTTTTTAAGTAAATAGCAGTAACATTTTTTACAGTGCAATGTTAAAGAAACAATCTTCACCAATCCTCATGAATGTAATTCACAAATTTCTCTCTCAGATGCTGTTGCTGCACGAATTCCATCTTTTGCTTTATCAGAATATCAAACTATTTGCTTGAAAGTGATTGATCTGAACATTAATTCTTTTTACTAGACAACTTCCTGCAATGCTTTTTCTTATGAATTTTTCGTTCAGATTTCTCAGTATGAACTCTCTCATGAGATTTCACGGCTCCTATCTGAGTGAAACACTTTTCACAGTGTGAGCACTTGTACGGTTTCTCTCCAGTGTGAACTCTCTGGTGTTTTATCAAGTCGGCAGAAAAAATAAAGGTCTTCCCACAGTCAGAGCACAAATAAGGTTTCACACCAGTATGAATACGCTCATGCTGGTTTAAAGATTGCTGTCGTGAAAATCTCTTTCCACAAAAAGAACAAATGTGGGGCTTCTCAGCAGAATGAACTTTAAGGTGTGATTTTAAGTATGATGCCATAACAAATGTTTTATCACACTGATCACAGCTGAACGACTTCACCTCGGTGTGAAGGAGCAAATGTTTTGTGAGAATGCTTTTGGATGTGAAACTCTTTCCACACTGAGTGCATGTGAACATATCTTCTCCAGTGTGAGATTTTATGTGCAAATTTAAGTGTCTTTCCTTCATGAAAGTCTCACCACACTCAGAGCAGGTGAAAGATCTTTGTTCAGGGTGAGATCTCGTGAAGTGCACATTTAAGTGTCCTTTCAGAGTGAATCTCTTTCCACACTCAGTGCACGAGAACAGATTTTCTCCAGTGTGAATCCTCATGTGCTCATTTAAGTTTCTTTTACGCATGAAAGTCTTTCCACACTCAGAGCAAGTATGAGGTCCTTTGAGTCCAGCTTGTTTTTGTTGCCAGGTCCCTTCAGTCTGTGAAATGGCAGCATTTCCATTTTTGAATTGAGGTTTTTGAAACCGTTGGCGTTTGTCTGCTTTTACTTCCATCGAGTCTAAGATCAAAGCAAAATGAGAACAAACAGAAATATAAGTGAGCTTGTATTTAACAAAAAACTACTTTACAACTGAGTCTAGTGTCTACTTTAAGATTTTGTATATTAGTTTTCATCTTAATGTTCCTCATCAATCATTAAAGAGAATGAAGAAAAAAACCAACCTTTTATCCTGCAGGGTTCTTCCTCAAACTCAGTCTTTACAATAGTATGTCCGTAGTTTCTCCTGGAGTAATTCCTCCTGCTTGCTGCTGCTTCTCCTGTGGGAAGATAGGAATATTCCCCAGCATTTAAACTCTCATGAAGGGCTGTGGGAGCTTCACTGACTGAAGGAGTGAATTGTGGTCGTTGTTGCTCATTTAGCAGATGATCATCACACTTACAATCACTCGCAATTATTCACGATGGCAGGCAAGGATAGTTTGCAGTTTGAAATGGCCCAATTGTTCAAGCCATTAAATAAATCAGCTTCTAAGTTTGAAAGCCGGTCACTATAGTCAGGTCAGATTTGAGAAATATTTCACAGATCAGTCTTTAACTGCACTAAATAATGAATTTAATGAAATAGTAATATGGAGTCTGTTAACCCGTCTGATGGAGACACCAGTGTGAACAGAGAGCATATGCTAAAAGAGAGAGAAATTTCTCCACTTATGTTATCTGAACATATCGTTTGCCAAGTCATGTTATTTTTAATTTGCACTGCTAAAGCTGGTCATTATGGAAATAAGCTGGCTGTGTGTGAATTCACCTGCCAGACCTTCCACTCCCATCAGTGCTGTTATAGGACTGCAGTCTCATGCTAATGTGCCCTATTTAGTAAATCTGGCCTAACTTTACAGTAGGGTTTTAAAGGTATTCCGGTATGGTGGTTTATCGGAATAATCATATCGTGAACATTTGCTTATCCATGGTTTTGGAAAATAAAATGAAACCAGATCTCACCTGCACATTTGCAACTTCTTTGCACTTGACTGCTTAGACTCCACCCATACAGAGGAGAAAATGTCTGAGACAGAGGCTGCAAATTCTAATCTCTATCCCTGGCCGAAAAAAAAGTTAAAATCTGCAGTGTGGAAATACTTTGGGTATCCAAAAAACAAACGCAGGGTTGTCCTTGAAGATGGATATCCAGTTTGCAAGAAATGTGGACGAAGAGAGGCTGCAAAAGGAGGAAATACGTCAAACATGTTCTCCCATATTCACGAACACCATCCCTCCGTGCAGATAAAGGCATGTTCCTTTTATAACTTAAGGCCGTATTGTTTCCGTGTTGCTGAGGAAATACAATATAACACAGATGTCACGTAAAATGCGCGAAGATGGAAAAAAATATAGCTGTGCAATAAATCAAATCGCTATATGCGTCTATCTATGAACATACAGCGTAAAAGACTGCTATATACTGTAAATCTATTTCCGCGGGAAATTTGCGACTTTGCGTCATTACGTCACATCTGTACACATAAAGAAGGAGTCACGGCTAGTAGGCTATATTGTGCGTGAGGATGTTGGAGGTGGAGATTTATAGCCTTTTCTCACAGCACTTGATATAATTAAACTTATTAATTTGATGGCGGATCCAGAAAGGTTCAAACGACAATCACCAGTGACAACTAGAGATTCCCCAGTTTTAAAACGCAAAAGAGACTAGAGACTGCAAAACAAAGAGACTGCAACCAGACCATGCGAAAACAAGGATAAATATCGGAAGGGCATTAAATGTAGTCACGCAATGCTGATGTTGTTACAGCCCACGTAAAGTTGATAATTCCGCGAATAACTGCACTTGCAGATTTCGAACAGTTATGGCGACAAAGAGGAAAAACTACGTACTGCAGCTTTAAAAGAATCATCGTCAAATACACTCAATGCGCCACGCATTGCATCATCACGTTGGAAAGGTCACGCGTCACGTCATCTTTCTAAGTTATTTGTCTGTGTACTCCGGTTCAAAAAGGTATAGGGAAGGGCGAAAAATCCCATCTCATTTTCTCTTCCAACTTCAAAATCATCCGACATCTTTAAAAAAAAGTTCCATTTCCCATTTCTTTTTTTTCCGTGACCTTTCCAACGTGATGACGTAATACGTGGCATGTCGCAGACCAGCACAAGATGAACAATTGTGGTTAAAAAGTATATACATTTTTATTTTATTTTATTTTTAGAAAATGACCAATCGTTTCAATCATCATACCGTGAAAATATCATACCGTTACAACCCTACTTTACAGTATACAATCTTTCACAAATGAGAAAAGTGGTGTGAAGGTTTCAAAGAAGGGTTAACTGACCAAACTGTACTGTGAAATATTTCATAAATCAGAAATGTGAAGTTAAAGGGATACTCCACTTTTTTCGGAAATATGCTCATTTTACAACTCCCCCAGAGTTAAACAGTTGAGTTTTACCGTTTTAGAATCCATTCAGCCGAACTCCGGGTCTGACGGTACCACTTTTAGCATAGCTTAGCACAGATCATTGATTCTGATGAGTCCAGTAGCATTTCTTTCAAAATGACCAAAGAGTTTCAATATTTTTCCTATTTAAAACTTGACTCTTCTGTAGTTAAACCGTGTACTAAGATCGACGGAAAATGAAAAGTTGCGATTTTCTAAGCCTATATGACTAGGAACTACTCTCATTCCGGCGTAATAATCAAGGAACTGTGCGGCTGTACCATGAGTGCAGCAGGCGTAGTGATATGACGCAGCGCCTGAAAATAGGTCTAATAGGTTAGACAAACTTAGTCCCGGTCACGTTGGAAGAAGTTACCGAGCTGGGGACTATTTTCAGGCGCTGCGTCATATCACTACGCCTGCTGCACCCATGGTACAGCCGCACAGTTCCTTGATTATTACGCTGGAATGAGAGTAGTTCCTAGCCATATAGGCTTAGAAAATCGCAACTTTTCATTTTCCGTCGATCTTAGTACTCGGTTTAACTACAGAAGAGTCAAGTTTTAAATAGGAAAAATATTGAAACTCTTTGGTCATTTTGAAAGAAATGCTACTGGACTCATCAGAATCAATGATCTGTGCTAAGCTATGCTAAAAGTGGTACCGTCAGACCCGGAGTTCGGCTGAATGGATTCTAAAACGGTAAAACTCATCTGTTTAACTCTGGGGGAGTTGTAAAATGAGCTTATTTCCAAAAAAAGTGGAGTATCCCTTTAAGGACTCTAGGAAGGTTCTTAAAAGACAAAAAAAAAAAAAAAAAACACTGTAAAAGATTTTTAAAATATCAGAATATTAAAGTTTGGCACTCATGGAAGTGCCAAATATTTAATAAATCAGATATATATATGAAATATAATATGTCATAAATCAGAAAAGTGTTAAAGGTCCCGTTGTATGCCCCTTTTCACAAGATGTAAAATAAGTCTCTGATGTCCCCAGAGTGTGTATGTGAAGTTTGAGCTCAAAATACCCAACAGATCATTTTTTACAGCATGTTTAAATTGACATTTTTTGGGGCTCAGAAAAACGAGCTGTTTCAGTGTGTGCCCTTTAAATGCAAATGAGCTGCTGCTGGACGACCCAGGGGGCGGAGCTTCATGAGCTCGCGCTCAGTCTGTCAGGACAAATTCATCTCATGGAATGATGATAATATCAGAAACTCTCAGTAACGGCGTTCATTTCGAGTCGGACAATAATGCCTACAGAGTCAGAGTGCTGTATAGAGATGAAACAGGTATGGTTTAGTAGTTTAATTACGGTTATTATAACGTATTGTCATCTGCTTGTATGTATCCATTATTTATTAACAGCCTACAAGTCTGCTGTTTCGGACCAGGTCCGAATGATGATCAAACATGTACTGATGAGTTTAATAAAGTTTATTGTACATCACACAAAAGATGAAGCGTCAGTTTTACTTCAGAAAATCACCGTAAGAGCTGAGTAAACACAGTAGCCTAAGTTATAAGAAGTGCGCAAGTAGCCAGTAGAGTTGAGGGAGCATTCCTGTGGGCGGAGGTTAGTCTAAACACGGTTCTGGTGATGTCACTAATGAAGGAAGTAGAGGGGTGTAGTCCAATCGAGCCGTTTTATGTAGTCAACTTCTGTTAAATAAAATATCTCGCTTGGCATTGAACTTTGAGCTTTATAATTTTACAGATATTATTTATACTCTAACAACAACATTACACACTAACTAAAGTTTGAAACATGGGATCACGTAGAACGGGACCTTTAACTCAGGAAAGGGTTAACTGGCCAAAACTGTATAGTAAAATATTTCACAAATCAGAAGTCAAAGAAGGGTTAAAAGTACACTACGTATGGGAATTGTCACGAGTTTTCTCACAAGTTTTCTCAATTTACAATTTAAACCCAGTTGCCTGAAGAAAATTTGTTTAGTAAGTAAATCAATAAGTATGAGTTTTTTTTCTTATTTTTTTTCTTATGTAACATAAATGATACAAGAGTGCATCACCTCTTAACAGCCAGACCCAAGAAGTACAGGCTGATTTCCGTGTTTGCGCCCTGAGATCAGGAGAACGTCTCTCCGCCTCTGTGTCAAGATGATGAAGTTTCTGACACCACTGGCGTTTCTCTTCCACTTCACTTTGTTTCTTTCATCAGGTCTGAAACAAAGATACTGCATTAGACAATGTGTGATTTCTATTCTGTGCTGTGACAATTTGTATTCTTGTATAATTATTACACCTATCAAAGCTTTGTCATCAACACACAACAATTTAGGAAATTAATACTGTTTTTGCAACAAAAAAAAAAGATTTTTAAAAGAAAATCCAGCGAATGTTTGAAACGACATTTTACGATCTGATGAGGCTTATTACAGATTGAGGCAAAAATACAGTATTTTGCAGTATTCTATACTATGATAATGGCCATTTCAATTAGCATTGTATTATCAATATAATTTTTTCTTATGAAAATACCTGAGATGGCTTGAGGAACGCTGATAAACCATATATTGTTGCAATCATGTGTTTTTTGTGTTTATTGCACAGCAATTATTTTCTTTGCAAACAGACTAAGTTGTGATATTGATATAGTTTGTAAATTTTGTGATCAACATACAGACATTTTTGTTTATTTATTCTTATTGGTCTTTTTTCACTTGTTATTTCTGTTGGCAAAATTCAGAACACGAAAATGTAATTACGTATTGCTGAACTTCTGATTTCAAAATTAAAAAGTGTTTTATGATCACCGTAATCTGAAAAACAAGAATGCTGTAAAATGTATGTAAACTAGTGTTGTCAAATTGATTAAACGTGATTAAATCGCATCTAACATAAAAGTTGTTTACATAGTGTGTGTGTGTATATATATTTATTTATTTATGTGCATAGAGTATATACACGCACATCTATTATGTAAACCAAAACTCTTGTTAGATGCGATTAATCGATTTTAAAGCACTAATGTAAACATATAAAACATGTTTTTTTTCTCTAAAACTGTCGTTATGTACCACTATTGTTACATTTTGAAAGCTCTTATAATAAAAGAAAAGTCTAACTTGTACTTTCTGCACGAGGGCGCCCTCTGGCTTCGATACTGCAAAATTCGAATTAGGTTTTAACAATGACAATTAAAATGTGAAACGGTAATACTAACCATCTGGAATAAAATAATAATAATAATAATAATAAAAATTAAGTTTCATCCTTACTGCAGTGTTTATCTCCTGTTTATCCTCTTTCTGGCTCATTTCAGTTAATTTAGGCTATACATTTATTTTCAACCAAACATTTTAACACACCTCTACGTACCGTGAGTATCTTTATCTTACCGTAATTTTAAACAAAATGGCAGTTTTTCGACCTGTCGATGATTGCCACTAATGTTGCCATTGTAGGCTCATGAACTCATCTTCCACTCGCTCCTCTTTTAAAGATAAACGCACGATTTTTTTTGCAGCTGAAGGTTTTTTAAAGTAGGTTCAACAGCGTTAAGTTAAAGCGGGCAAACTTTATCATTCAGTTGAACTGTGCACATTCATTTTAAACACTTACTTGAAATGCTTTTGCGTCGTCCATACAATCCTTGCTTGAATCATGCGCGCTTAAGTGACGTAGATCAGCTGCAAGTTCATGATTGACAGGGCAAGGCCACTTCAGAATCAGGGGCCAATCAGATTTCAGCTCTGGCCAGTGCCCCTCTGGCCCCGCCCCTGGATCCGTGTGTGAAAGCATGTTATTTCAGAGCCTACACTGAATGCTTGCACTTCTAAAAAATATATTTGTTTCACCACAAAATTATTTAAATGAAACACATGAAAGTAATAAAAGGTAGTTAAAACAACACCTAAAATGAACACTTCGAAGGAAACGCATGAAATGCTAAAACATGCACCTTGAATATTGTGTAAGTCACTTTGGATAAAATAATCTGCCAAATGCAATCATTTAAATGTACTTTTGCATTAAACCAACAAAACCTTGAATTTATATGCATTGTAAATATAGAAGTCTACACAATAATACATACTTAACTTTTTTTTTCTTTTTTTTTTTTTTACATTGCCAGCCAGCGTTTTTGACCATTTAAAAAATGGCTCCGAGAATGTTTTGTTGTATGAATATTTGAACATGCAATACATCAAAAGAAAGAACAGAGCCACTTCTTTTAAGTTTTATTCTAGCTTCATGCATTCTTTTATCATCAAAACTTGAATATGGGTAAGTTTCATAGAAAAAAAGCACTATTTTGAGCAAAAAAGCTGAGAAATTCATGTTTTTTATTTATTTTATTTTTAAATAATGTCTGGATTGGATTCAGAACGATGATCAAATCACAGATGCAGTAGATCGAGTCCAACAACACCCCTAATGATTGCACAGTCCTATAACTCGTCCTGGGTCGACATTTAATACGATAACGTTAGGCAGTTTTGATTTATATGCTGTTTAATATTGATAATCAAGTTATTTTACACATGCGATATGATATCATTTGTTTCTGCTTCTTCTTCACCTATGTTTTGAGCAGGAGATCCAGCACTCTTTCAGAAGATGCGTAACAGCGCCCCCTACCGCATAACAGTGAAAACGGCCAGAAAGTTTTCTCACAAATGACGGAAATTTTCTACCCTGGAAATCCAGAGTTCTCACGAGAGCACAAGTTGAATTTGCTCAGCGAGTTACTCTGGTGTCGAGTAATGATGCTCATTAAATATGCCCCTCGATCTGAGCTGCACCAATCACATCGGGTTATCTGACATAGGTGGGCCAGAGGTGAGTTAAACAGATGACGACAGCGCTGCGACGTCCAAGTCATTAGTAAACATTGCAAGATGCCTATGGATGAACACCAGTTGTTTGAAACGGCTTTGGCCGCTACAATGAACGAATTAGACTAGGCTTTTTTTTTTTTTTCTAAAACAGGAACAGAAGACGGCGCTCGAATCGTTCCTTTGCAAGAAGGACGTTTTTGCTGTTTTGCCGACCGGATACGGCAAGAGTCTAATCTACCAGTTAGCTCCGCTAGTAGCTAAGCGTATGGGGTTTATTGTTGTGATTGGTCATAGTGTTATCCAATTGCGTGCAGTGAGATTTCAAATGCATGCTTGGTGCCGCCCCTCGAGCTGGCCGATTTTCATTAGTCGACGCCAGACCATTCATCTTTTAGATTTACATCTGGATTTCCAGGCTAGAAATTTTCGTCAATGGCGAGGAAAGAATTAAGATGTGAATTCACAACGTTGGAAAAGCATTGTGTCCATATTTAACAACCAAACATCTTGCATTCATGTTCACATGCTGTGAGAAGAGTTTTCAGTGCAAAAGAAGTAACATTAAGGTAAAAGCAAGACTACAGATCTCAATGCATTAGCTTACAAAATTAAGCTGTTAAAGATGGAGATTAAATAGCCTGAAGATGCTTCTGATTGACGAATGGGATGTGAACTTTGCTCACAGTGGGCAAGGCTTTCTCAAATGAGTCAGTAGTTCACTTGAGCGTGTGAAGCTCCTCTCACATGAAGAGCACTGGTACATCTTCTCTCCCGCGTGTAATCTCTCATGCGCTCTCAGGTGTCCTGACTGAATGAAACTCTTCCCACAGTGCGAGCACGTGTACGGCTTCTCTCCGGTGTGAATCCTCTGGTGTCGTCTCAAGGAGTCGGCAGTTTTAAAAGAGTTCCCGCACTCGCAGCACTTGTGAGGTCTTCCACCGATGTGCATTTTCTGGTGCTCGTTGAAATACTCCAGTTGTGAAAAACTCTTCCCGCAAAAAGAGCACAAGTGAGGCTTCTGGTTTGCATGCATCTTCAGGTGTCTTTTCAGTAGTTTGGCCAAAATGAAGTTCTTATCGCACTGATCGCAGCTGAAGGATCTCACTCCAGAGTGACGGCGCAGATGATTTCTGAGGATGGATGTGGATGTGAAAGTGCGTTCGCACTGAGAGCACGTGAAGGGTTTTTCTCCAGTGTGAACTCGCAGGTGTCTGTCAAGGTTTGCTTTCTGCGTGAAGCTCTTTCCACACTGACTGCATGTGAACGGCCTCTCTCCGGTGTGGATTCTCATGTGTTTATTAAGGTCTCCTTTATGCGGGAAGCTCTTTCCACACTGCGGGCAGATGAAATAATTTTTGCCTCCTGATTTGTCTCCAGTTGTGAAGTGAAGCTGATGGTGTTTCTCCTGCAACTCATTCTGTTCCAACACGTCTAAAATGAAGATACGAAAGATTGTCAAAAATCTATTTGAAAGGAAAAATTGTGAAATGTAAACGATTAAACAGATGAAACAATTCAAGGTTAAATTTTAATGGCAGGAAGGCCATTAAAATATTTATTTTTATGTTATTTTTTAAATTATAATAATAGCATAATGTTAATATTCACAAAAACACTAGAAATGGTCTAATATTATTAATATTGTATACAATTCTTATTATTAATACTTATTGATATTAGCTGTCAAATGATAAAATATATAATAAAAACAAATGATATAGCAATGACATTAAATGTCAATATCAATTATGTCAATTAAATGTAGCCTATATATGAATGTATATATTAGTATATACAGTGAGGAAAAGAAGTATTTGAACACCCTGCTATTTTGCAATTTCTCCCACTTAGAAATCATGGAGGGGTCTGAAATTGTCATCGTAGGTGCATGTCCACTGTGAGAGACATAATCAAAAAAAAAAAAAAAATCCAGAAATCACAATGTATGATTTTTTAACTATTTATTTGTATGATACAGCTGCAAATAAGTATTTGAACACCTGAGGAAATCAATGTTAATATTTGGTACAGTAGCCTTTGTTTGCAATTACAGAGGTCAAACGTTTCCTGTAGTTTTTCACCAGGTTTGCACACACTGCAGGAGGGATTTTGGCCCACTCCTCCACACAGATCTTCTCTAGATCCGTCAGGTTTCTGGGCTGTCGCTGAGAAACACGGAGTTTGAGCTCCCTCCAAAGATTCTCTATTGGGTTTAGGTCTGGAGACTGGCTAGGCCACGCCAGAACCTTGATATGCTTCTTACAGAGCCACTCCTTGGTTATCCTGGCTGTGTGCTTCGGGTCATTGTCATGTTGGAAGACCCAGCCTCGACCCATCTTCAATGCTCTAACTGAGGGAAGGAGGTTGTTCCCCAAAATCTCGCAATACATGGCCCCGGTCATCCTCTCCTTAATACAGTGCAGTCGCCCTGTCCCATGTGCAGAAAAACACCCCCAAAGCATGATGCTACCACCCCCATGCTTCACAGTAGGGATGGTGTTCTTGGGATGGTACTCATCATTCTTCTTCCTCCAAACACGTTTAGTGGAATTATGACCAAAAAGTTCTATTTTGGTCTCATCTGACCACATGACTTTCTCCCATGACTCCTCTGGATCATCCAAATGGTCATTGGCAAACTTAAGACAGGCCTTGACATGTGCTGGTTTAAGCAGGGGAACCTTCCGTGCCATGCATGATTTCAAACCATGACGTCTTAGTGTATTACCAACAGTAACCTTGGAAATGGTGGTCCCAGCTCTTTTCAGGTCATTAACCAGCTCCTTCCGTGTAGTTCTGGGCTGATTTCTCACCTTTCTTAGGATCATTGAGACCCCACGAGGTGAGATCTTGCATGGAGCCCCAGTCCGAGGGAGATTGACAGTCATGTTTAGCTTCTTCCATTTTCTAATGATTGCTCCAACAGTGGACCTTTTTTCACCAAGCTGCTTGGCAATTTCCCCGTAGCCCTTTCCAGCCTTGTGGAGGTGTACAATTTTGTCCCTAGTGTCTTTGGACAGCTCTTTGGTCTTGGCCATGTTAGTAGTTGGATTCTTACTGATTGTATGGGGTGGACAGGTGTCTTTATGCAGCTAACGACCTCAAACAGGTGCATCTAATTTAGGATAATAAATGGAGTGGAGGTGGACATTTTAAAGGCAGACTAACAGGTCTTTGAGGGTCAGAATTCTAGCTGATAGACAGGTGTTCAAATACTTATTTGCAGCTGTATCATACAAATAAATAGTTAAAAAATCATATATTGTGATTTCTGGATTTTTTTTTTTAGATTATGTCTCTCACAGTGGACATGCACCTACGATGACAATTTCAGACCCCTCCATGATTTTCAAGTGGCAGAACTTGCAAAATAGCAGGGTGTTCAAATACTTATTTTCCTCACTGTAATGCATTAATTTACCAAATTACAATAATAATAATGTTATGTACATTTCTTATTATTCATTATTAATATAAGCTGTCAAATTATATATTATAATAATTAAATGTAATGGTAGGAAGGTCATTAAAAATATTTAATTTGATGTTCATTTTTTTGTGTTATATAAATTATATTTACAAAAATACTGGAAGCTGTCAAATAATATTATTATAAATAATAAATAATATAATGTTATAACAATGTTAGTAATAATAATAATGTTATACTACTATTACTAATAATAATACTTATGATAAAATATTTATATATTTGACAGCTTCAAGAATTGTACCTACTACAGCAACTAAATCAGCTGAAGGATTGTGACCTAATATTCCTTAGCAGTCAAATAAATAAACACCAACCTGTTTGCTCCTCAGATTCTTCTCGTTTCATTCTGCCGGGTTCTGAATCGCTTATGTTTTCATTCTCCTCTTTAATAAACTCCATCTTTACAGCAGCCTGTCATGCAGAACTCAGCTGAAGTCATTCTCCACATGAAGGATGTGAATGTCTGTCCTAAACACACCCTAAACCCCTGCTGTGCTCCTCCGCGTTCAGCCTGTCGGAGATGGTAGAACTCGCTCGCTCGCTGTAGAACTCGGCAAACGGAAATGGAACGCGACGTGTTTGAAAAGATTCGAAAAATTGTTTACATTCGACGCCGAAGATTCGAAGCCATAAACATGTGATCTATGACGTTCGATGCTTCAGTCAGCTGAAAACCACGTGACTGTATTAGTAGGCGTGTTCGACATAGACAAATAAAATACATTTTATTTAGGCCTGTATATGTATTTCATATGTCTATGGTGTCCCAGACGAGTTCTCCACCGACGGGAAACATAAACTGGAAATATAAAAGGAAGATCATTTTTGTTTTAAAATAGTTTTATTTTCAAATGGGTTA
Source organism: Rutilus rutilus (assembly GCF_951802725.1). Lineage (NCBI taxonomy): Eukaryota > Metazoa > Chordata > Actinopteri > Cypriniformes > Leuciscidae > Rutilus > Rutilus rutilus. The sequence continues at coordinate 32,174,244 of NC_140231.1, read as the reverse complement.
CAGTTACAGTGCTGTTTTCAAAAGAAGTGCCATTTGTACACACACACTCACACAGTTAAATATTCCAGGGCTGACAATCAGAAACTAATATTAACCCTAACTGGCGAATATAATCAAAACAAAAAAAAGTATTCACAGTTCAATATTTGTGTACTTTGTGCAAAGAAATGTGTTGCAATAATAAAACAAAAAATATATATTGATAAAGCTGTAAGAAAAATATACTTCTTTTATGATCATAATATTTTAGGAGGTGTCACTCCATTACATATTATATCATAACAACCATTGTTTTTAAAGTCGGCGTGTCTTTTCTTCTCTATTGTGACGTTATATCCCAAAGAAAAAGCTTCTGGAACAAGAACAAATGTAGGGAAAGAAGAGATGTAAAAGAGAAATGTAGAAGAGATGAGCTGCAAGAGGGGGAAGTTATTTTGATTAAAGTATCATATTAATTTAAAAATAAATAATGATGTGCACGGATAAATAATTTCTAATAAATAGTGCAATATTTCTTAAAAATAACTTCATGGTGACTTTAAAATGTGGAAATGATGGAATGTAATGGGGCTGAACATAAAGTGGGGGACTTTGTGCTTTTTCCTAAAGTGAAAATAAATGTAAAATAAATGTAAAAAATGTGTGCAAGACTGTTTCTGACATTTTCAAATTGTGAGATTGTACTGTTTTGTTGCCATACACCTCTTGAAGCTCCGCCCTCTTCAAGAAAGGGGGCGGGGAGCACCAGCTAATTTGCATTTAAAGGGACACACACAAAAACGTCGCATTTTTGCTCACCTCCAAAAAGTGCCATTTTGAACATGTTATACAAATTATCTGTGGGGTATTTTGAGCTAAAATTTCACAGTCTAGGGACAACAGAGACTTATTTTACATCTTTTAAAAAGGGGCATAATAAGTCCCCTTTAAATGATCGTATTTAATTATATATTTTCATCCATGCTGTAATGCACACACGCGTAGAGAGTAATCTTGACTGATTTGTTCAGATCTCGCTGCATCCGTTTTCATCATCATCTGGACGATGTTTCTTCATATGAGCGGGCAGATTCCTGGATGTGCTGAAACTCCTCCCACAGAGCGAGCAGAAGTAGGGTTTCTCCCCCGTATGAACCCTCAGGTGTTGTTTCAGGTGTCCTGACTGAGAGAAACTCTTCCCGCAGTGTGAGCACGTGTGCGGTTTCTCTCCGGTGTGAATCCTCTGGTGTCTCTTCAACGTGTCGGACGAGTGGAAGGTGTTCCCGCACTCGAAGCACATGTGAGGTCTCGCTGCGCTGTGTGTTTTCTGATGCTTTTTCAAACAGTCCAGCTGAGAAAAACTCTTTCCACACAGAGAACACGAGTGCGGCTTCGAATCCGCATGGATCAGCATGTGTCTCTTCAGGTGTGAGGGCAGAATGAACGCTTTCCCGCACTGATGACAGCGAAACGCTCGGACTCCAGAGTGAGAGCGCTGGTGTTTTCTGAGTCCGTCCGCTAACGTGAAGCTCTTTCCACACTGAGGACACGAGAAGGGCTTCTCTCCGCTGTGGATCCGCTCGTGTCTCACGAAATCTCCTTTACGCCTGAAACTCTTTCCACACTGAGGGCAGAGGAAAGACGTTTTGACTCTTGTTCTCTGAGAAAAACGACTTTCAGTCTGTGAGAGGCTTGAAGATTTTTCTCCGGTTACGAAATGATTAGGTAAAACCTGCAGTTCAATGACTTCCAACAGATCTGAAATGACATGATGAAACATATTAAAGAGTTACACAAAGGGAAAATGAGATTAGAAACATTGTCCAGACATTTCACACATAAACCAAGATGATGAAAAGTGATGCAGTGAGATCTGAAAAATGACACAAAATTGTTTTATATGCATGTCTGTAACCATAAAGCCAATATCTATCTATCTATCTATCTATCTATCTATCTATCTATCTATCTATCTATCTATCTATCTATCTATCTATCTGTCTGTCTGTCTGTCTGTCTGTCTTTCTATCTATCTAATAAGTTAAATATCAGGCATTATTATTATTTATATTCATTATGTGTCAGTTTATTTTCATCTCTTACCTCATATTATTGGATATTTCATAGCTCTTATGATATTTTATATCTGCTGAAATGCATTACGGTTTATGGCCTGAATGTTCTTCAACAATCATCAGTGAGGAATCAATATAGACACCAACCTGTTTGTTGCTCAGGTTCATCTTCATTCATTCTGCAGACTTCTGTGTCACTCATGTTCTCATCCTCCTCTCCTCTAACATGTCACGTGGACGTCAGTTGTTCCCCCTCTTGTTTTGTTTTATTCTTCATTTGTACAGTATGAAGATGGGGACATTCCCGAACATTTACAGATGTGTTTAAGCGTTACTCTTCTTCTTCTTCTTCTTAGTTGTCTTCTAATGACAGTGCATTTCTGCCATCTAATGGGCTGGAATGTGAAGTGGGCTTTCATTTGATGTGATAGTGATTGTATTAACGCAACCCTCTTTCATATCACTTTTTAAATGTGCATTGATGCTTTGGTATTATTCTAAGCAAAACAACCATTGCAATGAAGCACTTAAAATTGAAAAACAAAAAAATAAGTATTCTTCTACATGTATGTGCACGAGCATGAAGTATCTTTCGATTTTGGACGCACTGAACCTGTGTGTGATGCGCTGTTGTGTGGTTAACATGGAAACTACAGGAAAGATTATTAAGACATAATGGATGTGTTAATCTAAAATTATCTTTAGAAATATATACATTCTAAAATGCTCGAAAAATATTAACTTACACAAAACAATTTAGACTATGTGTGAGATCTGTTCAAAGAGATTCGGATCTTTAGTGACGTAAGTGTCACTTTCAACCACGAGATGGCAGCAGCGCTACAGCGCACGTTATTATTATTATTTTTTTAAACTTTATTCCATATTCCAACTTAAGTAATCACAGAAACATGCTTTATTGTCAATTCATTTGTAAAAAAAAAAAAAAAACTCTGGTAAAGCGTCGAAGCAGCTTTTTTAAACTACAAACAGTATTTTAATGTGGAAACGGAAACCTTGTTAATCACAGTGTAGTTTATATTCAAGTCACTACGTATGAATTGGGGGTGGGGGGGGGGGGGGGGGGATAAACTAAATGTATGTCTTTTGTGTCGTTTTGTGCAACTGTGAGTAAAAATATCTTCTTCTGAATCTAGGGAAATCTCTAACAATAGCCTATTGTGTTTTTGCATGCATGCAGGACTCAAGCACATGTGCTGTCTTGTTTGTTCACTTCCTTCTCTGACTCTCTGTTATGATAATACAGTGAGGGAGGAAGATAAAAACCTGTCCCACTGCATGTGTTCTCACAGGAGAGAGGGAGAGGAGGTCAGTCATGTTTCCTTTTATTAGACAGGCATACAATGGGGCCCAAAAGTCCAAGGCCACTATAAAAATCCTTTTATTCTGCAGTCGCACTATATGTTTGTTACAAATTATATTACTATGCATTTGTCCAGTTGTGCATGCTTTAATGACAGCAGCACTCAAGCCGTCTTCAACAAAAGGAACCCAATGTATAAAATGATGTAACAGAACATAAGAGCATTAAATAGAAAGAAGTGTTTCCTCCAATATTTTTCTGAAAGGTCACCAGGAAGTGAAGAGAAAACAGCAGGAAGACAGAATCATGTTTACAGGCAGCAGCGCTATAATGAAAGATCACCTTTACATAAGTGCTGGACAGTTTCCTTGTTCCTTGTTGTTCACTCAAAGCTTCTGCAGCTGATGTATTGTAAAGCTCATGTTTGACTTTGTGATAGTTTGAGAAGGGCTGTACATCATTCTCATAAACAGGACATTAATCTTCCTCATAAAGAACATGTTTATGACTATTTAGTGAACATTAGCTCTGCTGGGAAAATTTCCTGAAACTCTCTCTATCAAAGCATGACTAGGCAGGTGTGTGTTTGTGTTTATATATATATGTGTGTGTGTGTGTGTGTGTGTGTGTTTGTTTACATATATATATATATATATATATATATATATATATATATATATATATATATATATATATATATGCAAACACACACCTGCCTAGTCATGCTTTGATAGAGAGAGTTTCAGGAAATTTTATATATATATCAAAAACAACTTTTATTTAACCGTTTACGTGCTAAAATGTATTCGAAAATGTACTTCAAGGGACAAGAATATGGTTTTCCAATCTTGTATTTACCCAAAAGGCTTAAAAAAAAAAATATATATATATATATAGTTTGGACAATATAATGTATTTATAAAAAATACGTAATATTAACAAAAACATGTGAGGAAAATAAACATAATGTATTTCTTATAAATATATTTCGGACAATATAAATGTATTTATATAAATATATGATATATATATAAAAATTTGTGAAGAATAAATATATACGTTAATGAATTAATAATAAACTAATTATAATTTATACTATTAATAATTATCTAAATAGATTTATCTGAATAGATTTTCACATCTATATTAGTGATGCATTTTTTGCCCTTTTTTTGTATTTTTTTTAAATACATTTTTAAATATATACAGTGCTATGCATAAGTTTAGACACCCATGCTAAAGTTGACTAAAAAGAGGAATAAAAAATCATCTTTTGGAAATTGAACTTAATGCCTTAATTTAAAAAAATTAGGAAAAATCCAACCTTTAAGGACACCAATTTTCTTTGTGAATGAATAATGTATCGTAAATAAATAAATGTTCTTCCTTAAAATACAGGGTGCATAAGTCTGGACACCCCTATGTTAAATTCCCATAGAGGCAGGCAGATTTTTATTTTTTAAGGCCAGTTACTTCATGGATCCAGGATACTATGCATCCTGATAAAGCCTAGAGATTGGCATGGTTTTATTTCAGTTAGCCTAATAGCTAGTTTGATTTGCATTGAGAGATGATCTTATGGAAAGTACTCCATGCCAATCTCTAGGTATGGTGAAGGCTATGTGATGATGTGGGGCTATTTTAATTCCAAAGGCCAAGGGAACTTTATCAGGATGCATAGTATCCTAAATTTTTTTTTAAAAAGAAATACTTAAAAATAAAAATCTGCCTGCCTCTATGGGAATTTAACATAGGGGTGTCCAAACTTATGCACCCTGTATTTTAAGGAAGAACATTTATTTATTTACGATACATTATTAATTCACAAAGAAAATTGGTGTCCTTAAAGGTTGGAATTTACCTAATTTTTTTAATTAAGGCATTAAGTTCAATTTCCAAAAGATGATTTTTTTTATTCCTCTTTTTAGTCAACTTTAGCATGGGTGTCTAAACTTATGCATAGCACTGTATGTGTGTGTTTGTGCTGATGATGCACACAGTTGCTGCCCGTTTAGTTTGTTCCACATTGCGCACGCAGTTCTCATTGCAAAAGCGTCTCGATTAAGAAGTCTAATCATGATTCGTGTCTTTATTCTGCGTGCTGAAAGGCTTCAGTGTTTGCAGTCGCCTGTCCTGCAAATAAACTCCGTGTTTAATAATGCATGGAAATACAAGCACACGTCGAGTGTTTCTTCAGCTTGTGCATGTGTGACGTGTGAAGAACATTAAGATAAGTCAGTGTTTTCGTTATACATCATTTCCAAGCAAGCTGTAATTTTGTGTGAAAATGTTATTATGAAATACTGCGTGTATATTCCCCCCCAAAACAATGTCAATGACTTTCAGAAAAAAGTGACTCTTTATGTGATGCATGCATGCTCTCTGTTGGAGATTGGCAGTGGACTAATTCAACTAGAGCAAACTAGTTTCAGTGTGTAAAGATTTTCTAAAAGCCCACACAGCCAAAAGTGCCCATTTTTAAAGAAAGAAACAACTCGATTCAGACTTCTGGTAACCTCTGCAGGACATGATGAACCACAGACACGTTTTTTTATAATCAATGTTTTTTTTTTTTATTTCCCCTGCTGATTGTGTCTGTGGTTCATCTTGACCAGCAGAGGTTATCAGAAGTCAGAATAGAGAGGTCTGGAAAGCACCGTTCAGTCCAGTCTGACCGTAAAGGCCTGAGGTCACATGTGTGGACCAATGAGCACTTGTAACTCAAACACAGCCTTGTTGTTTAAGCCAACAAAAGCAGCTGTTCACAAGAATCCAATTAATAATAGTGTTTATGTGAGGAGACAAGAAAGAAATGGACTGAAGCAACAGAAATAGCACATTCTTATCTGCAAATTCATCAACAATAATGACTCCTTTCACTTTCTGTACACACACAGTTTACTTTAAATACTGTTGTCAATCACAAAACTTTGCATGCAGAAAACCTTATATCACAATATTGGTAATTTTATCTAATGATGATGATTTTTAGATCACAATGCTTTAAATAAGGTTTGCAGGGAATGCGGCCTCTGAATCGGGACGCAAGTTCCGGTTGCATTTAGATGATTTACTGCTGAAAATGTCGTTCAGTTCACTAACAACACTGGGAGTTTGAGGGGGTTTATCCATCCCGTACCTTTGCATATATGTGGTTTTAGGATAGCATAACTTAAATCAGAAAGAAAAACAAAAGCGGTATTCGTTCCTTTTTTTGTGCTTGTTTTTAAGTCTCATTGTATTAGGAATAAGGAAATATCAGCGGTCAGGGGCCATGGGGAATCCCTCGATGCCCACACACTTCTGTCTTGCATAATCCAGTCTGATTGCATTGTTTGTCGGGTAGCCTGAAATGTGCTTGGTCACGTCTAAATAACCCGACCCAGACAGCAACATGGTGTCGGCCCAGATCCGGCCCACATCCGGTACACGTAGATCCCACACGGCCCAGATGTGGGCTGGATCTGGGCCGACACTATGTTGCTGTCTGGGGAGTCGAATTATTATTTAATATGACTAAATAGGCCATTAGGTTACACCTTTTAGAGTCAGATCAGGTAGATATTACAGTGAGCAGATCTTTAAAAACTATGTGATACTTTCAAAACATATTGGTTGATGATGACCTTTGACCCTTTACCATAATCCCATGACTTTCCTTTGTGTTTTTTAATTTATGATAACATAAGCATTATTATTATATTGCAAATTGCAAAAAAAAAAAAAAGACTTCTTATTTAAGACTTCATGCAATAAGAGATGTAAGTAATGCAAGCTTTCATTGGCCGTCTGACTGACATGTAAAGCAACCAATCACTGTTTGTTTGGTTTCTGCATCATGCTTAGGCGAGTGAAAATGTAAAGTTTATGTCCCTACAATAACAGACCAGAATGCAATTCATTCAAGAATGTCATGCATGTTTACTGCAACAATGGCGCCGCCAACTTCACATGCTTTTGAAAATCCAGCGTTTAGTTGATCCTGATAAGCACTCTTTAATAGCACAGTAACAGAACAGCTTTTGTTCTGTTCTCCGTGAGGGGGTTTGGCATCACAACGGCTTTGCATTCATTACGTTTAATGTTTCTTTTTTTTTGTAGCTGAATTTTCCCTGTCTGTTATTGCTGTTACACAAAGCTTTAAATGTTGCTCAACTGAACTCCAGCATTCGGTTCTCCTTTAGTGCTGTCAACAGTTTAAAATGTTTGGCGTCCTGCACTAGTGCAATAGCTGATAAAGTACATCCAGATGACATTCAGGCGTTTTTTATATCCTCCCTTTGCGGGAAACATGCACTTCCCTTTTTAGTCGCTGCCAGTTACAGCAGAGCGTACTTTCTCAGAAATGGAAGTTAATCCTGTGAGCATCGAAGCATAATGAAAGTGAAACAATCAACGCTGTCTGTGTGTGAGATGAAGCTTTCTGTGAAGATTGTGCACGGATCAAACCCCTCAAAATGCTCGAAAAAGCATCTGAAAGAGTATAAAATAATCAAAGTACAGTTTCCACTCTCATTTCTTTCTTTTATCAAAATCATGACATTTTACATCAATGAATGAAACAAAAAAAAAGTAAGTATAAAATATAACTCTCTCTCTCTCTCTCTTGCTCTCTCTCTCTCTCTCTATATATATAGAAATACACAGCACTGTATAAAAGTGCAACTGTTTTCACAGAAAGTTTGAAGTATGACTAACAGAGAATTAGTTTCTGCACAATCATCTTTTGATCTAATGATCTGTCAGATAAAATGGTAGTTGTAGTTATTTTGTAACTATATTTTGTTAAAAGCATAAATCAGATCTGCTTTATTCCTGTAACTTCAGCAGATCAGCATCAGAAATACACTGGGGGAAAAAAGGTACAATCTAAATGAAGTGGTTGATTTAACATCACTGAATCAACGGAAAACATTAATTTTGCGAGTTAAGATGACATTAGTAGGTTATCACTTTTATACAGTGTAACATTTTATTATCATGATCTCATTTCTCTTTTCTTGTACTTGGTATTTTAATAACACAACTGAATTCAAGTATTGCGAAATAGTTTGATCTCCAGCCAAAGTCTTTACCAAAAGTCTGGTGAAAAAATTTCCAGAGAAGCGAAAGGCAGCAGATCCATCGACCCGGGACAATGCTATAACATGAAATAGCAGGATCACTGTCAATGCAAACATGAAATGTATCCAGTTTCCTCATGACTCTCCCGATCTCTGTTTGAGTTGCAACACTGTCCTGACGGTTTTCTCCAGGGATGGACACTGTCCTGGACGGGACGTCACTAACACCCTGCACATCTGTCGCTCAGTCAGAAACCCCTCGAGAGTTTCATCCAAGTCCTTATTTCCCTCCCGATATCCGTCCAGGATGAGCAAACAATCCGTCGGCCCCAGAAGCGTCTCTCTGAGGTCAGACACTAATGGTTTTTCGTAATGAACTCTGGACTTTAGCAGCTGGAAAAGGTCTCCTTCCGCTCCGCTACAGTCCACCAGCAGGACCAGATGGAGCGGGGGAACGCTGAAGGCGTTTGCCGTGATCCTTCCGGCCCAGCAGGACGACAGGATTTGGGCCACGGTGGTTTTCCCGCTGCCTGGTTCTCCAAGGAGAAGGATAACCTGCCTCGTGTCGGGAAGGATGGAGCTGATGTTTAGCGATTGGTCATCTCTGGAATTGAGAGGAAGTGAAGACATGGATTAACATGGAAATCAATGAGTAATGTGTGTTTGTTGTGGTAATCTGTCAGTCAGCCAGTGCTGTGTTTTTCAGCAGATCTCTGGACACAGTCACTTTTTTTCTTCAAAACAAAACTATCAAAATCAACACAATTACTCGATCCTCACCAACCATTAAGAGATAGATTATTGGGAAACACAACATGAGGTCCCCATGAGCAGACAAGATTATAAATCATACAGAATTCATTTTTTTGAAAATGTAAAAATGTATAAAGTTTTGTGTGATGGGTAGGTGTAGGCGTTAGGGCTGGGACGGTTACCGCATTACCGCAATACCGCGGTCACGTGACGCCTACCGCGGGTCTGAGCTCGTCACCGTCATCACCGCCAAAAAAAAATAAAAAAAAATAAACACTGGCCTTCACATGTGTTCACGTTGTGTCTAATGACATGGATTCAAGGTGTTCTAAACAAAACTTATCAAAAGATGGAGCAAATCCGACCTTTCGCAAGATAGGGAGCGCAAAGTTCCATGACACATAGCCTAATAACATTCCATTCGTAGGCTATTCACCATAAGGGGTTACACTCTGTGGCGCGTTACGGCTGCGACGCAGCTACCGGAGCTGATCGCGCCCACTCTAACATTAGTCAATGCTTGTGTTTACACCAGCCACGACGCGGCGCGTTCCAGAAGCGTCTCTCCGCGCCGCTTCGCTAAAGTAGTCTAGTCTATTTTCTAGTCTATAGTCTATTTTCGACGGACGCCGCGTCCAAGCCGCACCGTAAATAATAAAAAAAAAAAAAGTCAATTTCAAAATAAACACCCTGTGCAGACTCCCAATTATATTGCAAATGTCTTATAGCCTATAATTTGAAGCCCCAAAAGCAGGACCTCAGCTTTTAATTGCACGTGCTTATTTAACACAATTCTCTCATGTGAAGACCGCGTTTGTCAACCCTCGCGGAGTCGCGGCGAGTGCACGGCACCAGAGAGTAATCTTGATGGCACTCGCAAGAAAATGGATAAGCACTCTACATAATCAAATTCACAAATATTACACCATTTAAACATTATTCAAATACATAGGCTATGGAGTTACTAAAACAATCTTTGTCAAAGAATACACTTGTTTGTTCACAGTTTGAACGTTCTTGTTTCCATTTGTTTAATTTCAAGATCTGAGGTGAATTATCCATTCACGGCTGCAAAGCTGGAGCACTAAATGATATTCAAAGTCACATTACACGCTTTTAACATTAAATAAAGCACATAAACAGTACCTGAGATTATCATCGCCACACTTTGTGTTTGATGTTCCAAGCGCGACGTCTCAGAAAAAAGAAAAAAAAAACTGGGGGAGGGTGGGGAGGGGGGTTGAGGTTTAAAGCGGTTTACCGCTATACCGCGGGAATTTCTTGCTTTTCAACCGCGGTAAGAAAAAATCCATACAGCCCCAGCCCTAGTAGGCGTGGGTTAGTGTGTGTGTGTGTGTGTGTGTTTGATAGGTAAGTTTAGGTGTAGATGTAGGTATAGGGTTAGTGTGTGTGTGTGTGTGTGTGTGTGTGTGTGTGTGAGATGGGTAGGTTTAGGTGTAGGTGTAGGATTAGTGTGTGTGTGTGTGTGTGTGTGTGTGTGTGTGTGTGTTTGATGGGTAGGTTTAGGTGTAGATGTAGGTGTAGGGTTAGTGTGTGTGTGTGTGTGTGTGTGTGTGTGTGATGGGTAGGTTTAGGTGTAGGATTAGTGTGTGTGTGTGTGTGTGTGTGTGTGTGTGTGTTTGATGGGTAGGTTTAGGTGTAGATGTAGGTATAGGGTTAGTGTGTGTGTGTGTGTGTGTGTGTGTGTGTGTGTGAGATGGGTAGGTTTAGGTGTAGGTGTAGGATTAGTGTGTGTGTGTGTGTGTGTGTGTGTGTGTGTGTGTGTGTGTTTGATGGGTAGGTTTAAGTGTAGATGTAGGTGTAGGGTTAGTGTGTGTGTGTGTGTGTGTGTGTGTGTGTGTGTGTGTGTGATGGGTAGGTTTAGGTGTAGGATTAGTGTGTGTGTGTGTGTGTGTGTGTGTGTGTGTGTGTGTGTGTGTTTGATGGGTAGGTTTAGGTGTAGATGTAGGTGTAGGGTTAGTGTGTTTGTGTGTGTGTGTGTGTGTGTGTGTGTGTGTGTGTGTGTATGATGGGTAGGTTCAGGTGTAGGATTAGTGTGTGTGTGTGTCTGTGTGTGTGTGTGTGTGTGTGTGTGTGTGTGTGTGTGTTTGATGGGTAGGTTTAGGTGTAGATGTAGGTGTAGGGTTAGTGTGTGTGTGTGTGTGTGTGTGTGTGTGTGTGTGTGTGTGTGTGTGATGGGTAGGTTTAGGTGTAGGTATAGGATTAGTGTGTGTGTGTGTGTGTGTGTGTGTGTGTGTGTGTGTGTGTGTGTGTGTGTGTGTGTGATGGGTAGGTTTAGGTGTAGGTGTAGGATTAGTGTGTGTGTGTGTGTGTGTGTGTGTGTGTGTGTGTGTGTGTGTGATGGGTAGGTTTAGGTGTAGGTCTAGGTGTAGGGTTAGTGTGTGTGTGTGTGGCTTAGATTAAGGGAGAGAATATACAGTTTGTACAGTATAAAAACCATTACATCCATGGAAAGTCCCCACAAAGATAGTGAACCAATCATGAGTGGGTGTGTGTGTGTGTGTGTGTGCATGTATTGTCCTTAAGAATAGAAATTGTCGATTTTTCTAAGGAAGTTTTCTTTTATATTGTGATTCAACAGAAACACGAGTAATTCTTCACGTTTAAGTGAGTCAGATTCTTATTTCCCCACATATCAATCACTCACTTGCTGTAAAGTGCAAATGACTCAAGTCTCTTTTCCACGTCCGCGCCTGTGTCCACGTCGATCTGTGAATACTGCTGTGTTTGTACGTGCCTCAGAGACGGAGGTTCTGCACAAATCAAAGACAAACAAGAGTCACAAGAGCTTTTCCACTTGACTAATGCTCAGATCAGCTGAATGCATGATCCGCTTCAGTGATTCACGATCACATGAAGCCTCTAGATGTGCTTCAGAATGCGATGTAGACGCTTTTATTTGCTTTTTACAGTAGGAAACGAGACAAATGACAGTCAGGGGTAAAAGGCTCAAGGGTAATCATCATATTTCCGGTTTCTACAGAACTGAACAAGCATCAGCTGTTTAACCATTAACTCCTATTCATAATAAATTCACAAAGAACATGCTTTACCTGCTGAGGTTATGTGGCATGCTTGTGGTCTGTTCTCGTTCACTATCCGTAAAGCTGGGAATGAAAGAGACATTCATGCATAAGAGAAATACTGTTCAATCAAATCAATAGAGAGTTTATTGTGTTGAGGTACAATAAAAATGAATGCCTTAAAGTTATTCTGCAGGTTCAAAACCTACAGCAAAAATATATTTAAAATATATGCTAAATATAAATATATATGTTGTTCAATGTAAATTGAAAATGTATTAAGTTTAAACCTTAAAATGTCAAAATATATTACAAAATGTACTTCAAGGAGCAAGAACATATATTTCCAATCTTAAAATACAGTTTAGGTAAATGCAAAATGTATTTCTAAAAATATAATTATATTTTGATTAAAAATATATAAAAACAGGCATATTCATTTTTTTTTTTTTTTTCATTTATCTTTTATTCCTTTCATGAAAATGCATTATTTGTACAAGGCACATGCAATTCATTTGAGTTTTCCTTTACATTTCCATGATCAGAAAGGAGCAGATGGAAGAATAATATTCTTATATAATATATAAGTGATATATCATATCAATTATGATATATCATATCAATATATAAATTTATGTAAAGGTAATATATTTATATTGTTTAAGTCATGTTGATATGTTACATATATTATAAAATTTACTTTATATATATATATATATATATATATATATATATATAAGCCTATATGTGTGTATGTATGTGTATATATATATACAGTATATAGTCATGTTGATACATTTTATATATTTCTAATATTTATATATATTTTGAAATGTACTTTTATATCTAAATATATTATTGATAAAATATAAAACATATCAGCATGACTTATATAATATACTTTTTTAAATATAAATAAATAATATATATATATATATACACGTGTTGATATATTTATATTTTAAAACGTACTTTAGATACAAATTTATAGATGTATTATTATATATGTATTGCATGCTCTCAACGTCCACAGGAAATATATTGTTTTGTTTTTACAGTATACTTTTTAGTGACACTTCATAGTGACATTCATATCATAAGCACAATTAATTACTGTGCGGGAAACGAATGATGTAAATGTGAGAAACTCACAGTCGGTGTTGTCAGAGGGCGAGTGCGGGAACAGTAAAGCACATTTAGATGATTCATTTCGTCTGTTTTTCTGACCTGGGAATAGATAGAGAAACGGGTCACATATTTTATCATTATTTATTGGAATTCACCCATGGCTGCACATTAAAAGAGGATACGAAACAGCATTTTTGCATAGTCATATCTTCTGATCATACGCTGTCGATGATTCTTCTGTTCAGCAATCAGCTCATAATCATGAAACGGACAAATGTTTTGCAGTGTCAGGATTACTTGGGGAAAATATGTTTTTGTCAGGAAACCTAAAAAAAAAAAGGTGCTTCTTCTCGTATAAACCTCAGAGTAACAACAGCATATGTTCAGTGTACGTGATTTCACTTCAAAAAGACTATTTCATTTGTAGTTAGTTAGTTAAGATAGTTGAGTAACCATTTGCCAAAGTTGCTCCGCACGTGAGTGACTGATGTGGGATTCACCTGTGACGTAAACTGCTCGTTTTTCCTGCAAATACTGAAGATTAATAAACTGGGGACTCTCTGTTTACACGTCACATGATGCTGACTCACAAAACTTGACCTATAACATCAATCCCGGGCTATATTTGGGATGGAATATTATCTATTAAAAATAGTAAGTGAAGCAGTAAACAACATTCACCAATAACTGTTTTAAAAATAGAGTCTTGATGTCACATGACAACAGAGTGATGTCCAAGAAGTGCACAGTAAGCACACTATATAGGCCTACGGCAGAAATAGTAAGAGGACTGTATTAGTATGTTTTATGAACATAACCCAAAGTCATGACTGATAATATTAATATGGCAATGCTATGGCAGGATTGGTCAGTAACGGCTGTGGTTAGTTAAGGGTAATTTACTGGGTCATTCCTGTTTCTGCAGGCTTTAGTTTCATTATGTTTAGATGTGTGCATGTACAAAATGTAATTTACGAATTTTCAAGGTTAATCTTTTTTCAGAAGTGTCTAGTAACACATGCACGTGAATGACTAATGAGTTTTAGTCAGCTGATAAAACCTGAGTATCTATTTCCTGATAGTGATCCAACAGGGGATTCCTTCTGTAAGGTGTTTAATATCATATGATGTTGACTCACATGATTGCTCTCTCAAACAAACTATAAATCAATCAAGCAAATCCACAGCGGCTACACCTAAAACTTCACCAGATCTGATCGAGACTTGCCAAATGACACGCTTTACTGGACTGTGAAGAACAGTGATAGGATCAGTGGTTTTGATACTCGGTACTGTACATGGTACTCTAAGTTGCTTCAAATTATACCATGGTAAATGTCCAAAAATCATGGTATTACTATGGTATATGTCAAAAAAGATTTTTTTTAGGTATGTAAGTGAATGTGCACTGTTATCAAAGTACCATTGTTCCTCCTCCGCAGAATGACGTAGATTAAGGTTATGGCTACCAGCACGACGACCACGGCTCCGATCCACAAGTACTGAGCAGAGCATTCATGAAGGATTTCATCTGTGGAAATGAGAAACACTGCTGTTAAACTGCACTCAGTTATCTGTCTTTCATTATAAGCTCATGATGGATTTTCCAGCGGGACAGAAACTGCCACAAATTAATCATCAAAGTGTTATCAAGAATTGTTTTGATATATAAATACATGCACACACACACACACACACACACAGATATATGTCAATATTTTGCATTAGATTTTATTTTCATATTTTACATTTTTATTTTTATTTTAGTTAAATTCTAACTATTGCCTATGTAGTTTTAGTTTGCTTAATTTTTGTTATTTTAGTACTTCAACTTAACCAAATGAAAATGAGAAATGTTGCCTTATAAACTATTTGAAATGAAGGTTGTTTTTTTTTGTTTTTTTTTACCAGTGCTGTTTTAATGTTTTGAAATACTCTTTTGTTAATATTTTGAATTAGATGTTAATTTTATATTCTCTTTATATATATTTTTGTATATTTTATTTTCATTATATTCTATATTTTCATTTTAATTTTAGTTCACGGTTTAGTCATTTTGCTGTGTTAAAAAAAAAAAAAACTTCTATATAGTTTAAAGTTTATTTTTTGTTATTATAGTTATTAATGTTACCTTGGAAACTAGCTGACATAAAATAAGTTTAAGTTTTTTATTTTTCATTTTATTTCATTTAATGTTTATTTCAAGTAATGAAAACATTTTTTTATGGTTTTAGTTTTAGTCTCGATACGGCTCATCCAATCAGAGCCGATAAACAAAAATTAAATTAAAGCTAATCGCAGTACTACTCGATCAACACTTTCTACTGAATGTGATCATGCACTGAATGCAAAAAACCACCGTGGCATAATGTGTAACTTTGTTACATAACAGAAGATATTTCCTTTCAGACTTTGAAAGATGAACACTTGCTTTAGGGTGAAACTGGTTGTTCTAACCGTATTCTCAATGAGACTCGAGTCTGCTGGAAAAAAAAGGGTCCATATTTATCGGAAACAGGTCTGTTTTTATGTGCGTGTGTGTCTTTGTGAGCGTATTTCATATCATATGCCCCCTCATTGCAGAAACACATCATGGAAAATCTGCCTCACACAAGCCATAATAAGCGATGGAAAACATGGGCAACTTTCACATCTGTAGGATGATACTGATTTTCACAATTTCATTTTATAAAGATCACTTCTTTCTCAGAAGTGCTCATGATATCAAGCGTTTGTTTCTCATACTCTCTACCTAGTATTTTTGTCTTGTTTTCCATTGAAAATATTTAAACATTCGTAAATCAGCATACATTTACTGGAGAAGCAAAATGATTTAAAAATAGCATAGAAATAGATACAAATTAAGTGAGTTTATGCTTGAAACAAAAACAAACATCTGCCAACGGGGTCAGAAAAATAAACTAAATTCAAGGGGAAAGCTTGATTATTTTTCAGATCCCATTTGCAGAGATTTGTTCTTGTTTCAAGCATAAACACACTTAATTCTGATACATCTTTCCAAAAACAAGACTTAGTATCTTGAGTCATTTTGCTTCTCGAGTAAACACCATCTACTCAAGCTCTTTAAAACTGGATGGATTCTGATTGGCTGATAATCTTTATATGGTTCATCAGCTGGGAAAAAAAAAAAATCATTGGAAATCACATACTTCCCTACTATATATAGTAGGTGAAAAACAGTGAGTGACAAAAAAAAGTATGTCAGATTTCACAGTACTCATAAAAGAGATTCTGAAGTGTGCATACGATGGACACTTTACTATCCCATGAGGCCACGGGAGAGGATTTATGAAGAGACTGACACTGGTAGGTCACATGACAGAAACAACATGGCGAATGTAATACATCCACATTTCATCCATACTACCCGTCTTCATTCTATATAGAACATACTTTTTTAAACAGTCACAAAGTAAATTCAAATACAAATGTAGCGCCTACTCATACAGTATGTGATTCCGGACGCGGCGTGTATATATCAGGCCTTACAGTAGTGAACACACCTGGGATGCTGAAGGAGGCCGTCTGCTGGATCTCCCCGCTCCTGAGGAAAGAGCAGGTGTAGTTGTTCACGAGATCTCGTCTCACCGTCAGCGTGCTGAACACTTTGACCAGGTCCTCGTCTGTAAAGTGCGCAGAGCTGTTGGACATCTCCGTGAGGTTTGTGTTCTGACCGTCGCTCCAGAAAACCTGAGGTGACGGGAATCCCTGAGACTCACAGGAGAGCTCCACTTCATCCTGACCCACTTTCCTCACGCTTTTCTTTATGGGAGTATAAGGAGCTGGAAAACATAAACGTGATACAGTACATAAGTTATATGCAAGGTGCAAGTTAAAGAGAAACATGTGAAAATGTGGATGGGTTTGGAATACTATACTAGGTCTATTTTTGTAGTATGATGTATATTGTGCAAATACAGTATGCAAATTTACTTTATGCATTGAACTCAACCCCGAACTCTACCAAGACAAATTCTACATTTGCCAAAATGTGCAGTATATATATAAATTAAGTATATGAAACCGAAAACATTGCTATTTAATATATGAATAAAAAAAAACCACATATACTGTAGCTAGTGTGTCATCAGTAGAAAGAGTACTATTAAAGTGTCCCATAATGCATTGCAGCAGTTAATTAAACTGCAAAACAATCAACTGACACCTTAAACCGGCTATAAAAATGTCAAGCTTGTGTGTTTTGTAAGGCAAAAGCACCTGTAACATTGAGCGTGACTAGCTTGTAGTCTCCCTCAAGTCCCTCTTTCACGATACACCGGTATGTTCCCGAATCTTTTATCTGGAGCTTTTTCAAGTGTAAAACGGCTCGGTTTTTCTTCAGCTGTTCTTGGTTGAGCTGCGCCCGCTTTCTGAACTCATCATTGGTGTAAATGGTGTTTTCTGTGCCTTTCTCGAACCGATACACGTCCACGTCTGGCTTCGGGTTGATGCGGGTCCATATGACGCTGAGGTCTGAGGGTCGTTTAACCGCGGAGAACACACACACTAGCTCGACGTCCCCGTGCAGCTCTGCCTCGTAAGAACTCTTCTGTACATTCACTGTAAACAGGCCTAGAGGAAGACAAGATTAAAAAAGAGGACACATTATGCCCTTTTTCAAAGTCTTGATTTTATTTTTGGGCTCTACTAGAATGTTTTCATGCTTGAATGTTCAAAAAAAAAAACATTATTTGTCCCATATTCTCCATTGTTGCAGCTCCTCTATTCCCAGTCTGTCAGTAACGCTCTGTTTACTTCCTGTCTCTATGAAGCCCCTCCTTCTGAAAAGCGCACTGTGCTCTGATAGGTCGGCTGGAGCAGTGTGTTGTGATTGGTCAAGCGCTTTGAGCGTGTTTGGGAAATGTACCTCCCCCTTACCTTAACCGCCAGTTTCAACACACTACTTAACTAACTCGACCAGGCCCCGCCCCTTTATTCTGCGTATGAATTACTCAAATGAGGAATACTGTGACGTGTTCGTTCACGGAAGAAACTCAAGACTGGAGGCGTTTCAGGGAGTTCAGAAACACTGACACTGATACAGAGAAGAACTCCCACTGGAGAGACTTTGTAACTTTGCAGAGCTTTTTCATGCTCAAACAGCGACATTACACACTGAAGAAAGTGTAAAAAGCATATTCGGAGCCATTTAAAACATTAGATAGATATAAGACAACTTCATCAGAGTTCAGAACTGGAAGTGAAATGCTCAAAGGTAAATTTTCTTGCTCAGATGTTGCACTTTCACAGCTCATGAGACGTACTGGAGTTCTCAGTAGCGTTTTATCAACTTTATTTTAAATGAGTTAGCCTACTATCGTCATCATCAGTAAGATTATAATAATGAAGCTAAAATAAATGTGAATAGCAGCTCAGGTCATTTGATGAGAAGTGTAGATGAGCAGTTTGTCACTCTCAGTTGAAACCTTAATTTGCTACATTAATTTCTAGGAGAAACCACTGAGACATGTCTTCTCGTATTAGCAGTTTCTAGATGAATCTTTTATCATTTAAAGCAGACAGATATGTGTAATGCATATTAGTCATACCTGAGACTGAGACGGCAGGCCATAGCAGAGCCTGAAATATGAAGACCCACGTTCCCCTCATTGACCCTGCAGGTAAAGACAACACATCAGACTGAAATCACACACAATCCTCCTGATCTGAAGCCCAAACTGAGCTGTAATGAAGAGTTTGTGCGTGTATCTATGAGCAGAACTGGTCACTGATGTCATAACCCACAATGATTCAGCAGGGATTCACTTCATGATTTACAAAGACTGATTAAAGACCAAAAGAGTCCGCATTAATGACTATTACAAAGCAGTTTTGTTGTTGTTGATTTGTCATGTGACCTGATATGAGTCAGACCAATGGCATCACCGTGTGACTAGATTTAACATATTAACTGATTCCCATGCGGGACAAAACCTAAAGAACCCCAGGTAGATTATCTCAGAAATACAGTGACCGTTCTTCCTCAGAAAGGAAGATCTCTTTCTAAATGAAGCTTATCCAGTTAGTCTCACACACACTTCTCAATTTCCATAACAGACACCATAGCAAAGCTTTCATGGTAACACTTTAAGGCTCATTAGTTAATGTTAGTTAATGCACTAACTAACATGAATGAGCAATACATTTTTCAATCTTTGTTAATGTTAGTTAATAAAAATACAGCTGTTCATTGATTGTTTATGTTAGTTCACAGTGCACTAACGTTAACAACCTTTGATTTCATTAATGTATTAGTAAATGCTGAAATTAATATTAACTAAGATGAATAAATGCTGAAGAAGAAGTATTGTTCATTCTTAGTTCATGTTAACTAATGAGTCTTATTGTAAAGTGTTACCGCTTTCATGTGTTGAGAACAAAAAAAGTTTAAATGTTCATAATGTAATGAGTCCAGATAGACTGATATATAACACACACATATACACATATCACGTTTAATTGTGTAACTTGTAACGTTTTCTTTGTTATCGTTCCTTCCTACACCATTTTTTTTAAACCCCCATTGACCTGACTTGAGTCAACTCTATTCTACATTTGTGAGTAGTTTTCAAAAAGTACCTTCAGGAAAGCAAGTGTGAATTATAAACAGACTTCTTATCTGTACATTAACACGGTCATAGTGAGACTGAGAGGAATGGTGATGTTATCAAACTCTTCACTCTCATGCTGGTGAACATTTGCTGTTTGATTGTGAACACAAACAGGAACTTTTAAGTTGGATTCCCCAGGTTACTATGGTTTACATCACTGGGAAAAACTTGTGAGTTAATGAGTAAAAGAAAAACAACAACAACAACAAGAACACCCACATGGATAAACTCACTCGAAGTTAAAAATAGCGAGTAACCCTTGGGCAACCCGGGGTTAATTGGTTGGCAAACAAACTCTACTTACTCTAGCAAGTCCCCTTTTTATTTTTTTTTTAGTTTCAACCAACAACCTTTGGGAAACCAGTCTCATAATCTGCCACAAACATTTTCTATCCAATTAAGAAGATGTGGTTTCTAAAGATTATCCACTTTAACCTGAATGAGGAAATTCATACTTCATACCCTTAAACAGAGGTGTAAACTGCCCAAATAAGATCAGTCTTCAGGAATACTCTGTATGTTTCTGTATGTCAGAGTAATTTTAAGATCATAGTGAAATCTGAAAAGAATATGTCACTGTCTTTTACAAAAAACTCTACGTATGCATGTGGTACTCCAAGGTACTGCAAAGAATACCATGTCAAAAAACATGGGCCTGGTTTCACAGACAGGGATTAAACCAGGATTAGATGTTAAGGCCAATTTATACTTCAGCGTCAAGTGTACGCCATAGCCGACACCACCGTGGGCATTTACACTTGTGCGTTCTGTTTGGGTTGCTCTGCAATTACACCACTGAAACACTAGTTGGCGGAAGTGTTTCGATGTTCCACTGTGTTGAGTTTCTTCGCCAGCTGTTTTGAGTATAGGCTAAACAAATAATGGCGGAAATTAGTGAAATTACTAAAACTAAAATGCAGAAACAAGAGAAGGCGTCGGAGGAGATGATACGTAAACCGTTAGAACAATGACGAAACAATGGCACGGACATATTTAAAGATATATCAGTGCAAGTTGCTTTCAGTTAAAACAGCTCAAACATGCGTTTTAGTCTGGGATTAGGCTTAAGTTTGTGAAACAGGAGGATGGTTTACCATGGCACATTTCTAAATAATTAAAAATAAACCAATTAGCAAAATTGGAAAATTATTAAATATAAATAAAACAAAACATTATTATGGTACCGCATGTAATACAATAGTACTTTTTAAGTGGTATTTAGCTTTATGAAAACAAAGAACTAAGCTCAGGCTTAAACATGTTCAGTCCCATAGCTACAATAACAAGAGATTCTTCACAGTGCTGAATCCATTTAACACCTTTTTAACCCCTCTACTGCATACATCATTTTACAGAGATTACAGGGGAGGATTTCCATTTGTATGTCATGACAGGTACCAAAACAATGATATGTAATTGTATAAAAGCCTTAAACAAAGAAAAAGAAATAAGAAACTGGTGCCAGTTGCATAAACAGTCAAGACTGTGTCTTAAGAACCATTCTGACCAACTAGCAGTTAGGAGATTTGTCTTAAAGATGACTAACTTGTAAGATTAGTCTAAGCATTTTATGCAACTGGCCATTGAATGTAATTATTATAGCCCCCATATACAGCATAACTAGAGAAAATGATATTATTCACTATAAAAAAGTAAAAAACAAAAAACAAACATATTACTACCACTATGACATTTCCATGACACTTTGTGCACAAAACTCTACTTTTAAGGGCATCATATTGCAGAAATATAGCTTGCAGCAAAACCACAGGATGTTAAATTGGGTGATTACACACTGTAAACAACAGCTTAACATGTATGACTTTAAAATGACAAATTGACAAATAGCCCTGTAAATTAAAATCAATAACTCCAAATCATGATCATTTTACTTGCACTATATCTATTAGTAGACATCAGATTATATATATATATATATATATATATATATATATATATATATATATATATATATATATATATATGTATAGTGTGTGTGTGATTATATATACACGAAATTGCTTACTTACTGAATGATGAATGTCGCGCATGAGCAGAAGCCTGTAATCTGTGGCTCAGTGTTGTGTTTCTGCGGGTTTGAGGAGAGGATCTGCTGTAAAAGCTTCTCGAGCGCGTCCTCGGCTCCTCCCATTCTCGCTGCTCATTGGTTGAAGGACGAGAGTTTCAAAGAAAATCGAGTCGTAGAAAAAAATCCTGAATAATTCAGTTTAGCTTCCCTTCATCCACGGGTACTGAGAACGCAATGACAGGACCGTTAAATCATCGCAGAATCCGGTAAATCATCACTGGAATGAACATGTAGATTCGCTGACATCATAGTCTTGTTTCCTACGTGAAACAAATGATGAATTAATTCATGAACTCTCAATAGTTGACAAGAAAGTGCGATAAATAGATAGATAGATAGATTTCTCTTTCCCAGTTTTAGTCCTCTGGGTGTTTCACAAGTTGTCCATCAGTTTCATTTTGTCCAGCATGCAGAGACTTGAAAGGAATGTAGTATCATTTCCACTAATCCTCCTCCCCTTAAAAAATAAATAAATTCGGATAAATACCGCCCTTGAAATGAAGATAATCATTTACTGACTGTAAATATCATATCCCATAACTCTTCCTTCTTTCTTTCCTTCCTTCCTTTCTTCCCTTAATGAAAGTAAATGAGGACTAAGTCTGTGAAAAGCTTCAAAATGACAAAAAGACTTATAAAGACAAATAAGGTTCCATTTGTCAACATTAATTAACTACATTAGTTAACATTTACTAACAATGAAGAAAAAAAAAACTTCTAAAGCAATTATTAATCTTAGTTCATGTTAATCTCAAGTTACATTACATACAAGTTAATATCTGTTAATATTATTTAATGATCCTGTGCTGTGCTTAAATGAACTAACAATGAACAGTTGTACTTTTATTATCTAACATTAACAAAGATTACTGCTCATTGTTAGTTGGTGTTAGTTGACACATTATCTAACCTTAAGTAATGCGACATTACTGTAAAGTGTTAAAAAAAACCTCTTTATAAAGCACCACCATAACAGTAGCCAGTACTTATGCATTATGTTTTAAGTTAATCAGACAAGAGGCTGAGTAAAATGTGACAGGATTTTGGTTGAATTATTCATTTAAAGTTTAATAATAAGTATAAGAAAGTATCTCACGTTACTCAGTGGCTTACATTACTGTAATATTGTGTGGACGAAACACCCTGTGACTGTAAATAATATCAGGGGATTCTGTTAATAATGCTTGAGGTGAAATGACAACAAATCATCTCATTTCATTAGCACTAAAGGTTCTCACGTAATTACAGGGCATTCTGGATCTCGTTTAACTGGAAATTTTTGGGATTTGATCAACTTCCTGCCGGTAGCAGATCAATTGAATGGCATCATCACGGTATCAATTCGATTATCTGGGTTTTCCTTTAATCCAGGGGACTCGTTCAGATCAGATTGTATTGTATTACTTTTATGATGGAATTTCCACCAGGGCACCTGCAACGCCACACTAATCTGAAGAATGATAATATTAATATTTTTATTGTCTTGTTCCTTTTCCTTCACGGAAAGGCACCTTATATAATAATGAAGATTCCCATGTCTTGTGTCTTGTGTTTTTTTTTCTTTTTTTTTTTTTCTTCAGGCTAGACAGTTTAGTTGGCTCATGTTACTTACCTGTAGATTACTGTGGCACATGGGGAAAAACCCAGAGCCGGACAGTAACGGAGTACATTTACTTGAGTACAGTACTTAAGTACAATTTTGAGGGATCTGTACTTTACTCGAGTATAATTTTTGGGGAGTACTCATGACTTTACTCAAGTACATTTGAGAGGCAAATATTGTACTCTTTATTCCGCTACATTTCTATCCATAACCGTGAGTACCCGTTACTTCTTCTAAAAAGAAAAAAAGAAAAGGGAAAAAAGAAAAATCTCGGAAACCCTCAATTTGTTGTTTCCCTCTCAAACGTGATTGGATTGTGCAGGCGCCACTGATTGGGACAGCCTATCAGAAATCACCTTCAGTTTTCCGCCAAAGTCAACTCCATGGTCAGATTTAGATAAGAGACGAAACCATGGACGAAACAATGGATGAAGACGCAGCAGGTCCATCCCGGGAATGTGCCAACCCGTGGCCCCACCTCGCCAGAGTATTTCAATTTTCTGAACAAGTTAATGATAGTTTTCGCCTTAAGTGTTTGCTGTGTTTACCAATGTAAGCACTGTGGCAGTAGTAATGCAATATTTAGAAAATGTACTCTTGAACTCTTGATACTCAAGTACTATTAAAAACAAGTACTTTAGTACTTTTACTTAAGTAGACATCTGACTGTAGTACTTTTACTTGTACTTGAGTAAAATTTAGCAAGGGGTATCTGTACTTTTACTCAAGTAATGAAGCTGTGTACTCTGTCCGCCTCTGGAAAAACCTTGGGATTTTAACACACACACGATCAGGACAAAACACAACAAATCTGCATTGAGGTTCAGAAGTCGACACTGAATTAAAACTATAGTAGTGGTCAAAAGCAATGTCTGGCATAGGAAAATTGACATCTTGACATCAATTGACATTAGTTGTGACAGATGACCGGACCTAAACATAACTATATGGAGTTTGTGTCCATTAACATTGCCCTTATGTGGGGCATCAAATTTCTAGATGAAGGGACGATTTGTATTTTTCAGAATGGCAGAAATTATCTGGAGCAATACGTCAGGGAGTTTATCAACACCTGCCACCGCGCCGCCTGCGATGACGTCTGCCTTATTTAGGGATTTAGGTGCGAGCTGGATGACGAGATCCGCTTCACTCGGCCCCGAGGAGATCCCTGCTGAACCCCAGAGGACCAGGGCTTGACATTAAAGGGATAGTTCACCCAAAAATGCAAAATTACCTCATGGTTTACTTACCCTCAAGTCATCGTAGGTGTATATGACATTCTTTTTTCAGACGAATACAATAGGAGTTGTATTATAAAATGTCCTGGCTCGTCCAAGCTTTATAATGGCAGTGAATGGCCGTTTTTGTTTTGAAGTCTATAAAAAGTGCATCTATCCATCATAAAAGTCCATCTATCCATCATAAAAGTGCATCTATGCATCATAAAAAGTGCATCTATCGATTGTCTAGTGCATCTATCCATGTATACTGTCATATACATCTAGGATGACTTGAGGGTGAGTAAATCATGGGCTAATTTTCATGTTTTGGTGAACTATCCCTTTAACACCCGAGTGTAACAGTGAGTGAAAATGCTAGTAAGCCACAGTGGCTAGTGAGCAAAAAAGTTAATGTGGAGCCCTGAAGAGGACTTTATCAGCTTCGCACTGTGGGTGAACAGATCCGCAGTCACAATGGGCGAAGAGAAGATGACATAATTATAATAATTAATATAATAATTTGTTACATGTACATAGCGCTTTTCTGGGTACTCAAAGTGCTTTACATATGGAAGGGGGGAATCTTCAATTTTCAACCACCACCGATGTACAGCACCACCTGGATGATGCGATGGCACCCCCACAACACACCAGCTTATTGATGGAGAGGAGAAAGAGTAAAAAGCCAATCATTATATATATGGGGATGATTAGGAGGCCATGATGGACAGAGGCCAATGAGCAAATTTGGCCACGATGCCGGGGTTAAACCCCTACTCTTTTTCTGAAGGACATCCTGTGATTTTTTTTTTGATGACCACAGTGTGACACCAAAGGGTATTTTGGTGTAGATTGAAACTAGGGATGACTGGTTGATCGATTGGGACTCTGAAGCATTATTTCCCTCCCTGCCCTGCACTGACTCATCAGTGTCTACATCATTGCTGGTCCTGTCCAGCATAAAACCTGTTACATTGAGACTGTGCGTTCATAATCGCTGGTTCTATGCATTATAGAGACCGTATCATCGCCCTGTATAGACACTGTATTATCATCATTAACCATCCTCCCGCCCATCCTCCCTCTCCCACCTCAGCCAGTCCTTCAGTCTCACCTCAGCTGGTTCACTGCAGCCCTTCGTCTTCCACCCTCACACTGTGTAGTGCAGTTGAGCCCCAGGTCTTACGGTCACCAGCCTCACCAGCCAAACAAGAGGATCCTTCGGCTCCGCCTCCGGCCGCTGATCCCTTCGCTTCACTTCGGCCCGTCGACACCACCAGAGAACCTCGGCCTTGCGGCTCCACAGGTTCCCTCGTCCCTCCGGCTCCACCTTGATTAGCCGTCACCCATGCCTGAGCTGTGGACTTACGAGCCATCCACTGCGCACAGTCTCTCCACTCCTTCGGCTCCACCGAGCTCCACTCCACCTTGGTCCTCTTTCGCACTGGCTCCGCCTCAGTCCTCAGATGCTCTGGTTCCTCCTCGGAGGCTTTTCACCGTGGCTCCACCTTGGTCAGCAGTGCCAGAGGTGTCGCTTGGTCCCACCGGCTCTCCGTCTGCACCTTGGGCTCACCTAACACCTCTTCCGGGAGGGTGCGTTATGTCACAGACATTCAGTTATCTTTGTCTTAGGGTACGTTTACACAACAACAATATGCTTAAAAGTTTTCCCGCGTACAGACGACACCATTGTCAAAACGATCCTCATTCACAGGGATCCACGAAAATGCCAGGCCGTTAGATAGTTTAGACTGAACTCATAATATGCATGTGCATGATGCCATCATCTTCAGAGATGCACGTTTATGTCATTTACACAGAGACCGTTTTCGAAAACTTGCACTTTGAAACCCGTTTTCAAAAGTTTGTGTTTTTAGCCACCCAAAACGCTGTTGTCATGTAAACGAACAGTCATAACACACTGTTTCAACAGTATTTAGTTGAAAACGGTGTTGTGTAAACAGCCCCTAAGTTTCACTTTCATGCACTTTTAGGTTGTATTCATTAGTTCCTGTTTTTCTTTGTTTAGTTTCCCACCACTTATGAGTTGTCTTAAGGTACGTTTACACGACAACGACGATATGCTTTTTCAATGACGATAAGACGTTTTTTCTTTGAATTTTCCCGCTTACAAACGACACCATTGTTAAAACGATCCCCATTCACACGGATCCGCGAAAATGACGCTGTATTCTGCTGCCAGGCCGTTAGATGCAGATGAAACACTGTTGATTGAACAAGTAAAATGCATGTGCATGACGTTATTGTTTTCAGAGATTCACGTTTAAAAAAATGTACACTTTGAAACCTGTTTTCAAAAGTCTGCGTTTTCACGCCGTTGTTGAGTAAACGAGCAGCCAAAGCGCATAAGAAGTTTTTAGTTGAAAACGGTGTCGTGTAAACAGTAGGGTGGCCATACGTCCGGATTTTAAGCCCCCTGTCCGGCACAGCCTCAAGCCGGACACTGATTTGTCCGCCTTTTTGGAGTTGAACCCGAAAAATAAAACCGCTCTAGAATCTTTATTGGGACGCAGCAGCATAGTGTCTAATGCCGTAAGATCTCTGGTCAAACAAATGATTGGCTGAAAGCGCTGTCAAATAAATATCTGATATATCATTGGTTAAAAACGTAAACAAGCCTCCATGACGTGGAGTCCACGTTCTGGCTACGTCATATCATAACGTTAACATGCCGAAACGTCAGACCTCATTTAATCCGTAATGGACAAAAGAGCACAAATTCGTCCATGATGACCCTAGAGGAGCTGTTGTCGCCTGAGCTGCTGCAGAGGGTGAACTTCTTTCTTAAGAACTGAACATTTTTTACAGTCTATGGAACTGAAATGTGTATTTATTAATTTTTCGCATTCATTATTTGTTTATTTATGTATTTCTGTTATTTCCAGAAGTCCATAAATGTTATGTTTTCTGGCACTGTGCACTTTGCAAGACAGTTGCAAGTCAGTTTTTGAACATCACAATGTCTTGAATAAATACAAATACTGTGAACAAACACTTTTTTGCCTCTTCTGTTACACATAGGTCTACATCAAGTCATCAAGATATATCGTAGATCAAATTGTCTGGCAATGAATAGAGTAGGCTATTTCAGAATCACTGTATCATGATACCATCGATATGATGGACAAAATTGTATTATAGCTGCGAGTACACCAGAGTCCTATGCAATTATTCTTGCCTCACTAAATGCCGCAAAGTGTCCTCCTTTTTGGTGTTATGGAAATGGTCACCCTAGTAAACAGCCCCTTAGTTTCACTGTCATGGACTTTTAGGTTGTAATCATTAGTTCC
This sequence comes from Rutilus rutilus, assembly GCF_951802725.1. NCBI lineage: Eukaryota > Metazoa > Chordata > Actinopteri > Cypriniformes > Leuciscidae > Rutilus > Rutilus rutilus. The sequence goes on along the minus strand of NC_140231.1, from coordinate 32,146,023 downwards.
TGTTTTCCTTTGTTTAGTTTCCCACCACTTATGAGTTGTCTCAGAGATTCATTTACTTCATCACAGGTGTTTGTCATTAATTAACCTCATTTGCCTTGTATTTAAGTTGCAGTCTTTTCAGTTCTCAGTTGTCCGGTCACGTCAATGCATAGCGGTAGTGTTTGTTTGGACTACCTTCTGTGTGGAATATTAAAGTCTTTAATAATCATCTTCCTGTGATTAATAAAAATAAAAACTGTAGCTATAGTTTGCCTTTTTATAATTTTTTCAGATAAATCCCTTAACCAAGTTTAGTGCTTTGTTCTTCCCTCATATTTAAAATATTAAAAATTATATAAAATATGAATTAAACTTATAGGGTCATTAAAAACAAATATCCCATTCAGATATCTCTTTTGCACTACTGACACACACACACACACACACACACACACACACACACACACACACACACACACACACACACACACACACACACACACACACACACACACACACACACACACACACACACATTATCTGACCAGTTTTGAAATCATTTCAACATCAAATGTATGTTGCAATCTTTGGTTTCACCAGCATTCAACGAAGCCAAGCAGTTTGAGAAACCAAGCAAGAGTATTGGTGTCCGATTCTCAGAGATGTGCTGAGAATAAAAAAAAAAGGAAGTTTTCTGCACACTGCTGGGATGACTAATATTTACTGTCAAGAATGAAGAGTAAATCCCTCTTAAAAAAACTCACAATGACAAACAGTGCATCTATGAACTGAATGACTGATGAATGCTGTTATTTAAGTCATTCAAGATGCTTGGTGTGAAGTTTGTTTGACTCTGTCATTTGATATTGATAAAGCGGTAACTGATAGTCCATCACTCTGTTTTTAGTGACTCGTTCAGTCATCAGGAAACACATGATGTTGACCACTAGATGGAGTGCTTTAAATTAAATATGCTTTCTTGGCATATTCTGAGGAACAATCAAACCATTTGACATTTACTTTAGCAGGCAACAAAAGATACAGATCAAGTAGAAAACCAAAAACTAGAACATTACATTTAAAATGTATTCATGTACTAGATGTTGATGCTAAAAGAGCCAACAACATTAGCAGGGCCATAACACCACATTTCAAGAGTAAGCTAGAATAGTGCATGACAAGAGAAGTGAAACTGCAGAACAGAAGAGGAAAATTAGAAAATGTAATTGTATTTATGCATTTCTATAATTCGTTATAAAAAGTACCTTTATTGGCACATAATGGATTTATTATAACATTATGCTACTTTAAATGCAAAGACAAAGAGAGGTCAATGTGAAAGTCACTGACATAATGCTGGAGTGTTTGGTTGGTTGCTAGGGAGTTCTGGGTTGTTGCTACTGTAGGCGGTTGCTTATTGGCCAATCCTTAAGTCTATATGATTTTCACAGGAATGTTATTTATATTGTTGATAAATGTATTTTGTTATTTTAAATGCTCTAGGCATGTTTTAATGAGATCCATATCAGTTTGTAAAATCAGAAAAACATCATATAATGTTGTTTTAACTGTGATTTGTGCTGCTGTTTTGGACAGGGCTGGTTTTATTCTGATATGTATTATTTCTGATAAACACAAGAGGAATTATTGACTTCAGCTGAAAAGGAAAGTTATAGTTCACATGCAGAGCAAGGTATAACACTCTGATAAGTTTATGAAGACAAAGTTTTTATTTGTAATTTCAATTTTAAATTCATGTTCTTCTGTGGAACAAGACTATGCCTGGTCTTTTTTCCATGCAATTATTATGAATGAGAACTAAAGCTGACAAGCTTAAAAAAAGTACACAAATGCTCTACACTTTTACAGTGCCTTTGTGTCCTTTTTTAAGCTTGTCTCTAAAAGTTAGTTCTCATTCATAATAATAGCATGGAAAAAAGGCCAGGCATAGTCTTGTTCCACAGAAGAACATCGTCATGTGGGTTGGAAACAACTGGAGGGTGAGTAATGATAACAGAATTTTAATTTTGGCGTGAACTGTCCCGTTTTGTTTTAATGTAATGCTGCTCATTCACACTAGACGGCGCTCTCAGATCTTGTAACATTAATTTAAAGGGCTCAATCCAAATTAGGATTCTCTCTCCAGTCCCTTTGACATGTTGTTCCGAACCGGTATGCCTTATTTTTTTCATTATTTTATTATTTAACCTCCTGATGTCATTTGATTGACGCTTTTATCACATGTCTCGTCATGAAACATAATGAGCATATCAAATCAATTGCTTTTAAATTGTAATGACTGTAAGACATGCAGAAGACCGGAACAAATAAAAACAATGAAGGCTATTTTAGTTATTTCAATTTGAACAAAACAACTCTTGGAATCATCATTTGTATTATCAAGATTTGTGACTTTACGGTCAAATACAGGTAATAAGATAATCTATAACCAGTGTAAATACTGAGAGGAGAAACCTGAAAGAGAATAGCAGTTTTAGTTACTCTTCTTACTAGTGGTGTTTTAAAATGAGGAGGCAAAGTCTTCACAGTTTTTTATTATTTATTTTTTATGATAATATTTTTATTTCTATATATTTCTATATTATATATTTTTTTTATATAAATCAAATGTAATTTCATGTCCCTGTTACACTTAATATTGTCACAGTTTCCTGGTTTAATAGTAGTATAAGTATAAATAAGTAAATAAATTCCTCATTAAATAATAAATTAAGATCAAATTCAATTATATTTTGTATTTTTACACTATAATGTTCTATTTATTAAAATGAACCAATCACATCCAATCATAGCGAGATGGAGGCATTGCCTCCTCTCCCGTGTCTTTCCTCCATTAATTCTCAATTACCCCCCATCAAACTCAATGGGCTCATGGGAGGCGAGAGACGCTGTAACTTTACCTGCTGGTGTCGCTGTTGGACAGTGTTACTTTAGAAAAAAAACGGTGATTTATACACTTTTTTTAATGTCACATTTTGTCATTTTTGCATTGTTTTATTTTCATAATATTGATTATTTTATCATCTAATTTTCTGAGGAGACACTGCCTCCTCTGAAGAATAGCCCCTGCTTCTTACATACTATGGAAAATAAAAACAGACAATGCGGCAACTCTCTGTAGTAGAAAAATATTGTTACATTTATGATAAAAAGGTAACTTTGTTTGAAAGATGTCAAAATTACATTTTGGTTTCGGTATAATTTACAATTTCTGTTTTCATTCACTAATACAGTCTTTAAATACCTTGGTGTTCAACTGCTCATAATCAACTGTCTTAAAGAGGATCTGCGACTGTGTGTGTGTGTGTGTGTGTGTGTGAATACTGTCTCGTCGCTTAAGTTTGAAGCCTCCAGAGTTGTGTGAATCTTCCTTTTTGTTTTTGATCTCTCCCGCTTTTTCATCTAGACTAGAGGTCTGTCTTTATCTTCTTCAAATACTGGAACAACACAATATCCATTTCTATTTTTTCTTGAAACAAATGCTATCTTAACATATATTTGTCAGTCAAAAGGGTTTCTCAAAATAATAACTTTTAAAGATTAATTTGTACAGAAATTGAAAAGCTTTAGGAGGCTTTCCTTTCAGCTTCAAAAAGGATGCAAAAGCACCTAACAGTCCATTCAACTTATGTGCTATATATCTTAAAGCCAAATAATATCTTGAATGAGGAATGACCACAATTGAAGTCAGTCTTTTAAACTTAATAACCAGATCAGACTAGATCAAATCTCTGAGCCGGTGTGAGTGAGTGAGTGAGTGGAGGCGGGGCTAAACTGCATATTCATGAGCCCTAAATGAAGCAAGGGAGTAAAGTTGTAGAGTTACATTCAAGCTATTTTAAGACATGACTACATTTATTTAAAAAAAAAAAAAAAAAAAAATCGGCAGGGGGACTTTAAATCCTTCCCTCACACTTTGTAACAAATCCTTCCCTTGTGGGTAAAAATGACCCGATGACCTAAAAGTATACTTTTGTTTTATCCAGAATGCTTATGTCATTTATTTACCTTTATATTACTAGGTTTTATCAATCCATTTTTTTTATTCAGTATGCATTCTGGTATCTTGTGGAATATATATTTTTTTGTGAAATTTGAGCATTTTCAGTTGTAATTTAAGAAAAAAATTCATGTTTTTCTATAAGTTAGTTAGTAAGGTGGACAGCATGGGAAACCAATTAAAAAACAAGTAAAACCTTGAAGAATATTTATTTGAAAAAGCTGATCTTAATTCAGGGAAAAAAAAAATACTGTTACAGCTTCAGAAATTTCTGTATAATTTCACCATTTATATTGCATTTGTGTGGGGTGGTGGGGTTGTTCTGCATTGTATATGTGTTCAAATCTTCATATCTGTGTGCAGTCTGCATTGTGACTGATTTTTATTTGAAAAGGAAAATGCCTCTTGTTATTTGACCTCTCATTCATTTTAATGGGAATTTCTAGGTGTGTGTGTGTGTTCTGCTCATTTGTGTGTGTGTTCCATTTTCTTATATTTGTTTGACAAATAAAATAAAAATAAAAACGTCACATTCCATTCATTCCTATGGGGGTTAAATTGCCCAGTGAGGGAAGCATTTGTTACCATTTTTAATTTCAAACACATAAACTCCTCGAATCCAGTAAAAAAAAAAAAAAAAAAGGTGTGTATTCATCAAGTGTGACAAAATTCTTTAGGTCTTGGACCACTCTAATGAACACACAATTTTTAATAAAAAAAATTATAATAAAAAAAAATTTGGGTCAAAAGACCCGAGGTAAGTTATATGTGACAAATGTTTAAGCCGTTTAGAAATGTATAAAATAAAATGTCATTTTTAGAAATGTCCTCATTAGCTTAATTGAGGTGACAAATTTCCTTTGAGGTTATTTATGGTGAAGACACTTACGAGCAGGGGAAGCGGACTCACTGCTGCTATCCTGTTCTGATCCACTGGTCCACATGCTGTGTTTTCTCTTCATGCTCCTTAAGTTTCTTCTCTTCAAGTTTCTTCAAACCCGTGAGTATCTCGATCTGTTTCCTCCTGTTTAATAGCCTGTGTTTCTCTGTCCTCTGCCTCCAGCAGTTTCTGCTCTAGCTCGCTCTTCTTTTCCTTGAGTTTCTCAACTTCTTCTTTCAGGTCTTCAATTTCTTTTTTCCAGTCATTCTCTTGATGGAGAAAAACATCAATCAAGTAGCTCTCAGTCTTTTTACAAGTCTTTAACTTGTATCCCAGCTCATCAGTAACTGAAGAAAATATATTTCTCAGGCTCGTCTCACTGCCTGCCTCTAATGTTTTAATCAGCTGATTCTCATGAGAACTTGAAACGCCTGTCTTTGGTTAAGCGTATAAGATCAGTCACAAAACTTAAGTCTCTCTGTCTTTCTTAAGGTTTTCCTTTTCCTCTTCAATCGTATAAGCAATGTCTTTTGCATGCTGGTCTTCCATTTCTTTTCTGTGTTTGCTCTCAATTATTCTAAACCTTTCAGTTAATTCAGTCACTTTTTTGGCATGCTGTTCTTCTTTCTCCTTTAGAAGTTTTTCGGTTTCTCTTCTTATTTCTGCATGTTTTTCCTTTTCCCATGATAAAAATGCATTTTTATATGATGACTGAATAAAGATTGTGGATTCCTTATTTCGTGTCATATTGTGATTGTATTTAAACATTCCTTCCCAGTTTCTTTCCTGTTGTCAGTAACTAACAGAAAGGCATGAGGTCCAGGAAAGACCTGTAATGCACAATGTTTCATATTTTTGATCAATTTTCACCGATTTACCACTTAAGGGGAAACAACAGCATGATGCCAAGGGACTCTTCCTGGTGAAAGGTGTTTTCACCACTAAATTTACCAATCAACCACTAGAGGTCCTACCAGTGATGGGAATTCAGCAAAGACACTATATTCAATGGCTTTAAGGTTAATCGGGTTAATTGAAGCACTGTTGTAAAAAACATACAAAGTAAAACATGCAGAGGAAACACAAATACTCTTTATAAAACACATGAATACATAAAATGACGTTTTCATCGTCATTCATTGGGATTGGGGTTGAGTCCTTTAAGGACCAGGTTACTGCACCCACATCATTGGATTAATACACAGCCCAATCCAAAGCAGACATTTTGTTCTGTCTTGTTTGTGTTTAGGAAATGGAATAAAATAAATTCCATTGCCCATCCTCTCAGGATACCTGGAATCAGTGTTACAAGTACCCAGGGCACATCTTTTACCCTTTTTGTAGCATAAACACCATCAAACCGATGAGAGCTTCGGCTCTTCCACTGTTTCTCTATGGCGCTGAAACCAAAATATGTCAGAGGGACTGCCATTGGCTCATCTGCGTTCGATGGGAGGGGCTTACCGATACGCAATCCGCCTTTGAATGCTGCCTTCGAAGGATGAAGCCTTTGAATTGGGACACAGCACAAATATAGGGCTGAATAGGAAAAAAAAAAGTATCTATCCAGTTACTGATGATTTTTATAAGACGAACCACACAGTTTGCCAAAAAGCATTGTCAGTTGCTCATTGGCTGTGCTGCTAAAGGTCATTAAATACTGCTCTACAAACCCTGTGATACATCTTTTCACACTGAGGACAATTGAGGGACTCATACACAACTATTACAAAAGTTGGAAACATTCACTCTAGGCTCAAGATGGCAACACATGATGCATTTAGAGCTGGAGACTTTTGAACAGGATGATTGGTGCAAGTTGTACTTATATGCAAATATCTTATGTAGGTCTAAAGGTCAATACTAAACACAAAAATAAGATATTTTAACAAAATAAGATCGATTTAAACTGATCATGCTGTTCAGATTTTTTTCATCCCCCTGACACTGAGAAAATGGCTATATTAATATCCTGTTGTTACCCACTTGTTCTTAAGCATGTGCTTAATAGCTCAAATCATGAAGGCATCATCCCACAGTCTCTGTTTCTGTCATCCTTCTTGTCCCTGAACGCCACAAATGCAAATGCGAATTATTCACCCCCTTTCCAGTTAATTGTAATCGATTCAAAGGTCCAGTCAGGCCTATTTTAGGCTGTTTGTGTCCATTTGGGTCATGACAGATATTTTTTTTCTTTTTGCCATTCTAGTTATCATCACAATCATGGTAAAAAAGACTAGGAAGTCTAGGGCCACTTTACACTTCACTTTAAATTTACACACAAAAACTTCCCTATAAACACTTCCCCTCGGGAGAATCCCCATTGCTATTGCCAAAGTTTATATGGGCAGACCCTCGACTCCTTGATTTTGATCAAGGGAGCAAGTCTGCCCATATGTAGACCATGTCCCAAATGGTACACTTCATGTGCTCTTGCGGTCTTGTGGACTTACAATGGCTGTCGTGCATGCGTGTCCGTTAAGTCCACAAGATTGCTGGGTGTCGATTTTTAATTCTAGGTTTCAGAAGAGTGCTGGCAAACGCCCCCTTAGCAGCCGATATGTGCCCTCGATGCGCACTTTTACAGAGCCAATGAGCTCTACAGCAGACAGTCAAAGCGGCATTACGTCACGAAAGTGTGAACTCGGAAGAAGACCATGAGGGCTTAAGGGTTCAATTTGGGCTTAAGGGTTCAATTTGGGACAGGGCCGTACACTTCAGTCCGCTCCAGCTCTAGAAATGCAACATAACGTCACGGCACATCGTACTTAATTTACTAACACAACACACAACTGTAGTGTATGATATTATTTATTTCATTTAACTGCTCATATTGTACTTACCATGACTTATTTTTTGCACAGTAAATTTTTATGTGTAATATTTTTTCATATTTCCTCCAACAAGTATAGCTATAGATCAGTGAACAAATATAGAAAAATAAAATAAATAAATAAATTAAACAGCTTCATAGCAGATTACAAGCAATCAAGGTCTTAAGACGTTGTTTCATTTAAACCTTTTGCACAGGTTCTGCAAAAATGGGCAGGTCAGCACTATATAAATGACCGGTGCTCATTCTAAAGACCACAGCTCGTCTGTGAACACATACTGTATCTGTAAGTAAGTGCAAAAAATGGAATCCAACATCTATTTTGTAAAATGTGACGATTCAAAATTCAATTATTTCAGGATCAGTTCTTTCCGCTCTTTCCCTGAGAATGATGTCACATGCACGATACTTAAAGGGATGGTTCGGAGTAATTTCAACCTAGGGTCCTTTACACCATGACCTCGAGCCAAACACCCCCCCAGAAGCTTTTTTTTCCTTGATCGAACATTATTAAAGTTAGAGCTTATTTAGAGATATCAGCCGAATGGCTTAGTGCAGGCGTTAATGGATTCAAGGTTGTTCATCTTCAGATGCGGAGCCGCGTGCGCTGTTACAAAAAAAGCCGTGCACACTGCCAAGCGAAATGGGGTCTTTTCCGTAACAAATTTGAAAGCTCAGTCAACAGTGTGTGGAGTGCGCAGTTCATGGTTGCATAGCAACGATAGACGCCACGGGAGCGCAAGCGCTTTGGAAAGAAGGAGACAGCGGCACAGCAGCGCTTTCCACGCGTTTTTAGATGCGATATGTGTACAGCCCCTTAATGATACAGAATATTCAGAGAGAATATAAAATATATGCATATAAAGAATTGCGATTGGGTCGGGTCACAGTGTATTTGCCCCCTCCCTCCAGTCAGAGTCCAGCCCACCAATGAAAATATCACGACACATAGCCACCCTTCAAAAAGTTCCAACAATATCAAATTTTTTCTTCGAAATGAAGAAAAGACAGAGACATCGATCGGCATCACCAGCAGAAGGCACTAGCAGCGAAACTAATACCTCAACCGATACGACTCAAGCAGCAGCTAATGTTGTGAGCAAAGGCGGTAACACAAAGTCTAGAAAAAGTTGTTCTGCACTTAAAATGTGGTCACCCTAGGGCACTACACTGTGTTAATCCGGGCCTGTCGTCAGTAGATCACGAGCAGAGCATTTTCACTCCCATCGGCACTGGTTTGGAATTGCTCTCTCATGCTAATTTGCGCTGTTTAGTAAATCTGCCCCCTAAAATAAAATACTTAATGCACTTGAATATTAATAAGTTCATCAGATATCACTTGTCTGATTTTTAATCTTATGCCCCAAACTGAAGACAAAATATGGTTACGCAATCGGCCTTTGAATGCTGCCTTCGCAGGCCTTTGAATTGGGACACAGCACAAATATAACTGAATAGAAAAATAGAATAGTTTTTTATTTTTTTTATCTATCCAGTAACTGATGATTTTTATAAGACGAACCGCACAGTTTGCCAAAAAGCATTGTCAGTTGCTCATTGGCTGTGCTGCTAAAGCTCATTAAATACTGCTCTACAAACCTTGTGATACATATTTTCACACTGAGGACAATTGAGGGACTCATACACAACTATTACAAAAGCTGCAAACATTCACTATAGGCTCAAGATGACAACACATGATGCATTTAGAGCTGGAGACTTTTGAACAGGATGATTGGTGCAAGTTGTACTTATATGTAAATATCATGTCTTACACTTCACTTTAAATTTACACACAAAAACTTCCCTATAAACACTTCCCCTCGGGAGAATCCCCATTGCTATTGCCAAAGTTTATATGGGCAGACCCTCGACTCCTTGATTTTGATCAAGGGAGCAAGTCAGCCCATATGTAGACCATGTCCCAAATGGTACACTTCATGTGCTCTTGCGGTCTTGTGGACTTACAATGGCTGTCGTGCATGCGTGTCCGTTAAGTCCACAAGATTGCTGGGTGTCGATTTTTAATTCTAGGTTTCAGAAGAGTGCTGGCAAACGCCTCCTTAGCAGCCGATATGTGCCCTCAAACACAAGCTCGTTTTTTCTAGGCGCAGCGAGATGAAAAAATCTAAACTTTTCAGAATGCCGCAAGCGCAGGTCATGTGACAAGAATCAACCAATCAGCTTCACCCTTTCCATGACAACATTGAAAGCTCAGTCAACAGTGTGTGGAGTGCGCAGTTCATGGTTGCATAGCAACGATAGATGCCACGGGAGCGCAAGTGCTTTGGAAAGAAGGAGACAGCGGCACAGCAGCGCTTTCCGCGCGCTTTTAGACGCTATATGTGTACGGCCCCTTAATGATACAAAATATTCAGAGAGAATATAAAATATATGCATATAAAGAATTGCGATTGGGTCGGGTCACAGTGTATTTGCCCCCTCCCTCCAGTCAGAGTCCAGCCCACCAATGAAAATATCACGACACATAGCCACCCTTCAAAAAGTTCCAACAATATCAATTTTTTTCTTCTAAATGAAGAAAAGACAGAGACATCGATCGGCATCACCAGCAGAAGGCACTAGCAGCGAAACTAATACCTCAACCGATACGACTCAAGCAGCAGCTAATGTTGTGAGCAAAGGCGGTAACACAAAGTCTAGAAAAAGTTGTTCTGCACTTAAAATGTGGTCACCCTAGGGCAGTGGTTCCCAATTCCAGTCCTCGTGACCCACTGCTCTGCACATTTTGTAGGTCTCTCTTATCTGACACACTCAGTTCAGTTCATGGAGTCTCTCCTAATGAGCCGATGATCTGGTTCAGGTGTGTTAAATAAGGGAGACATACAAAATGTGCAGAGCAGTGGGTCACGAGGACTGGAATTGGGAACGACTGCCCTAGGGCACTACACTGTGTTAATCCGGGCCTGTCGTCAGTAGATCACGAGCAGAGCATTTTCACTCCCATCGGCACTGGTTTGGAATTGCTCTCTCATGCTAATTTGCGCTGTTTAGTAAATCTGCCTCCTAAAATAAAATACTTAATGCACTTGAATATTAATAAGTTCATCAGATATCACTTGTCTGATTTTTAATCTTATGCCCCAAACTGAAGACAAAATATGGTGACGCAATCGGCCTTTGAATGCTGCCTTCGCAGGCCTTTGAATTGGGACACAGCACAAATATAACTGAATAGAAAAATAGAATCGTTTTTTTTTTTTTTTTTATCTATCCAGTAACTGATGATTTTTATAAGACGAACCGCACAGTTTGCCAAAAAGCATTGTCAGTTGCTCATTGGCTGTGCTGCTAAAGGTCATTAAATACTGCTCTACAAACCTTGTGATACATCTTTTCACACTGAGGACAATTGAGGGACTCATACACAACTATTACAAAAGCTGCAAACATTCACTATAGGCTCAAGATGGCAACACATGATGCATTTAGAGCTGGAGACTTTTGAACAGGATGATTGGTGCAAGTTGTACTTATATGTAAATATCATGTCTTACACTTCACTTTAAATTTACACACAAAGACTTCCCTATAAACACTTCCCCTCGGGAGAATCCCCATTGCTATTGCCAAAGTTTATATGGGCAGACCCTCGACTCCTTGATTTTGATCAAGGGAGCAAGTCAGCCCATATGTAGACCATGTCCCAAATGGTACACTTCATGTGCTCTTGCGGTCTTGTGGACTTACAATGGCTGTTGTGCATGCGTGTCCGTTAAGTCCACAAGCTTGCTGGGTGTCGATTTTTAATTCTAGGTTTCAGAAGAGTGCTGGCAAACGCCTCCTTAGCAGCCGATATGTGCCCTCGATGCGCACTTTTACAGAGCCAGTGAGCTCTACAGCAGACAGTCAAAGCGGCATTACGTCACGAAAGTGTGAACTCGGAAGAAGACCATGAGGGCTTAAGGGTTCAATTTGGGCTTAAGGGTTCAATTTGGGACAGGGCCGTACACTTCAGTCCGCTCCAGCTCTAAAAATGCAACATAACGTCACGGCACATCGTACTTAATTCACTAACACAACACACAACTGTTAGCCTAGAAATCTAGACGCACCCTAGCGGCAGAAAATTTTATTTTGCTTCCAGGGTAGTCTAGCAACCCTTTCGAGCTGGAAAAACCAAACTCTGGTCAGGCCAATCACATCGTGTATAGAGTCGGTGGGCGGGCTTAACATAATGACGACAGAGTTGTGACGGCTCTGTGTGAATTCCCTGCTACTTAAAAACAAAGAATGGCTGATGACAAACAGCTGTCTTTCGAATCGGCTTTGGCCGCGACTCTGGAGGACTTGGAGTTAAGCTTTTCTTTGAGAAAAGAGCAAAGAACGGCACTTAAGTCATTCTTAAAAAAGGAAGATGTGTTCGTAGTTTTGCCGGCCAGATATGGCAAAAGTTGAATCTATCAACTAACGTTAGCTCCGCTGTTGGGAAAACGCTCTGGTTGGTTGAAGCGCTGTCCTATTGTGTGCAGAGGGAATATGAAAGACCACTGTTTATCCAACCCCTCGGATTGAGCCGTGTCTATGGTGAGTTGCCAGACCTAACATCTTGATGTAGGTCTGGCTTGCCAGGCTACACAACTGCTTTAGTCGGCACCAAATGATTAAGACAATGACTAAACCTTTAAAATAGTTGTCATGTTTTGTATATTATTTTGCTGGAAGAGATGCAGATGCAAAATGGAGGCCGTGAACATATCGCGTCTTTTGCACGCTCAAGTTCATTATTTCAAATGTAGGCACGAGGCAAGCGTGCTCATAAGGAAGCAACGCGGTGCGGTGCGCTCGTTTTTTCTAGGCGCAGCGAGATGAAAAAATCTAAACTTTTCAGAATGCCGCAAGCGCAGGTCATGTGACAAGAATCAACCAATCAGCTTCACCCTTTCCATGACAACATTGAAAGCTCAGTCAACAGTGTGTGGAGTGCGCAGTTCATGGTTGCATAGCAACGATAGATGCCACGGGAGCGCAAGTGCTTTGGAAAGAAGGAGACAGCAGCACAGCCGCGCTTTCCGCGCGTTTTTAGACGCTATATGTGTACTTAATGTGTACGCTTAATGATACAAAATATTCAGAGAGAATATAAAATATATGCATATAAAGAATTGCGATTGGGTCGGGTCACAGTGTATTTGCCCCCTCCCTCCAGTCAGAGTCCAGCCCACCAATGTAAATATCACGACACATAGCCACCCTTCAAAAAGTTCCAACAATATAAATTTTTTTCTTCTAAATGAAGAAAAGACAGAGACATCGATCGGCATCACCAGCAGAAGGCACTAGCAGCGAAACTAATACCTCAACCGATACGACTCAAGCAGCAGCTAATGTTGTGAGCAAAGGCGGTAACACAAAGTCTAGAAAAAGTTGGTCTGCACTTAAAATGTGGTCACCCTAGGGCACTACACTGTGTTAATCCGGGCCTGTCGTCAGTAGATCACGAGCAGAGCATTTTCACTTCCATCGGCACTGTTTTGGAATTGCTCTCTCATGCTAATTTGCGCTGTTTAGTAAATCTGCCCTCTAAAATAAAATACTTAATGCACTTGAATATTAATAAGTTCATCAGATATCACTTGTCTGATTTTTAATCTTATGCCCCAAACTGAAGACAAAATATGGTGACGCAATCGGCCTTTGAATGCTGCCTTCGCAGGCCTTTGAATTGGGACACAGCACAAATATAACTGAATAGAAAAATAGAATAGTTTTTTATTTTTTTTTTATCTATCCAGTAACTGATGATTTTTACAAGACGAACCGCACAGTTTGCCAAAAAGCATTGTCAGTTGCTCATTGGCTGTGCTGCTAAAGGTCATTAAATACTGCTCTACAAACCTTGTGATACATCTTTTCACACTGAGGACAATTGAGGGACTCATACACAACTATTACAAAAGCTGCAAACATTCACTATAGGCTCAAGATGGCAACACATGATGCATTTAGAGCTGGAGACTTTTGAACAGGATGATTGGTGCAAGTTGTACTTATATGTAAATATCATGTCTTACACTTCACTTTAAATTCACACACAAAGACTTCCCTATAAACACTTCCCCTCGGGAGAATCCCCATTGCTATTGCCAAAGTTTATATGGGCAGACCCTCGACTCCTTGATTTTGATCAAGGGAGCAAGTCTGCCCATATGTAGACCATGTCCCAAATGGTAGACTTCATGTGCTCTTGCGGTCTTGTGGACTTACAATGGCTGTCATGCATGCGTGTCCGTTAATTTTTAATTCTAGGTTTCAGAAGAGTGCTGGCAAACGCCCCCTTAGCAGCCGATATGTGCCCTCGGTGCGCACTTTTACAGAGCCAATGAGCTCTACAGCAGACAGTCATAGCGGCATTACGTCACGAAAGTGTGAACTCGGAAGAAGACCATGAGGGCTTAAGGGTTCAATTTGGGCTTAAGGGTTCAATTTGACACACCGTATACTTCTTTTGTGCATAAGCCAAAATGTTTCACCGCTTGCACCTTAGAACCTGTTTCAAGGTTTGAGTTCTCGAGCCACCTGGCACTGTTGTTGTGAAAATGAGCGGCTGGAGCGCATTAAAAGTTTTCTGTTAGAACGGTGTTGTCTAAGCAGCCCCTAAGTTAATAACTAATGATCTTTGCAACGAAAGTGAATCAATCAAAACTAACTTTAGCTGGACAATTACTTTATTCTTGAGCTGCTGTAAAGCCAAAACAATCTCTGTTTCTTTAATTTCCTATCTATATTGTTAAAAGCGCTATATAAATGAGGGTGACTTGACTTGACTTCAGTCTGCTCCAGCTCTCAAAATGCAACATGACATCACAGCAGATCATACTTAATTTACTACCACAACACACAACTGTAGTGTATGATATATTATTTATTTCATTTAACTGCATATACTGTATACTTGTAGCTACCTTAGCATGACTTTTTTTGCAGTTCATTTTTGTGTGTAATATTTTTTATATTTCCTCCAACGAGTATAGCTATAGAACAGTGAAAAACAAAACAAAAAAAAACATTAATTAAACAGCATCATAACAGATTTCAAGTAATCAAGGTCTTAAGGCGTTGTTTCATTTAAACCTTTTGCACAGGTTCCGCAAAAATGGGCAGGTCAGCACTATATAAATGAACGGTGCTCATTCTAAAGACCACAGCTCGTCTGTGAACACATACTGTACTGTAACTGTAACTGTAACTGTAAGTAAATGGAAATGGACAATAAAATCGTTTTTGTAAAATTTGACAACAACGATGTTAAGGGCACACCTGAAGGTCAAAATCAGGATGAAGGAAAAACACGAAAGTGCAGTAAGTAACGTTTATTCTGAAGCAGAGATGGTGTTATTAATGTTTGAGAAACTGAGAAATTTTACAATAAATTTGAATTATTGTTCTCTAAGAACAATATGTTTAAATATGAAATGCATTAACAGATTTTTTTTTTTTTTTACCATATATTAATTTCAGATGATCGTCATTATAAAAGAGCATTCAAAAGAACACTTTTTGAAAAACCTTTTCAATACTTACGGAGGTTGATGTTAAGAGTTATATTTTATCATATGGAGTGAATTGTTCTCAATTGATATTTGTGTGTTTACTCTCTCTGTTTGTCAGGCGGAAGTTGGTGTTTGGTGTTGATCACCGTGTGTCTTGGGCTCATTTGTGCTCTTCTAGTGGTCTACATCATACTGCTGCACATCACCATCACAAGTTACAAGAACAGTGTTGAAGAGTTCAATCAGACTATCAAAAGCTTAAAGGGCAACAACACTAATCTAATGATTGTAAAAGCCCAACTGCAGAACAACGTCAGCTCTTTGAGTAAGAATAAACTGCAGCTGGAGACCAGAGTCAAAAGCCTCACTGCTGAGAAAAACCAGTTACAGAAAAGCGTTGACTCTTTGAGTCAGAATAAACTACTTCTGGAGACCAAAGTCAAAAGCCTCACTGCTGAGAAAAGCCAGTTACAGAAAAGCGTTGACTCTTTGAGTCAGAATAAACTACAGCTGGAGACCAAAGTCAAAAGCCTCACTGCTGAGAAAAGCCAGTTACAGAAAAGCGTTGACTCTTTGAATCAGAATAAACTGCAGCTGGAGACCAAAGTCAAAAGCCTCACTGCTGAGAAAAGCCAGTTACAGAAAAGCGTTGACTCTTTGAGTCAGAATAAACTGCAGCTGGAGACCAGAGTCAAAAGCCTCACTGCTGAGAAAAACCAGTTACAGAACAGTTTAACCTCTTTGAGTCAGATTAAACTGCAGCTGGAGACCAGAGTCAAAAGCCTCACTGCTGAGAAAAACCAGTTACAGAACAGATTAAACTCTTTGAGTCAGAATAAACTGCAGCTGGAGACCAAAGTCAATAGCCTCACTGCTGAGAAAAACCAGTTACAGAACAGTTTAAACTCTTTGAATCAGATTAAACTGCAGCTGGAGACCAAAGTCAATAGCCTCACTGCTGAGAAAAACCAGTTACAGAACAGTTTAAACTCTTTGAGTCAGAATAAACTGCAGCTGGAGACCAAAGTCAATAGCCTCACTGCTGAGAAAAACCAGTTACAGAACAGTTTAAACTCTTTGAATCAGATTAAACTGCAGCTGGAGACCAAAGTCAATAGCCTCACTGCTGAGAAAAACCAGTTACAGAACAGTTTAAACTCTTTGAATCAGATTAAACTGCAGCTGGAGACCAGAGTCAATAGCCTCACTGCTGAGAAAAACCAGTTACAGAACAGTTTCAACTCTTTGAATCAGATTAAACTGCAGCTGGAGACCAGAGTCAATAGCCTCACTGCTGAGAAAAACCAGTTACAGAACAGTTTCAACTCTTTGAATCAGATTAAACTGCAGCTGGAGACCAGAGTCAATAGCCTCACTGCTGAGAAAAAACAGTTACAGAACAGTTTAAACTCTTTGAGTCAGATTAAACTGCAGCTGGAGACCAGAGTCACATCTCTGACTAATGAACTACAGAGAGTTAATGATAAAGGTAAGTACAGATTTGTTTTTGTGTAAGTACTTACTTTCCTTCTTTGATGAATACATTTTTTTTTAAAGAGTGTTACTTTTAGGAAATCGGTTGGGCTGGTTTTTCATAACCCCTCCGTTGAGCTGGTCTGCCAGCAGGCAGTACTGCAAGGATCGTGGTGGTGATCTGGTCATTCTCAACACGGAAGCGAAGCAGGTGAGTTTGTGTGAGTGTTTGTTAATGAATGAGAGGAATCACACTTATTCCTGTTTTTATTAACCTACAGAGGTACGTAACTTCTGTAGTAAGGGAGAATGTGTGGATTGGTTTGAATGACATACAGCAGGAGGGCAATATGAGATGGGTGGATAATTCAGCACCTACTCAAAGGTAAGTGCAAAAAAGCACTGTGTATTTATTAGTTTAGTATTTTTATTCTTGTTTAAAAAATCCATCACAACCACCAGTAAGTCTCTGAAAACACACCTCTTCCACAACCTCTACCATCACAAGCAAATCAACTTCCTATAATTAAATTCTATTGTTCTTCTCTATTTTACTTTTATGCACTTTCACTTCTACTCCAGCTTATTTTGCTACTTTGATTATTGTTGATTTGTGAATTTTGGGGTTCTGAATAATTAACAAAACTGATACATGTTGTTCAGGTATTGGTACAGAGGTGAGCCGAATGATGCAGGTAGAAATGAGGATTGTGTTGAACTGTATCCTTCAAATCCTCTCCAGAACTGGAATGATCTCCCATGCACCGCCAGCAGAAAAGGGATTTGTGAGAAATAGGGTTCATCCTGGCTTGTGCTTTTATTTGTTTTATTTTATGGAATCATTTATATTGTGTTCACATAATTTTTAATGTAGGTTCCTGCCTTTTAAAACAGTCTGCTACTTTCATTTGATATGAACCGCTTTCATGATATCAATTTTGTTTTATGATTGTTCTGTAATGTACAAAATCAAGAATGTAAAATTGTGATTATTTTCTCATTGCTTTCTTAAACTCACAACATTCTGTTTCTCATGGGCTGAATTATTAATTACTTATTAATTACTGAATATTATTAAAACCTCGTAATTGGAGTCCGATGAAATAAAAAAGGAAGGAAATGTGAAAACGCACAAAATTCAGATGGAGGACAGGAAGTGAAAAGCATTATGGATGAGATGGAAAATGGACGAGGAAAGTCCGTACTGTGCTGGTTTAAAACTGTATAAACAGAAAATCACAGCAATGTTGGATGTGATCCTTATGTTATGAATGAATGAATATGAGGAAATGTTTGTTAAATGAGTTTAAATGTAGTCAATATTGTATACGTTAAAACAGTGTAAAATATGCTGTAATGCTGTACTCATCGACAATAAAGGCCAATGTCATGTATACTGGTGGTTGTAAAATTGGTTTTTAAATGTTTAAATGATAAATTATTTCTATTCAATTTTATTTGTTAATGTACCAGATGCAGTTACTCAGATTTACTTATTTTTTTTACTTGCATTTACTCAATTCATACAGTATATTTAATTGATTTCACAGCTTTAAAATTTACTAACTTTTTTTGAGTGCAAAAATGTTTCACCAAAATGTTTTTGTTAATCATAGCTAAACTTTTTAGAGTCTATACAGGCCACCAAGGCACCATACAGACTTTATCAAAGAATTTGCTGATTTTATAGTTCTAACTTTTGGTGATTTTAATATCCATGTAGATAATGAAAAAGACGCATTGGGATTGGCATTAACAGACATTATAAACTCTATTGGAGTAAGACAAAACGTGCCAGGATCTACTCATTGGCCTAATCATTTAGATCGAATATTGTCACATGGAAACAATGTTGATGCCGTTGAAATTCTGAAGCAGAACAATGACATCTCAGATCATTATCTAGTCTCACTAAAGATTGCTTTATAATAATCTACCTGATCATGTTTCTATTCCACGGCATACCAGATAGCTTAGAAGAACTTGATGTTGCAACAGAAACTATTGACTCTCTTTTTTACAGCACTTTAGACACAGTTGCTCCTTTGCGCTTAAAGAAGTTTAGGAAAATAGTCCAACATTGTGGTACAACGAGCACACTTGTTGCAGCCAGAAAAATGAAGTACAGCAGGAAGAAAACAAAACTAGACGTTTTTCACATTTAGTGGAAAGAAAGCCTTATTGCATACAGAAATGCCTTAAAAACTGCTAGATCTGCTTATTTTTCGACTCTTTTAGAAGAAAACAAACATAACCCAGGTATTTATTTGATACAGTGACTAAATTACCGAAAAATAAAGCTTTGACTAAAGACGTTTCCAAACCGCACAGCAGTAATGACTTTATGAACTTCTTTACTTGCTAGATTGATCATATTAGAGAGATTATAAATTATAACCATGCAACTGTCTACTACAGTATCGCATCAGACAGTGCATTGTAGAGAGTAAAAATTGAGGAAAAATGTATTCATTCATTGGAAGAATTGTCTAAACTCGTTATCATTCAAAATCAATGTAACGAAGTTAGTTGTTGTGGGAAGAAGGAGGCAGGAACTGGCGAACGTTCAAACAAACTTTAATTCCAAAATAAACAAACACAAAATGAAAGTAAAGGCAGGAGCCCCTCACAGATGACTGCCGCATACACATTCCAGGCCTGGTCCTCTCTCGTCCTTCACTGTCGTCGCTCTTCCTTTTATGCTTCCAAGGCTCCTCTGTGAGAGATATGAGACTGGTGCAGCACACAGGTGGCGCTCATCAATCACACCCTCATCCCCACCTTGCTTGCCACAATCAATCTGTCACAGGTCAGGGTGTTTCACCGGCCCCTCTCTGTTGTTTGTTTTTGTCCTGCCATTTCTGCAGCTCGTGATGTGGGCAATTAGCACAATCACAAGCTGATCTTCCTCACCTGTCGCTCGTTTCCCCTACCCTTTATATTCCTAGCTGTGTCTACCAGTGTTGTCAATGGATTGTTAAATGTCGTGTGTGCGTTCCTTGTCTGTTTGTGTTCTCTGTTTTGCTTACCTGTGATCTATGTCCATGAAGCCTAGATGTGGAGGTCGGTGCAGGATTGTTCACCCTCTGGAGCCAGTACTCGTCTATTGCTGGACATTCCTGGGTTCTCTCTGTCTGTCGGTGGTCTCCTCTTCTCTACACATCCGTATGTGTGCGGGCTGTGCTCACAGGAACCACCAATCGGAGAGGCTTAACATTTGTTCACTGTGTCACTGAACTTTATATTGTTCACAAAGTTTACTAATAAACTTTTCTCTTCTCATCACTGCATTTGAGTCCTCCTCATCTCTATACACTGGGCCTACTCGACAGAATCCACTGACCTAATGGACTCAGCAGAGGAGACGGAACTGCGTCAGGCCATCACTCAACAGGCCATTCTGCTAGGACGACAGCAGGAGGAATTAGCGGCTTCTCGTCAGGCCATGACAGAGATGTCACAGCAGCTAGCTGCGATTACTCATCGGCTCAAACAGCTGCAGACCAGCTCTCCCGTGGTTCCTACAGCACCTGATCTACCAAACACTGAGGTGGTAGTGCCTCGCCAATCCGAACCTTGACTCAACCCACCTGCTTCCTACTCTGGTGAGCCTATTTTGTGTCGCTCATTTCTCTCACAATGCTCATCGACTTTTTCACTCCAGCCTTCCTGTTTTCTGACGGAGCGGTCCAGGGTTGCATTTGTGATCATGCACCTGGCTGGGCTTGCGAGAGAGTGGGGAACAGCCATGTGGGACAATGAGAACGAGTGCTGCAGATCTTATGAGGGATTCTCTCAGGAGCTTCACAAGGTCTTTGATCGGTCAGCATTGGTGACCGAGGCGGCACGAGCATTGACGCTGTTGCAGCAGGGGACTCGCTCCGTATCAAAGTATTCAGTCGAGTTCCGTACACTTACGGCATCCTGTGGGTGGAATCCCAAAGCACAGTGGGACCACTTTCTTCATGGCTTAGCGGAACACATCAAGGATGAGATTTATTCCTGGGAACTACCCACATCACTCGACGGGTTGATTGATCTCGCCATTCGGGTTGATAACCGGATCTCCCTCCACGTCCAGACTCGGAGGGCGGGTTTTCCTCATGACATCATCAACAACACACCAGTCGTGAGAGGGGCTACTTCACAACACTTGTTATTCTCAGAGGAGCCCATCTAACCGCCACGGAGCGCCGTCATCGCATGGCAAATAACTTGTGTCTCTACTGCGGAGAGGCGGGTCACATGGTGGCTGAATGTCCCATAAAGAAACAACGTTCTCCGTTTAAGGAACAGAGGACGGTGAGCATCACCAACACACAACTGCCATCTGGTGGTCGTTCCATTCTTCCTGCTTTTCAACAGAGGGGGTTAACCATCAGGTGTCTGCACTTATTGATTCTGGAGCGGAGGGTGATTTTATGGACACTGAACTGGCTGAGCGCTTGGTCATTACACGTTCTCTCCTGGCGGAACCGATTTCAGCCAGAACCCTATGTGGTACCCCTCTCACTGAGATTACCCATTCCACAAAGCTAGTCAACCTTACTATTTCGGGCAATCATACCGAGGAGATTCGTTTCCTCCTCATACACTCTCCTTCTGCTCCAGTGGTATTGGGGCACACCTGGCTGGTTAAACATAACCCGCACATTGACTGGATTATTAACTCAGTGTTGGCATGGAGCCCTTTCTATCTGTCTCTTTGTTTAATGTCTGTATGATCTCCTTTAATGTCTGTTTCTACCCTACAGGAGGAACCGGTGAACCTGGAGGATGTACTGGAAGTTTACCATGACTTAAGAGCGGTGTTCATTAAGTCCCGAGCTTCATCTCTCCCTCTGCACTGCCCGTACGACTGTGCGATTGAATTATTTCCTGGCACTTCTCCGCCTAAGGGGCGCCTTTACTCGCTCTCCGGTCCTGAGAGGGAGGCCATGGAAAGATACATCAACGATTCTCTGCTAGCCGGTATAATTCGTCCCTCTTTCTCCCCAGCTGGGGCGGGGTTCTTCTTCGTGGGGAAGAAGGCGGGGTCGCTGCGTCCTTGTATAGATTTTCAAGGGCTGAATGACATCCCGGTAAAGAATAGCCACCCTTTGCCGTTGATGTCTTCAGTGTTCGAACTCTTGCAGGGGGCGACCATCTTTACGAAGTTGGACTTACGCAATGCTTATCACCTGGTTCGGATTAGGGAGGGGGATGAATGGAAGACCGCTTTTAATACCCCCACAGGTCACTTTGAGTATTTGGTCATGCCTTTTGGACTCTCAAACTCCCCGGCGGTCTTCCAGGCACTCGTGAATGACGTGCTCAGAGACATGGTCGACCGGTTTGTATTTGTGTATCTCGACAACATCCTAATCTTCTCCCAGAACAAGCGCGACCATGTCCAGCACGTCAGGAGAGTGCTACAGCGGCTGCTCGAGAATTGTTTATTTGCCAAGGTGGAGAAGTGTGAGTTTCACATACGGTCGGTTCCGTTCCTGGGTTTCATTCTGTCGCCCGAAGGCATCCGAATGGATCCAGCTAAGGTAAAGGTGGTTGCTGATTGGCCCACCCCAGAGAGCGTTTTCTGGGGTTTTAGTCAGGTCACCCTACCGCTGACGAATCTCACCTCCACACTAATTCGATTCTGTTGGTCAACGCAGGCTCAGGAGGCGTTCGAAACCTTAACCCTCTGGGGTCTGAGCTGTTTTCTGGCCCTGGAGGTGTTCTGACATGCTCTGACATTTGTGCTTATTTCTGTTACTTGTGACATTTTCATGGCTTAAGTCTGATTACACTGTATTGAGCACAAACTCTGCTACAATAATATATCAACAGCATGTATGTAAAAGTTTGTAGTTTTGAGATAATGACATTTATGCGTGGTTTGTGAAAATACAACAAAAAAATGTCACTGAAATAAGGCCATGAAACCCATACTGATTATTTCTTCACAAAACCTTTGAAAATTGTATCACGTAGCCTAGAATTTTTGCTCCAGATAAGACAATATATTGATTTAAAAATTGTAAGACATGTTTTCTGTAAGAAAGCTTTATGCGAAGAGGCGTGAACATCATGAATATTTAATTTATTTCACACCTGAGAAAGACAAAGACCCTCCCCTAACGGCCCTATTAGGAGCTATCAGGCCCTATCATTCTGAGCAACCTTGCACAAAGAATGAGGAGATTTAAAAAAGAATGGCTTTTAGATTGTTTGGATTTATTTACAACACAACATAATCCAAAGATACACAACAAATGACAAAAAACACATTATTGAAATCAATGATCCAAAGACAGAAACCTTTGTGCCATTCCTAAAAACATTGTACATACCTTTCATTTCCAAGGTGTTTGATTTTCACTTTACCATGTTCATGTACAGAGACTCATGTGAATGTTGAAGTCAGCAGGACTCATCCGTGGGGCATCTGGTCCCTGTAAAAAAACAACAACAAAAAACCTGTGACCATACTGATATCAAGAGAAACTGGGCTGCACGATTTTGGGAATAGATTTTAGATTTTTCTGGTTAAAATTGATTTTTAAAATTCACAGAATACACACACAAATGTTTCCAACAATGTATAATGATGCTGCATAAAATAATAATAACAATAGCCTATAGCAGCCTATAAATATTCCAAAAGATTTCAGTAACAACTACGTTAGAGAAAAATATATTGATTATCATATGTTACTTCAAATGTTTCCATTCGTTATGATGATATGAAATGAGATTATAGTAAAAACATGAAGCCTTTGTTTGGTGCGTTTTGCTTTTCAAACCCACAGCGCGCTCCAAAAAAATGATACATTCAAACGCACAGCGCGCTCCAAAATATGATACATTCAAACACACAGCACGCTCCAAAATATGAAACATTATGGTTACAATATTATACATATCTACGTTTGAGCAGATATCCACAAACACAGTATAGTAAACACGGGTCTAAATATTATAATATT
Source organism: Rutilus rutilus (assembly GCF_951802725.1). Classification (NCBI taxonomy): domain Eukaryota; kingdom Metazoa; phylum Chordata; class Actinopteri; order Cypriniformes; family Leuciscidae; genus Rutilus; species Rutilus rutilus. The sequence continues at coordinate 32,122,358 of NC_140231.1, read as the reverse complement.
CACCTTATATCTAGCAATAGTTCAACTGCAATGTGAAGTTTATGCAACAATAACATAAACTAATAAGTAAGAATTTCTTACCTTACATCTTTCTTGTCTTCAAATCGCGTTCTTCTTCTTCTGAGGTAAATCCAATGTAAGCTCACGGCGTGTTCCAAACTCGACGAAAAGCAGAGACTTGTGAAGTTTTTTGGTGCTTTGTTTTTGAGGTAACGAGCGTGTTCGTGTGAGGCGTGGACAATTTGCATGTGAATCTCTTTTGCGCGCGTGGGCGTGGTCAAATTAAAACTAATGAGCAAGGGTTTGAGATACTGGACATCTTGTTGGTTTTATACATATTACTTAAACAGAGAATATTTGTTTTCAGTTTGAATCCGATCATTTAAAAGTACACACTTAAATGTTTATAAAGGTATATGGCTCATAAATGTGTGAATAGTATTCGCTGAGTTTTGTTTCAGTTTATAGACGTGCTCAAGAAAAAAAAGTTCACCGCGACGGGGAGTCAGAACGCACACCCTGTTTATTTTCTTTATTTTACAAAAGCACAATGTTTTGATTTGATTGTAAGTGGACACATACAAAAGTAGAAATATCACAGATTCTTTTTTTATATTTCTTTTTTCTGTATGACCATAAATGATGGAGTAATTTAAGTTTATTGTGCTACAATGTGAAGAAAATCCAGCAAAACGCGGGGGCGCGTTTGCCGACCCCGTCAATTCGTTGTGGAGGTGGATGCGTCGGAGGTACGAGTGGGGACAATTTTGTCTCAGAGGTCCCCTTTCTGATGACAGAATACACCCATGCGCCTTTTTTTCTCATTGCCTAACTCCTTCGGAACGGAATGGTAAGAACGGTAAGCCTGATGCGCTCTCACGGATTTTTGAAGTAGAGGCTGGATCCACTTCTCCAGTAACCATCGTGCCTCCCAACTGGGTGGTTGGGCGGTGTCTTGGGGGGTGGAGTCCAGGGTCCGTGAGGCGTTATGCGATGTCACGATTCTTGCGGGGTGTCCAGCAAGTCTGTTGTTTGTGCCGGAGCTGGTCCGAACTAGCGCACTTCAGTGGGGTCACTCATCCAGTCTAGCTTGCCACCCAGGATCAACTCGAACATGTTCGTTAATCAAGCAACGGTTCTGGTGGCCTTCAATGGCGCGGGATGCTTGAGAGTTTGTTTCAGCTTGTCCATTGTGTGCAGTGGGTAAGGGCTCGAATCGACCCTCAGCAGGGCTACTCCGGCCACTGTCTATCCCTTCGGGACCCTGGTCACACATAGCCATGGAATTTGTCACAGGTCTACCCCCGTCTAGTGGCAGTACCGTGGTCCTTACTGTGGTGGACAGGTTCTCAAAGGCGGTTCATTTCATTCCCCTCCCCAAATTGCCTTCAGCGAAGGAGACAGCGACCATTGTCTTAGACCACGTTTTTCGCATCCATGGCCTCCCGGTAGACATGGTCTCTGACAGGGGTCCCCAAATTGTGTCTAGATTTTGGACAAAATTTCTGTCGACAGTTGGGGGCGACTGCAAGTTTATCTTCCGCTTACCATCCGCAGACTAACGGTCAGGCTGAGTGAGCAAATCAGGACTTGGAGAGAGTCCTGCGCTGTGTGGCGTCGGCAGAACCGTCGAGTTGGAGTTCTAGATTAACCATGGTCGAGTACGCACATAACTCACTCCTGGTCTTGTCTATGGGATTATCGCCCTTCCGGTGCTGTTTAGGCTACCAGCCCCCTTTATTTCCCTCCCAAGAGAACGACGCCATTGTTCCATCCGTGCAGACATTCATTCAGAGATGCCTTTGTACGTGGAGGCTCGCCAGAGAAGCCCTTTCCCGGACTGGCAAAAGGAACAAGGCGTCGGCGGACCATCACCGTTCTAGGCCCCCACTTTACGTGTGTGGCCAAAGGGTTTGGTTGTCAACCAAGGACATTCCCCTCAAACCTCCCGCACGTAAACTGGGACCCAAATTTATTGGACCGTACATTATAACCAAGTTGCTTAACCGGTGACTGTTCGGCTCAAATTGCCCCCCACCAGCTTAAGAGAATTCACCCAGTGTTTCACGTTTCCAAGATCAAGCCCGTTATTCGCTCCCCACTTCAGCCAAAGACCCCTGCTCCGCCGCCTCCCAGACTCATCGAGGGGTTACCCGCCTACACGGTGCGAAGACTTCTTGATGTGAGGCGGAGGGGTAGAGGTCATCAATATCTGGTAGACTGGGAGGGTTATGGTCCGGAGGAGAGATGCTGGATTCCGGCTCGTGGCATGCTGGACCGCGCTCTCATTGACCAATTCCATCGGCGTCATGGTGAGTCTGAGTCACCCCCTGAGGGGGGTGGGGGTGGGGGGGAGTTCTGCCACAGGTCTGGGTGTGTCACCGGCCCCTCTCTGTTGTTTGTTTTTGGTAAAAGTGCATGGAGCCAGAGACCGTCAGAATGGGAGAACTGTATAGTGATAAGCCACCCCTAGAACGTGAATCTCAAGAACGTTTTGTAATGAGAGGCTATTTGGATATGAAAGTAAGCATCTTTCAGATCCACCGATAAGAACCAGTCCCCTGGACAAATTTGCGCAAGGATCTGCTTCAAAGTCAACATCCTGAATGGCCTCTTCATTAATGTGCGATTCAGGAGCCTGAGGTCGAGGATGGGCCTGAGCCTACCATCTGTCTTTGGAACGAGGAAATAGCGGCTGTAAAAGCCTGACTCACTACTCTCTGGTGGGACAGTCTTGACGGCGCCCTTCACCAGCAGACACTGCATTTCAGAGTGGAGAACGTGAGTGCCGTTGTCCTGAACTTAACTTTGAACCACACAACTCGAATTGAAGCAAGTAGCCTCAGTTTATAGTCTGCAAAACCCAGTCTGACCTGCCCGGGATGGTTTCCCATGCCTGAAGCCGGATGGCAAGGGGTCTGAGTCTTTCAGGTTGCAGTTCGCTGCACAGGGGCAACCACATTGACGACCACATTGTCCACAAAGATGAGACGTGCTCTTTATAGTTAGTGCGTCTGCTTTCACAGCGGTAGTTTGCTTGGGCGCGTGCAATGTTGGTGGGACTGGCCCAGTGTTGACAGTGTGAACAAAGCTTCCAATGCCCAGAGCTAAATTGGGGGTTGGAAGGCAAACACGAGACTTCTTCGAAGGTCTGGCCTCAGCGGGACTTAGCCCTCTCCTCTTCTCTCCTGACAGATCTCGACGGCTTCTGTTCCGCCTGTGAGTAGGCCCTACCTGCTCGGGCAGAGGTGGTTCTACAGGGCTTGGATGGACAGCCTTGGCTTTCCATCCCAGAATTGTGGGCGGGCAGAGGTGCCTCTTCGAGAGGGGAGAGCTTCTCACAGCCCTTTTGCTCGGCACCATCAACGGCAGTGAGGAAGAGTGGACACGGGCCCTGGCAGGAACCATTCATCCAGGCGGCTATGGCTGGGCTCTTCTGGGGCTGACCACTCCAAGCCGAGCTCTTCAACTGCCTTTGTGAGGACGTGGGTGAGCTCGCTATCCACGCTGAGCCATGCACCACCGGGTAAGCAAGCTCTTCAATTGCATTTGTGAGGACGCAGGTGAACCATTCTTGGCCTTGCACCCAGGCAAGCAATGCACTCACCGAGGACACCCCAGTACGATACACACTCGTAGCTCAACATTTTGAACCAGGGGAGAATTGTTGAGGGAGAGCGATAGTCTTTGACTGTCAAATGCACACATCAAAACTCAGCGATGGTGACAATCAACAAAGCAAAAGATGCATGCCGCAGTGCATGATGGGTACCGGACTGGTATAGTGTCAAACTCATGGATATGCTGATTCATACATGTTTGAGTACCACCACTGTTGAAATCTGTATTATGAGGTTTGAAGTCTTCTTCTTTTAGTTTTATGGCGGATTTCAGACTAGTGTAAAATGTGGATACCGCCGCCTACCATACTGGAGTGTGCAAAATCATGGGTTCATTGATTCTTCCTTAAATTCTTCTACTAAGAACAGTTTCCTGCAAAAAACTCATTAAAGCCGTAACAACTTCTATCTTAGAATTATCTCAGAATCAGAATCAGAAAGAGCTTTATTGCCAAGTGTGCTTGCACCCACAAGGAATTTTTCTTGGTACTGAAGCTTCCAGTGCACATATACAAATACAAATACAACAAGAACATAGTAATACAAATTCTAAGAATGAAAATATATAAAAAATAAATAAAAATAGTATAAAAGTAAAAAAGTAGGGTCACAGGGTTTAGTCTGAATAAACATTTACAGATTATGAACATATTTACAGTATTTTGAGTAGTATGAATAATATAAATATCACCTGAATTAGAGAATATTACACTAGACAAGTGGGAGTCTAGCGCATGTTACAGATTATAAACATATTTAGTGGTGCTTCCATCAAGATGGCGCCGCGGATGGCTGCCTCGGTGTGGAGCTCTCCAGTCATTGTGTTGTTTTTGTTCGTTTGTTCTGCGTTTAGTCATTCTTTTCCTATCAGTTTCACCAAAGACGAACTTCTGGACATTAGGAAACACACACCAGACAAGTTTTTTACAGATTTTGATTACTCAGACGTTTTACTGGACATTCTCGTTGGAGGCGCAGCGGTGTTGTTAAAACGTGCGGTCAGACGCAAACGCGGGAAGCGCGCCGGCGCGCTGGTTAAACTCCGCGAGCGCGGCCTCCGCACTGCACTACCCAGTATTCATCTTGCGAATCTCCGATCTCTTCCTAACAAAATGGACGAACTTCTTCTCCTCACCGGCACTAACAAGGATTTTTTAAACTCCGCTGCTCTGTGCTTCACTGAAACCTGGCTGAGTGAAGCCATACCGGACAACGCACTACATCTGCCGGGCTTCCAGCTGTTCCGAGCGGATCGCATCGCGGAACTAACGGGGAAAACGAGAGGTGGTGGATTGTGTTTCTACATTAACGAAAGTTGGTGTTCAGATGTAACAACACTGAAGAAGATGTGCTCTCCTAATTTAGAGGTGCATTTCATAAACTGTAAACCTTTCTACTCGCCGCGGGAGTTTTCCTCATTCATTCTCGCGAATGTTTACATTCCTCCAGACGCGTGTGTGAGCGCGGCGCTACAACAGCTGGCTGAACATATAGCTGAAATGGAACAAAGGTACCCAGACTCTCTTTTAATCATTCTTGGGGATTTTAACAAAGCAAATCTCTCTCCCGTGAACTGCCAAAATACAGACAGCATGTTACATGTCCTACCAGAGACAGTAATATATTGGACCACTGTTACACCACGATAAAGAATGCGTATCACTCCGTCCCACGGGCAGCTTTGGGGCTCTCTGATCACTGTTTGGTTCATCTTATACCGACCTACAGGCAGAAACTGAAATCAGCTAAACCTGTATTAAGGACTGTAAAAAGATGGACCAACGAAGCAGAGCAGGATCTACAGGCCTGCTTCGATTGCACTGATTGGACTGTTTTTGAAGCTGCAGCCACCGATCTGGATGAGCTCACAGATACTGTAACATCATATATCAGTTTCTGTGAGGATACATGCATTCCTACCAGGACATTCTTATCATTCACTAATGATAAACCATGGTTTACTGGGAAACTCAAACAGCTTCGTCATGCCAAAGAGGATGCTTACAGAAGTGGGGATACAATCTTGTATAACCAGGCCAGAAACAAACTGACAAAGGAGATCAGAGTTGCTAAAAGAAGCTACTCTGAAAAGCTGAAAAACCAGTTTTCAGCCAACGACCCGGCATCAGTCTGGAGAGGCCTGAGGAACATCACCAACTACAAATCACCATCCCCCCCATCTGTGGAGAATCAACAACTGGCTGACACTCTCAATGCATTCTATTGCAGGTTTGAGAAGCCCAGACTCACACCTCACACCCGCCCTGATGTGCACTTCACACATCCACCATCACCTCCTGCAACCCCTCTCCTCCCCCCTTCTGCCATCCAACCTGAGCTTAAGGTCTGTGTGGAGGACGTGAGCAGAGTCTTCAAAAAACAGAAGACTAGGAAAGCTTCAGGCCCAGACGGCATCTCATCTGCTTGTCTAAAAGCCTGTGCTGACCAACTGGCCCCAGTCTTCACGCAGATCTTCAACAGATCATTGGAGCAGTGTGAAGTTCCCTGCTGCTTCAAACGCTCCACTATCATTCCGGTTCCCAAAAAAACTAAAATCACTGGACTTAATGACTACAGACCTGTCGCTCTCACGTCTGTGGTCATGAAGTCGTTTGAAAGACTGGTGTTGGCCTATCTGAAGGACATCACCGGACCCCTGATGGATCCCCTTCAGTTTGCTTACAGAGCAAACAGGTCTGTGGATGATGCAGTCAACATGGGACTGCACTATATCCTGGAACATCTTGACAGACCTGGGACTTATGCACGGATCTTATTTGTGGACTTCAGTTCGGCCTTCAATACCATCATCCCTGATCTTCTCACAGCCAAACTGACTCAGCTCTCCATGCCATCCACAATCTGTCAGTGGATCTCCAGCTTCCTGACGGACCGGCAGCAGCTAGTGAGACTGGGGAAACTCACATCCAGGACCCTCACCATCAGCACTGGCGCCCCCCAAGGGTGCGTTCTCTCCCCACTGCTCTTCTCCCTGTACACTAATGACTGCACTTCTAAAGACCCCTCTGTCAAGCTCCTGAAATTTGCAGACGACACCACTGTCATCGGTCTCATCCAAAATGGTGACGAGTCTGCTTACAGACTGGGGGTTGAACAGCTGGCTGTCTGGTGCAGCTATAACAACCTTGAGCTGAACACACTCAAAACAGTGGAGATGATCGTGGACTTCAGGAGAAAACCCCCAGCACTCCCTCCTCTCACCATCATGAACAGCACTGTGGAAGCAGTGGAGTCATTCAGGTTCCTGGGCTCTACCATCTCCCAGGACCTGAAGTGGGCAAATCACATTGACTCCATTGTGAAAAAGGCCCAGCAGAGACTGTACTTCCTTCGCCAGCTGAAGAAGTTCAATCTGCCACAGGAGCTGCTGATCCAGTTCTACTCAGCCGTCATTGAGTCTGTCTTAAGCACTTCCATCACTGTCTGGTTTGGTTCAGCTACCAAATCGGACATCAGGAGACTACAACGGACAGTCCGGACTGCAGAGAGGATTATTGGTGCCCCCCTGCCAACCCTCCAGGACCTGTACTCTTCCAGAGTGAGGAAGAGAGCAGGTAAAATCATCACAGACTCCACTCACCCTGGACACCCCCTGTTTGAACTGTTACCATCAGGACGGCGACACAGATCACTGGCCACAAGAACTTCCAGGCACAGGAACAGTTTCTTTCCACAGGCCATTTCCCTTCTGAACACTTAACATGCCCCCCAAAGCATATGCCTGTAAGTGCAATACTCCCACTGTCTAGTGCAATAAACTCAGGTGATATTTATATCTATATTATTCATACTACTCAAAATACTGTAAATATGTTTATAATCTGTAACATGCGCTAGACTCCCACTGTCTAGTGTAATATTCTCTAATTCAGGTGATATTTATATTATTCATACTACTCAAAATACTGTAAATATGTTCATAATCTGTAAATGTTTATTCAGACTAAACCCAACTGTGACCCTACTTTTTTACTTTTATACTATTTTTATTTATTTTTTATATATTTTCATTCTTAGAATTTGTATTACTATGTTCTTGTTGTATTTGTATTTGTATTTGTATATGTGCACTGGAAGCTTCAGTACCAAGAAAAATTCCTTGTGGGTGCAAGCACACTTGGCAATAAAGCTCTTTCTGATTCTGATTCTGATTCTGATTACAGTATTTTGAGTAGTATGAATAATATAGATATAAATATCACCTGAGTTTATTGCACTAGACAGTGGGAGTATTGCACTTACAGGCATATGCTTTGGGGGGCATGTTAAGTGTTCAGAAGGGAATGGCCTGTGGAAAGAAACTGTTCCTGTGCCTGGAAGTTCTTGTGGCCAGTGATCTGTGTCGCCGTCCTGACGGTAACAGTTCAAACAGGGGGTGTCCAGGGTGAGTGGAGTCTGTGATGATTTTACCTGCTCTCTTCCTCACTCTGGAAGAGTACAGGTCCTGGAGGGTTGGCAGGGGGGCACCAATAATCCTCTCTGCAGTCCGGACTGTCCGTTGTAGTCTCCTGATGTCCGATTTGGTAGCTGAACCAAACCAGACAGTGATGGAAGTGCTTAAGACAGACTCAATGACGGCTGAGTTGAACTGGATCAGCAGCTCCTGTGGCAGATTGAACTCAATGTGTCAATGTGATTTGCCCACTTCAGGTCCTGGGAGATGGTAGAGCCCAGGAACCTGAATGACTCCACTGCTTCCACAGTGCTGTTCATGATGGTGAGAGGGGGGAGTGCTGGGGTGTTTCTCCTGAAGTCCACGATCATCTCCACTGTTTTGAGCGTGTTCAGCTCAAGGTTGTTATAACTGCACCAGACAGCCAGCTGTTCAACCCCCAGTCTGTAAGCAGACTCGTCACCATTTTGGATGAGACCGATGACAGTGGTGTCGTCTGCAAATTTCAGGAGCTTGACAGAGGGGTCTTTAGAAGTGCAGTCATTAGTGTACAGGGAGAAGAGCAGTGGGGAGAGAACGCACCCTTGGGGGGCGCCAGTGCTGATGGTGAGGGTCCTGGATGTGAGTTTCCCCAGTCTCACTAGCTGCTGCCGGTCCGTCAGGAAGCTGGAGATCCACTGACAGATTGTGGATGGCATGGAGAGCTGAGTCAGTTTGGCTGTGAGAAGATCAGGGATGATGGTATTGAAGGCCGAACTGAAGTCCACAAATAGGATCCGTGCATAAGTCCCAGGTCTGTCAAGATGTTGCAGGATATAGTGCAGTCCCATGTTGACTGCATCATCCACAGACCTGTTTGCTCTGTAAGCAAACTGAAGGGGATCCATCAGGGGTCCGGTGATGTCCTTCAGATAGGCCAACACCAGTCTTTCAAACGACTTCATGACCACAGACGTGAGAGCGACAGGTCTGTAGTCATTAAGTCCAGTGATTTTAGTTTTTTTGGGAACCGGAATGATAGTGGAGCGTTTGAAGCAGCAGGGAACTTCACACTGCTCCAATGATCTGTTGAAGATCTGCGTGAAGACTGGGGCCAGTTGGTCAGCACAGGCTTTTAGACAAGCAGATGAGATGCCGCCTGGGCCTGAAGCTTTCCTAGTCTTCTGTTTTTTGAAGACTCTGCTCACGTCCTCCACACAGACCTTAAGCTCAGGTTGCATGGCAGAAGGGGGGAGGAGAGGGGTTGCAGGAGGTGACGGTGGATGTGTGAAGTGCACATCAGGGCGGGTGTGAGGTGTGAGTCTGGGCTTCTCAAACCTGCAATAGAATGCATTGAGAGTGTCAGCCAGTTGTTGATTCTCCACAGATGGGGGGGATGGTGATTTGTAGTTGGTGATGTTCCTCAGGCCTCTCCAGACTGATGCCGGGTCGTTGGCTGAAAACTGTTTTTTCAGCTTTTCAGAGTAGCTTCTTTTAGCAACTCTGATCTCCTTTGTCAGTTTGTTTCTGGCCTGGTTATACAAGATTTTATCCCCACTTCTGTAAGCATCCTCTTTGGCATGACGAAGCTGTTTGAGTTTCCCAGTAAACCATGGTTTATCATTAGTGAATGATAAGAATGTCCTGGTAGGAATGCATGTATCCTCACAGAAACTGATATATGATGTTACAGTATCTGTGAGCTCATCCAGATCGGTGGCTGCAGCTTCAAAAACAGTCCAATCAGTGCAATCGAAGCAGGCCTGTAGATCCTGCTCTGCTTCGTTGGTCCATCTTTTTACAGTCCTTAATACAGGTTTAGCTGATTTCAGTTTCTGCCTGTAGGTTGGTATAAGATGAACCAAACAGTGATCAGAGAGCCCCAAAGCTGCTCGTGGGACGGAGTGATACGCATTCTTTATCGTGGTGTAACAGTGGTCCAATATATTACTGTCTCTGGTAGGACATGTAACATGCTGTCTGTATTTTGGCAGTTCACGGGAGAGATTTGCTTTGTTAAAATCCCCAAGAATGATTAAAAGAGAGTCTGGGTACCTTTGTTCCATTTCAGCTATATGTTCAGCCAGCTGTTGTAGCGCCGCGCTCACACACGCGTCTGGAGGAATGTAAACATTCGCGAGAATGAATGAGGAAAACTCCCGCGGCGAGTAGAAAGGTTTACAGTTTATGAAATGCGCCTCTAAATTAGGAGAGCACATCTTCTTCAGTGTTGTTACATCTGAACACCAACTTTCGTTAATGTAGAAACACAATCCACCACCTCTCGTTTTCCCCGTTAGTTCCGCGATGCGATCCGCTCGGAACAGCTGGAAGCCCGGCAGATGTAGTGCGTTGTCCGGTATGGCTTCACTCAGCCAGGTTTCAGTGAAGCACAGAGCAGCGGAGTTTAAAAAATCCTTGTTAGTGCGGGTGAGGAGAAGAAGTTCGTCCATTTTGTTAGGAAGAGATCGGAGATTCGCAAGATGAATACTGGGTAGTGCAGTGCGGAGGCCGCGCTCGCGGAGTTTAACCAGCGCGCCGGCGCGCTTCCCGCGTTTGCGTCTGACCGCGCGTTTTAACAACACCGCTGCGCCTCCAACGAGAATGTCCAGTAAAACGTCTGAGTAATCAAAATCTGTAAAAAACTTGTCTGGTGTGTGTTTCCTAATGTCCAGAAGTTCGTCTTTGGTGAAACTGATAGGAAAAGAATGACTAAACGCAGAACAAACGAACAAAAACAACACAATGACTGGAGAGCTCCACACCGAGGCAGCCATCCGCGGCGCCATCTTGAATTGAACATCTATTGAAAATCGCCATCTATGACCAATACACCATTAATATTCAATTTCCTTCCTAGTTCACTAGTTTTCTTTAAGATTCTTCCCTAAATTTCTTACAGTTTATTAAAACATGTTCTACATTTATTTGCATTTGCACATCTGACATTTACCTGTGTTTACTTTATTCATTAAAAATAATGTATTATTAAGTCTTGTATGTCCTTACCGTAGTCTTGTATAAATTATTTCTTCTCTTCTATTTCTACTTTTATATGCTCTAACTTTAATTGTTTTTTTTTTTTTGTATCTTGTAATATTCCCTCCCTTTATTATCTGAATCCCATATATTTAGTGCCCAATAGCCAGTGTTTATTAATGTTGCCCGTAATTAATGATTTACCTTCATTCTTTCCTAGGGAAATTTCTATGATATCTTCATGATTTAATGCTTTTTTTTTGGTAATATATCAGATATTTCATTTCCTTGAACACCTATATGTGCTGGAATCCAACAAAATTGGACATCTATTTGTAATTTTTCTCATTTTAGCAGTGTTGTGTATATTTAAATTATAATGTCTTCTCTAGATGGGTTGGCATTTTACCAGTATTAATACTCTGTAATGCTGCTGTTGAGTCTGATAAAATCACCACTCTGTCTGTTTTGATTTCCTACACCCATTGTAAACCTAAATATATTGCAACTAGTTCTGCTAGTTTATATAATATTTATTTTAAATTCCAGAATAACAATGCCCACTTCAAGATGTCCAATTCCTGAGTCTTTAGTCCAATTCCTGAGTCTTTAGATCCACCAGTATAAATTTCTAAATACCCAAAATAGTTGTTGTTTATATATTCTTGTACTAAAATATAAATATTACCCTTTCCATTCTCTAACCATTCCTTTTTCCTTTCAATTCTATCTAAGTTAACCAAGTTTTGGTTATATCCAAATCCAATATCCTTTGAGGAACTTCTTGTTTTGACTTGTAACTTTGTTTTCTTCAGCTGCATTAATGATCATTGAACTGACTTTATAAGCAAATTACATCCACATTTCTATTAATTTGCATATGTTGAGCTTCCCTCTTGCATTGTTGCTTAAATTCTTTCCATTTTGCTTTATAAAAGCACCATCTGTACACATAATTCTCTTGTTGTCTATGGACTTCAACATTAATTTTACTTACAATTGGAAAGTGATCACTTTCCTAGATTTTCTTCACTTACTTTCCATTCACTTAAACTCGCAAGATGTGGTGAAACCAATGTAATATCAATGTTAGACATTTTATTTCCTCTAAAACGATTCTGGTACCCATTCCATCATTGAGACAGGCTAAATTTCATGATTCCCTAATTCCTTCTTACACTGTTCCATTGCTCGCCGTATGATTACTACCCCATAAACTATTATGGGCATTAAAATCACCAAACCAAATTGCTCTATTTTTTTAATGATTTCATTAAAATCAGCTACCACAATTTCTTTACATGGGTTATAAAAATTAGCGATAAGACATATTTCTATGACTATACATTCAAACCTATATCCTAAATGCTAATCATTCCTTAACAAAAGTAGCACATGCTCCTCCTATTTTATATACCCTGTCTTGTCCAATATGACGAAATTTAAATGTGTCCTTAACCAAGTCTCTTGGATACAAATTACATCTGGTTTTCTTTTTAGATTACTTAAAAGCTTTTTAAATTCCTGACCGCATGTGTGTCAATACTTTCTTCTCTATCATTCTGCTCAGTTCCTACGTATACTACTTTACATATGAATGCTATAAACTTTGTTCTGTCTCTTTCTTTATTTTGCATTGATGAGAGGGTTCTCTCTCAAAAAAACAAAAACAAAAACACTTTGACCTCCTGTTTCCTTTCCCTGCTTTTGCAGGTTTATTTCCAAGATTCTGTTTACTATTGACACTTTCTTTAAAGCTTCGGCAAATGTGATTTTATATGTAATTTTGACTTTCTTAGCTTCTTTGGCCTGTATTTGTTTCACACATCCTTTGTATGCTGCATACAAATTTAGATATTTTGTTATCTAAATATTTATTTTGTTATTTAAATATTTAGCCAACTTGACCGTTCTAACTTCCTCTTCTATCACATTAGTAATCGAGATCAGGTGGAAATTATCCTCAAATGTCACAATAACTTTGAATTTTTGCTTACTGACAGATGTTGCTTTATCAAGACCTCTTACTTACAGTTTTCTGATCCTGAAACACTAAACTTTTTGAAGTCTTAGCATGTGTATTAGACTAAAAATCTGGCAAAATGTTTTTCCATCCTTCAGAAGCAGAATCTGCTCAGCCCATCAAATGTATTTCATCACTATATTATCACATGTATTGCTCACTGTATTGCTAAAATGAGCATAGATTCAACACTACAATTACAATTAATTAAGTCATCACTTCTTGACATTAAGTGGCCCAATTTGTCCTCTTTTTTTAATATTCAACATTATTATTGATCTGCCTGCATTGACACCATTATATGAGAACTGAACTGAGTTGGACGATGACAGAGCATTTTCTCCAGAGCGGCTGTATAGATAAATTAACTAAATTAACTTTTTTAAAACAGAAATAAATCAACATTGAATTTACTTAAGATGGATTATGACACTGCTGGATTATTATTTTTTTTTTTTGGCTGTACAGCTGATCTAAAAGAAAATAAACTTTGTTGCATTATTTTCCTGTTATCACTGTAAAGCTGCTTTGAAACAATCTGTATAGTAATAAGTGCTATATAAATAAAGGTGACTTGACTTGACTTTCTTGGTATAATGTGTTTTTGCAAAGACAGGAAGATCATTTAATATTAAACAAAGTCCAAGCACCCAACCAAATGGAACTAATACATAATGGTGACTTCAAAATGTTCAAAGAAACAACATCAGCAACACTATAAGCAAAACTTCACTAATTATATAAAAAAATATTAAGAGTTTTAATAAGTTATACATAAATATGTATTTTCTTTGCAATTGAATTATATCTAAATCTGTATGGCTGTATGTTTGCTTTAGTCTTGTTCTCTTTTTTCAGTTCTTGTTCTTCCTCTTTCCTTCAGAAGACTCTGTTTATTAACATCAGATGTCATCGTAATTGTCAATTATCACTTGTAAAGTGAACATAATGGATTCATTTACTGCACAAACAATTAAATTTTTAACACTACAGAGTAGATCCTACACTACTTCATTGTTAGTTTTTAACACCTGTGGATGAGACTTAATATATGTAATATATACAAACCTAACAGTGAACATTTAACACCGGTGAAGTTGCTGTGTTCTCAAACTTTATGCTGAGGAAATCCAACGTGACTATGAAGAGAAGCATGATTATGTATTTCTGCCCAGCTAGCGACATAGGGCATCAACCACATGGCAAACAATATAATTATTTTTGTATACCGTTTACTCTATGGATAACAGTTCTATCTAATAACGTACAGAGGTGTAAAGTCCAGGGGTCAGAAAGTAAAAGTCCTGCCATATGTTTATTCCACCCATGAACTCAGCCAGCTGATTTCACTAATTAGTTCTATCTCCTGGCTAAAAAAACTGTGCTAATTAGCAAATCCACTTGATTGGAACAAAATACTGAAGAGGACTTTTACTTTCTGAACCTGGACTTTACACCTCTGATAATGTATTATACAGGACTGTTAAATAGATTGTAAACTAATGAAGACGGAGAATGGAAGCGCTAAGCCGTTCTCAGCGCCGTCAAAATAAAGTCCCGCACAACAATCAAAGTGGCAGGGCGTAAGTGACCTATGGAACCCAAAATTTCTGGGCCCCCTACATTTTTTACAGATAAAATTTAACCCAATAAACATGCCCTGTATACTTTAAAAAAGATACTTAGCACATTGCATAGTTACAATGTCTAAAGATGAGTACAAAGCCTACAAAAACAAGAAAAAAATATAGAAATTTGTTTACATAAAAGGGAGAACGTTTATTATCTCAATTGCAATTGCAAGCACAACAGAACATAATGTACACATATTGACATATACTTTACATGAACAAGCTTTAGCTGGGTCAAACTGCTCAATCAGGAAACATCAGCTAGAACTAACCCATAATTAAATCAGTCCAGGAATAAAACTATAGGCCAAAAGGGCTCAAAATCAAGACACACCAGGAGTAATGCCAGGCCTAAACCAGTCCAGGACTAAACAAGTACTGAACCAGACATCAACTGTTTGTTATCCAGGTCTAACAAAGTTATGTTCAACATCACTTTATAATGGCCCAGCGGCGTGCCTTTCTGCTGGCAAAATCATGTATCAATCATCAAAGTTCAGCTTTCTTGCCAGTTTGCTTTCAATGGATAGTAGCCTATGGCAAGGTGACAATTTTATATTATTTTTTCTGGGGCATTTTATTCATATTAAGAATGTCAAGTTTGACAGCATCGATCGTAGCAGCAGCAGCACTGTCACTTCACAGAACACACGACACACACGGCAAACTGATTTTGTGTGTAAGCAGCCCCTAAGTTAATAACTAATGATCTTTGCAACGAAAGTGAATCAATCAAAACTAACTTTAGCTGGACAATTACTTTATTCTTGAGCTGCTGTAAAGCCAAAACAATCTCTGTTTCTTTAATTTCCTATCTATATTGTTAAAAGCGCTATATAAATGAGGGTGACTTGACTTGACTTCAGTCTGCTCCAGCTCTCAAAATGCAACATGACATCACAGCAGATCATACTTAATTTACTACCACAACACACAACTGTAGTGTATGATATATAATTTATTTCATTTAACTGCATATACTGTATACTTGTAGCTACCTTAGCATGACTTTTTTTGCAGTTCATTTTTGTGTGTAATATTTTTTATATTTCCTCCAACGAGTATAGCTATAGAACAGTAAAAAAAAAAAAAAAAAAAAAAACACTAATTAAACAGCATCATAACAGATTTCAAGTAATCAAGGTCTTAAGGCGTTGTTTCATTTAAACCTTTTGCACAGGTTCCGCAAAAATGGGCAGGTCAGCACTATATAAATGAACGGTGCTCATTCTAAAGACCACAGCTCGTCTGTGAACACATACTGTACTGTAACTGTAACTGTAACTGTAACTGTAACTGTAAGTAAATGGAAATGGACCCTAAAATCTTTTTTGTAAAATTTGACAACAACGATGTTAAGGGCACACCTGAAGGTCAAAATCAGGATGAAGGAAAAACACGAAAGTGCAGTAAGTAACGTTTATTCTGAAGCAGAGATGGTGTTATTAATGTTTGAGAAACTGAGAAATTTTACAATAAATTTGAATTATTGTTCTCTAAGAACAATATGTTTAAATATGAAATGCATAAACAGATTTTTTTTTTTTACCATATATTAATTTCAGATGATCGTCATTATAAAAGAGCATTCAAAAGAACACTTTTTGAAAAACCTTTTCAATACTTACGGAGGTTGATGTTAAGAGTTATATTTTATCATATGGAGTGAATTGTTCTCAATTGATATTTGTGTGTTTACTCTCTCTGTTTGTCAGGCGGAAGTTGGTGTTTGGTGTTGATCACCGTGTGTCTTGGGCTCATTTGTGCTCTTCTACTGACCTACATCATACTGCTGCACATCACCATCACAAGTTACAAGAACAGTGTTGAAGAGTTCAATCAGACTATCAACAGCTTAAAGGGCAACAACACTAATCTAATGATTGTAAAAGCCCAACTGCAGAACAACGTCAGCTCTTTGAGTAAGAATAAACTGCAGCTGGAGACCAGAGTCAAAAGCCTCACTGCTGAGAAAAGCCAGTTACAGAAAAGCGTTGACTCTTTGAGTCAGAATAAACTACAGCTGGAGACCAAAGTCAAAAGCCTCACTGCTGAGAAAAGCCAGTTACAGAAAAGCGTTGACTCTTTGAGTCAGAATAAACTACAGCTGGAGACCAAAGTCAAAAGCCTCACTGCTGAGAAAAGCCAGTTACAGAAAAGCGTTGACTCTTTGAATCAGAATAAACTGCAGCTGGAGACCAAAGTCAAAAGCCTCACTGCTGAGAAAAGCCAGTTACAGAAAAGCGTTGACTCTTTGAGTCAGAATAAACTGCAGCTGGAGACCAGAGTCAAAAGCCTCACTGCTGAGAAAAACCAGTTACAGAACAGTTTAACCTCTTTGATTCAGAATAAACTGCAGCTGGAGACCAGAGTCAAAAGCCTCACTGCTGAGAAAAACCAGTTACAGAACAGTTTAACCTCTTTGAGTCAAATTAAACTGCAGCTGGAGACCAGAGTCAAAAGCCTCACTGCTGAGAAAAACCAGTTACAGAACAGATTAAACTCTTTGAGTCAGAATAAACTGCAGCTGGAGACCAAAGTCAATAGCCTCACTGCTGAGAAAAACCAGTTACAGAACAGTTTAAACTCTTTGAATCAGATTAAACTGCAGCTGGAGACCAAAGTCAATAGCCTCACTGCTGAGAAAAACCAGTTACAGAACAGTTTCAACTCTTTGAATCAGATTAAACTGCAGCTGGAGACCAGAGTCAATAGCCTCACTGCTGAGAAAAACCAGTTACAGAACAGTTTAAACTCTTTGAGTCAGAATAAACTGCAGCTGGAGACCAAAGTCAATAGCCTCACTGCTGAGAAAAACCAGTTACAGAACAGTTTAAACTCTTTGAGTCAGAATAAACTGCAGCTGGAGACCAAAGTCAATAGCCTCACTGCTGAGAAAAAACAGTTACAGAACAGTTTAAACTCTTTGAGTCAGATTAAACTGCAGCTGGAGACCAAAGTCAATAGCCTCACTGCTGAGAAAAACCAGTTACAGAACAGTTTCAACTCTTTGAATCAGATTAAAGTGCAGCTGGAGACCAAAGTCAATAGCCTCACTGCTGAGAAAAACCAGTTACAGAACAGTTTCAACTCTTTGAATCAGATTAAACTGCAGCTGGAGACCAAAGTCAATAGCCTCACTGCTGAGAAAAACCAGTTACAGAACAGTTTCAACTCTTTGAATCAGATTAAACTGCAGCTGGAGACCAGAGTCAATAGCCTCACTGCTGAGAAAAACCAGTTACAGAACAGTTTCAACTCTTTGAGTCAGATTAAACTGCAGCTGGAGACCAGAGTCACATCTCTGACTAATGAACTACAGAGACTTAATGATAAAGGTAAGTACAGATTTGTTTTTGTGTAAGTACTTACTTTCCTTCTTCTTTGATGAATAAATTTTTTTTTTAAAGAGTGTTACTTTTAGGAAATTGGTTGGGCTGGTTTCTCATAACCCCTCCGTTGAGCTGGTCTGCCAGCAGGCAGTACTGCAAGGATCGTGGTGGTGATCTGGTCATTCTCAACACGGAAGCGAAGGAGGTGAGTTTGTGTGAGTGTTTGTTAATGAATGAGAGGAATAACACTTATTCCTGTTTTTATTAACCTACAGAGGTACGTAACTTCTATAGTCAAGGAGAATGTGTGGATTGGTTTGAATGACATACAGCAGGAGGGCATTATGAGATGGGTGGATAATTCAGCACTTACTCAAAGGTAAGTGCAAAAAAGCACTGTGTATTTATTAGTTTAGTATTTTTATTCTTGTTTAAAAAATCCATCACAACCACCAGCAAGTCTCTGAAAACACACCTCTTCCACAACCTCAACCATCACAAGCAAATCAACTTCCTATAAATAAATTCTATTATTCTTCTCTATTTTACTTTTATGCACTTTCACTTCTACTCCAGCTTATTTTGCTACTTTGATTATTGTTGATTTGTGAATTTTGGGGTTCTGAATAATTAACAAAACTGATACATGTTATTCAGGTATTGGTACAGAGGTGAGCCGAATGATGCATATAGAAATGAGGATTGTGTTGAACTGTATCCTTCAAATCCTCTCCAGAACTGGAATGATCTCTCATGCACCTCCAGCAGAAAAGGGGTTTGTGAGAAATAGGGTTCATCCTGGCTTGTGCTTTTATTTGTTTTATTTTATGGAATCATTTATATTGTGTTCACATAATTTTGAATGTAGGTTCCTGCCTTTTAAAACAGTCTGCTACTTTCATTTGATATGAACCGCTTTCATGATATCAATTTTGTTTTATGATTGTTCTGTAATGTACAAAATCAAGAATGTAAAATTGTCATTATTTTCTCATTGCTTTCTTAAACTCACAACATTCTGTTTCTCATGGGCTGAATTATTAATTACTTATTAATTACTGTATATTATTAAAACCTCGTAATTGGAGTCAGATGAAATAAAAAAGGAAGGAAATGTGTTTAATAGCTTGTTTGCAGTCACGTGATTCTGATGACGCACGAAATTCAGATGGAGGGCAGGAAGTGAAAAGCATTATGGATGAGATGGAAAATGGACGTGGAAAGTCCGTACTGTGCTGGTTTAAAACTGTATAAACAGAAAATCACAGCAATGTTGGATGTGATCCTTATGTTATGAATATGAGGGAATGTTTGTTAAATGAGTTTAAATGTAGTCAATATTGTATACATGTTAAAACAGTGTAAAATATGCTGTAATGCTGTACTCATCGACAATAAAGGCCAATGTCATGTATACTGGTGGTTGTAAAATTGGTTTTTAAATGTTTAAATGATAAATTATTTCTATTCAATTTTATTTGTTAATGTACCAGATGCAGTTACTCAGATTTACTTAATTTTTTTACTTGCATTTACTCAATTCATACAGTATATTTCATTGATTTCACAGCTTTAAAATCTACTCTTTTTTTTTTGGAGTGCAAAAATGTTTCACCAAAAAAAATGTAGTTAATCATAGCTAAAATTTTTAGAGTCTATACAGGCCACCAAGGCACCATACAGACTTTATCAAAGAATTTGCTGATTTTATAGTTCTAACTTTTGGTGATTTTAATATCCATGTAGATAATGAAAAAGACGCATTGGGATTGGCATTAACAGACATTATAAACTCTATTGGAGTAAGACAAAACGTGCCAGGATCTACTCATTGTCCTAATCATTTAGATCGAATATTGTCACATGGAAACAATGTTGATGCCATTGAAATTCTGAAGCAGAACAATGACATCTCAGATCATTATTTAGTCTCACTAAAGATTGCTTTATAATAATCTACCTGATCATGTTTTTACTCCATGGCATACCAGATAGCTTAGAGGAACTTGATGTTGCAACAGAAACTATTGACTCTCTTTTTTACAGCACTTTAGACACAGTTGCTCTTTTGCGTTTAAAGAAGTTTAGGAAAATAGTCCCACATCATGGTACAACGAGCACACTCGTTGCAGCCAGAAAAAAATGGAGCGCAGCAGGAAGAAAACAAAACTAGACGTTTTTCACATTTAGTGGAAAGAAAGCCTTATTGCATACAGAAATGCCTTAAAAACTGCTAGATCTGCTTATTTTTCGACTCTCTTAGAAGAAAACAAACACAACCCAGGTATTTATTTGATACAGTGACTAAATTACCGAAAAATAAAGCTTTGACTAAAGACGTTTCCTAACAGCACAGCAGTAATGACTTTATGAACTTCTTTACTTGCTAGATTGATCATATTAGAGAGATTATAAATTATAACCATGCAACTGTCTACTACAGTATCGCATCAGACAGTGCATTGTAGTGTCCCAGAGGAAAAATTAATTAATTCATTGGAAGAATTGTCTAAACTTGTTATCATCAAAATCAATGTAACGAAGTTAGTTGTTGTGGGAAGAAGGAGGCAGGAACTGGCGAACGTTCAAACAATTTTTTTTACTTTTGATACTTAAGTACTTTTAAAAACTTCCTTTTACTTAAGTAAGAAACCGTCTTTGCAACTTTTACTTGTAACAGAGTAATATTTGACCAGTAGTATATGTACTTTCACTCAAGTAAGGAAGTTGTGTACTTTGTCCACCTCTGGAATGGGGACAATTTTGTCTCAGAGGTCCCCTTTCTGACGACAGAATACACCCATGCGCCTTTTTTCTCATTGCCTAACTCCTTCGGAACGGAATGGTAAGAACGGTAAGCCCGATGCGCTCTCACGGATTGTTGAAGTAGAGGCTGGATCCACTTCTCCAGTAACCATCGTGCCCCCCAACCGGGTGGTTGGGCGGTTGCTTGGGGGGTGGAGTCCAGGGTCCGTGAGGCGTTACGCGATGTCACGATTCCTGCGGGGTGTCCAGCAAGTCTGTTGTTTGTGCCGGAGCTGGTCCGAACTAGCGCACTTCAGTGGGGTCACTCATCCAGTCTAGCTTTCCACCCAGGATCAACTCGAACATGTTCGTTAATCAAGCAACGGTTCTGGTGGCCTTCGATGGCGCGGGATGCTCGAGAGTTTGTTTCAGCTTGTCCATTGTGTGCAGTGGGTAAGGGCTCGAATCGACCCTCAGCAGGGCTACTCCGGCCACTGTCACACATAGCCGTGACCCTGGTCACACATAGCCATGGAATTTGTCACAGGTCTACCCCCGTCTAGTGGCAATACTGTGGTGGACAGGTTCTCGAAGGCGGTTCATTTCATTCCCCTCCCCAAATTGCCTTCAGCAAAGGCCATTGTCTTAGACCACGTTTTTCGCATCCATGGCCTCCTGGTAGACATGGTCTCTGACAGGGGTCCCCAATTTGTGTCTAGATTTTGGACAGAATTCTGTCGACAGTTGGGGGCAACTGCAAGTTTATCTTCCGCTTACCATCCGCAGACTAACGGTCAGGCTGAGTGAGCAAATCAGGACTTGGAGAGAGTCCTGCGCTGTGTGGCGTCGGCAGAACCGTCGACTTGGAGTTCTAGATTAACCATGGTCGAGTACGCACATAACTCACTCCTGGTCTCGTCTATGGGATTATCACCCTTCCAGTGCTGTTTAGGCTACCAGCCCCCTTTATTTCCCTCCCAAGAGACCGACGCCATTGTTCCATCCGTGCAGACATTCATTCAGAGATGCCTTCGTACGTGGAGGCTCGCCAGAGAAGCCCTTTCCCGGACTGGCAAAAGGAACAAGGTGTCGGTGGACCATCACCGTTCTAGGCCCCCACTTTACGTGTGTGGCCAAAGGGTTTGGTTGTCAACCAAGGACATTCCCCTCAAACCTCCCGCACGTAAACTGGGACCCAAATTTATTGGACCGTACATTATAACCAAGGTGCTTAACCCGGTGACTGTTCGGCTCAAATTGCCCCCCCACCAGCTTAAGAGAATTCACCCAGTGTTTCACGTTTCCAAGATCAAGCCCGTTATTCGCTCCCCACTTCAGCCAAAGACCTCTGCTCCGCCGCCTCCCAGACTCAGGTTCCCTGTTCTGCCACAGGTCAGGGTGTGTCACCGGCCCCTCTCTGTTGTTTGTTTTTGTCCTGCCATTTCTGCAGCTTGTGATGTGGGCAATTAGCACAATCACGAGCTGATCTTCCTCACCTGTCGCTCGTTTCCCCTACCCTTTATATTCCCAGCTGTGTCTATCAGTGTTGTCAGTGGATTGTTACGTGTCGCATGTGTGTTCCTTGTCTGTTTGTGTTCTCTCATTACTGCATTTGAGTCCTCCTCATCTCTATACACCAGGCCTACCCGACACAATCAATCAAAACATGTTAGACCCTATACGACTAAGCTACTGAAAGAGAGTAATATCATTAATTCCTCTTTGTTATTAGGATACGTACCAAAAACTTTTAAGCTGGATATTATTAAACCTGTTATTAAAAACTTGCAACTTGATCCTACAGAATTAGTCAATTACAGGCCGATCTCAAATCTACCTTTTCTGTCAAAGATACAAGAAAAGGCAGTATCCTCACAACTATGCTCCTCTTTAGAAAGAAATGGTATCTACAAGGACTTCCGGTCAGGATTTAGGATGTATCATAGTACTGAGACTGCTCTCATTAGAGTCACAAATGAGTTGCTCTTATCATCCGATCGTGGTTCGTGCTACATTTGATACCATCGACCAACACATTCTTTTGAATAGACTCAAAAATGATGTTTGCATGAGTGGAATTGCACTGGCGGGGTTCAAATCATACGTATATGACCATTATCAGTTTGTAGCAGTAAATGAATAGACGTCATTTCGATCACAAGTTCAGTATGGAGTACCACAATGCTCAATACTAGGACCATTCAGAGACCGTCAGAATGGGAGAACTGTATAGTGATAAGCCACCCCTAGAACGTGAATCTCAAGAACGTTTTGTAATGAGAGGCTATTTGGATATGAAAGTAAGCATCTTTCAGATCCACGGATAAGAACCAGTCCCTTGGACAAATTTGCGCAAGGATCTGCTTCAAAGTCAACACCCTGAATGGACTCTTCATTAATGTGCGATTCAGGAGCCTGAGGTCGAGGATGGGCCTGAGCCTACCATCTGTCTTTGGAACGAGGAAATAGCGGCTGTAAAAGCCTGACTCACTACTCTCTGGTGGGACAGTCTTGACGGTGCCCATCACCAGCAGACACTGCACTTCAGAGTGGAGAACGTGAGTGCCGTTGTCCTGAACTGAAGTTTGAACCACACAACTCGAATTGAAGCAAGTAGCCTCAGTTTATAGTCTGCAAAACCCAGTCTGACACGCCCGGGATGGCTTCCCACGCCTGAAGTCGGATGGCAAGGGGTCTGAGTCTTTCAGGTTGCAGTTCGCTGCACAGGGGCAACCACATTGACGACCACATTGTCCACAAAGATGAGACGTGCTCTTTATAGTTGGTGCGTCCGCTTTCACAGCGGTAGTTTGCTTGGGCGCGTGCAATGTTGGTGGGACTGGCCCAGTGTTGACAGTGTGAACAAAGCTTCCAATGCCCAGAGCTAAATTGGGGGTTGGAAGGCAAACACGAGACTTCTTCGAAGGTCTGGCCTCAGCGGGACTTAGCCCTCTCCTCTTCTCTCCTGACAGATCTCGACGGCTTCTGTTCCGCCTGCGAGTAGGCCCTACCTGCTCGGGCTGAGGTGGTTCTACAGGGCTTGGATGGACAGCCTTGGCTTTCCATCCCAGAACTGTGGATGGGCAGAGGTTCCTCTTCGAGAGGAGGGAGCTTCTCACAGCCCTTTTGCTCAGCATCATCAACGGCAGTGAGGGCAGTGGAGGCAGAAGAGTGGACGCGGGCCCTGGCAGGAACCATTCATCCAGGCGGCTGTGGCTGGGCTCTTCTGGGGCTTACCACTCCAAGCCGAGCTCTTCAACTGCCTTTGTGTGGACGTGGGTGAGCTCGCTATCCACGCTGAGCCATGCACCACCGGGTAAGCAAGCTCTTCATTCGCATTTGTGAGGACGCAGGTGAACCATTCTTAGCCTTGCACCCAGGCAAGCGATGCACTCACCGAGGACACCCCTGCACGATCCACACTCGTAGCTCAACATTTTGAACCAGGGGAGAAGTGCTGAGGGAGAGCGACAGTCTTTGACCGTCAAATGCAGACATCAAAACTCAGCGATGGTGACAATCAACAAAGCAAAAGATGCATGCCGCAGTGCATGATGGGTACCGGACCGGTATAGCGTCAAACTCATGGATATGCTGATTCATACATGTTTGAGTACCACCACTGTTGAAATCTGTATTTTGAGGTTTGAAGTCTTCTTCTTTTAGTTTTATGGCGGATTTCAGACTAGTGTAAAATGTGGATACCGCCGCCTACCATACTGGAGTGTGCAAAATCATGGGTTCATTGATTCTTCCTTAAATTCTTCTACTAAGAACAGTTTCCTGCAAAAACCCCATTAAAGCCATAACAACTTCTATCTTAGAATTATCTATGACCAATACACCATTAATATTCAATTTCCTTCCTCGTTCACTAGTTTTCTTTAAGATTCTTCCCTAAATTTCTTACAGTTTATTAAAACATGTTCTACATTTATTTGCATTTGCACATCTGACATTTACCTGTGTTTACTTTATTCATTAAAAAGAATGTATTATTAAGTCTTGTATGTCCTTACCGTAGTCTTGTATAAATTATTTCTTCTCTTCTATTTCTACTTTTATATGCTCTAACTTTAATTGTTTTTTGTATCTTGTAATATTCCCTTCCTTTATTATCTGAATCCCATATATTTAGTGCCCAATACCCAGTGTTTATTAATGTTGCCCGTAATTAATGATTTACCTTCATTCTTTCCTAGGGAAATTTCTTTGATATCTTCATGATTTAATGCTTTTTTTTTTGGTAATATATCAGATATTTCATTTCCTTGAACACCTATATGTGCTGGAATCCAACAAAATTGGACATCTATTTGTAATTTTTCTAATTTTAGCAGTGTTGTGTATATTTAAATTATAATGTCTTCTCTAGATGGGTTGACGTTTTACCAGTATTAATACTCTGTAATGCTGCTGTTGAGTCTGATAAAATCACCACTCTGTCTGTTTTGATTTCCTACACCCATTGTAAACCTAAATATATTGCAATTAGTTCTGCTGTGTATACAGCTACATTATTGGAAATAATTTTACTAATATTTATTTAAAATTCCCGAATAACAATGCCCACTTCAAGATGTCCAATTCTTGAGTCTTTAGTCCAATTCCTGAGTCTTTAGATCCATCAGTATAAATGTCTAAATACCCCAAATAGTTGTTGTTTATATATATTCTTGTACTAAAATATAAATATTACCCTTTCCATTCTCTAACCATTCCTTTTTCCTTTCAATTCTATCTAAGTTAACCAAGTTTTGGTTATATCCAAATCCAATATCCTTTGAGGAACTTCTTGTTTTGACTTATAACTTTGTTTTCTTCAGCTGCATTAATGATCATTGAACTGACTTTATAAGCAAATTACATCCACATTTCTATTCATTTGCATATGTTGAGCTTCCCTCTTGCATTGTTGCTTAAATTCTTTCCATTTTGCTTCATAAAAGCACCATCTGTACACATAATTCTCTTGTTGTCTATGCACTTCAACATTCATTTTACTTACAATTGGAAAGTGATCACTTTCCTAGATTTTCTTCACTTACTTTCCATTCACTTAAACTCGCAAGATGTGGTGAAACCAATGTAATATCAATGTTAGACATTTTATTTCCTCTGAAACGATTCTGGTACCCATTCCATCATTGAGACAGACTAAATTTCATTATTCCCTAATTCCTTCTTACACTGTTCCATTGCTATCTCTATGATTACTACCCCATAAACTATTATGGGCATTAAAATCACCAAACCAAATTGCTCTATTTTTTTAATGATTTCATTTAAATCAGCTACCACAATTTCTTTACAAAAGTTAGCAATAAAGACATATTTCTATGACTATACATTCAAACCTAGTATCCTAAATGCTAATCATTCCTTAACAAAAGTAGCACATGCTCCTCCTATTTTATATACCCTGTCTTGTCCAATATGACGAAATTTAAATGTGTCCTCAACCAAGTCTCTTGGATACAAATTACATCTGGTTTTCTTTTTAGATTACTTAAAAGTTTTTTTAATTCCTGACCGCATGCAATTAGACTCATTGAGTTCCATTGCAAGATAGTCAGCACCATTCTTAACTACTATTTGATTCATAGTTGGATTCATCATTTTAAAAAAGCCTTGGTTTCTGAACTAGAATTAGATACTTCTTTGCTGCTTCTAATACTGTGTCAATACTTTCTTCTCTATCATTCTGCTCAGTTCCTACGTACTTTACATATGAATGCTATAAACTTTGTTCTGTCTCTTTCTTTATTTTGCATTGATGAGAGGGTTCTCTCTCAAAAAAACAAAAACAAAAACACTTTGACCTCCTGTTTCCTTTCCCTGCTTTTGCAGGTTTATTTCCAAGATTCTGTTTACTATTGACACTTTCTTTAAAGCTTCGGCAAATGTGATTTTATATGTTATTCTGACTTTCTTAGCTTCTTTGGCCTGTATTTGTTTCACACATCCTTTGTATGCTGCATACAAATTTAGATATTTTGTTATCTAAATATTTATTTTGTTATTTAAATATTTAGCCAACTTGACCGTTCTAACTTCCTCTTCTATCACATTAGTAATCGAGATCAGGTGGAAATTATCCTCAAATGTCACAATAACTTTGAATTTTTGCTTATTGACAGATGTTGCTTTATCAAGACCTCTTACTTACAGTTTTCCGATCCTGAATCACTAAACTTTTTGAAGTCTTAGCATGTGTATTAGACAACAAATCTGGCAAAATGTTTTTCCATCCTTCAGAAGCAGAATCTGCTCAGCCCATCAACTGTATTTCATATTATCACATGTATTGCTCACTGTATTGCTAAAATGAGCATAGATTCAACACTACAATTACAATTAATTAAGTTATCACTTACCACTCATCTTGACATTAAGTGGCCCAATTTGTCCTCTTTTTTTAATATTCAACATTATTATTGATCTGCCTGCATTGACACCATTATATGAGAACTGAACTGAGTTGGACGATGACAGAGCATTTTCTCCAGAGCGGCTGTATAGATAAATTAACTAAATTAACTTTTTTAAAACAGAAATAAATCAACATTGAATTTACCTAAGCTGGATTATGACCTTTTTTTTTTTTTTTTTTTTTTGTGGCTGTACAGCTGATCTAAAAGAAAATAAACTTTGTTGCATTATTTTCCTGTTATCACTGTAAAGCTGCTTTGAAACAATCTGTATAGTAATAAGTGCTATATAAATAAAGGTGACTTGACAAGATTTTCTTGGTATAATGTGTTTTTGCAAAGACAGGAAGATAATTTAATATTAAACAAAGCACCCAACCAAATGGAACTAATACATAATGGTGACTTCAAAATGTTCAAAGAAACAACATCAGCAACACTATAAGCAAAACTTCACTAATTAAATAAAAAAATATAAAGAGTTTTAATAAGTTATACATAAATATGTATTTTCTTTGCAATTGAATTATATCTAAATCTGTATGGCTGTACGTTTGCTTCAGTCTTGTTCTCTTGTTCTTCCTCTTTCCTTCAGAAGACTCTGTTTATTAACATCAGATGTCATCGGTAATTGTCAATTATCACTTGTAAAGTGAACATAATGGATTCATTTACTGCACAAACAATTTAATTTTTAACACTACAGAGTAGATCCTACACTACTTCAGTGTTAGTTTTTAACACCTGTGGATGAGACTTAATATATGTAATATATACAAACCTAACAGTGAACATTTAACACCGGTGAAGTTGCTGTGTTCTCAACCTTTATGCTGAGGAAATCCAACGTGACTTAGAAGAGAAGCATGATTATGTATTTCTGCCCAGCTAGCGACATAGGGCATCAACCACATGGCAAACAATATAATTATTTTTGTATACCGTTTACTCTATGGATAACAGTTCTATCTAATAACGTACAGAGGTGTAAAGTCCAGGGGTCAGAAAGTAAAAGTCCTGCCATATGTTTACTCAGCCAGCTGATTTCACTAATTAGTTCTATCTCCTGGCTAAAAAACTGTGCTAATTAGCAAATCCACTTGATTGGAACAAAATACTGAAGAGGACTTTTACTTTCTGAACCTGGACTTTACACCTCTGATAACGTATTATACAGGACTGTTAAATAGATTGTAAACTAATGAAGACGGAGAATGGAAGCGCTAAGCCGTTCTCAGCGCCGTCAAAATAAAGTCCCGCACAACAATCAAAGTGGCAGGGCGTAAGTGACCTATGGAACCCAAAATTTCTGGGCCCCCTACATTTTTTACAGATAAAATTTAACCCAATAAACATGCCCTGTATACTTTAAAAAAGATACTTAGCACATTGCATAGTTAAAATGTCTAAAGATGAGTACAAAGCCTACAAAAACAAGAAAAAAATATAGAAATATGTACTTGTTTACATAAAAGGGAGAACATTTATTATCTCAATTGCAATCGCAAGCACAACAGAACATAATGTACACATATTGACATATACTTTACATGAACAAGCTTTAGCATGGGTCAAACTGCTCAATCAGGAAACATCAGCTAGAACTAACCCATAATTTAAATCAGTCCAGGAATAAAACTAGCTAGGCCAAAAGGGCTCAAAATCAAGACACACCAGGAGTAATGCCAGGCCTAAACCAGTCCAGGCCTAAACAAGTACTGAACCAGACATCAACTGTTTGTTATCCAGGTCTAACAAAGTTATGTTCAACATCACTTTATAATGGCCCAGCGGCGTGCCTTTCTGCTGGCAAAATCATCTTGCCAGTTTGCTTTCAATGGATAGTAGCCTATGGCAAGGTGACAATTTTATATTATTTTTTCTGGGGCATTTTATTCATATTAAGAACGTCAAGTTTGACAGCATCGATCGTAGCAGCAGCACTGTCACTTCACAGAACACACGACACACACGGCAAACTGATTTTGTAATTTTTGAAGCGTGTAGATACCTTTTTGTTTTGTAAAGTTATCATCATGTGGCGAACACAGTAGATAAGACGTGTTTAGAGGCTTCAATCTTCGTGAAGTTTCGCGCTCAGGCTCACCTTGTTCGGCTGAGGCGGGGACGGGGGACGTGGGGGAAGGAGGACGTGGGTGTGCAGCAGCCGCTGAATCTGTGTCTACGAGACATGATAACCCGGAGACAGCAGAGATGTTATTATTGTTGGATGTAAATCATAATTCAGTCATTATTTTACTAAGCTAGCTAGATAAAAGCAGGTCATGTAGCAACAAAAATAAGTAACTCTGAAAGTTTTGGAATACAGGAATAGGGCAAGCTACCTTTCTTTTTGAAAAACTGTGTGACATACTGTCGACTTCTGCGTTTTGTCTTCTCTTTCCTTCTTTTCTTTCCGTTTTTGATGCCCTGACTTTTGATGTGACATGCCTGTGTGTGTCACTGTCTGCACTGCATCATAGCAAGTGCAGCAATAAGCAAGAGACGCTACACTAGCGATCTAGCTCGGACAGCGCAGGTGGAATGAACCATTGTGAGGGGGAGGGGTGTGACTGAAACAGTAAATAGCCTACATTATTTGTTTTTTTTAAATATTAAATCTATGGTCAAAACGGACAAAATACACATTTAGTGCATGAGATGCCCTAGCACATTTAATGTATGTATAAAAAAGAGAAAAGAAATAAGAAAAGAAAAGGGGGGTCTGCTCTTCTGGGCCCTAAATCAGCCTAGGCCCTTAGAATCGTCCTAACCTTCCACCCCTTTATGGCACCCTTGACGGCATGCATCACTTCACTTCAAAGTTCCTACTAGTGGTGCGAATGCAAGTAGGAAAATGGCCCTATGGGGAACATTTAGTTCTCAGGGGACTGCCCAGGTGGCTAGTTCCTAAAAGTTAGTTCCTATAACTACCAGGTTTGAAAGTCTTTTTTGTTTTGTGTGTTCGGGGCCTGGTGTCTGGATCCTGACACTTCTGTCTAGTCCAGTGGTGGACGAAGTACACATACCATGTACTTGAGTTAAAGTACAGATACTCAAGGTAAAATATTACTCAAGTAAAAGTAGAAGTGCTGCCTTTAAACATTCACTTGAGTAAAAGTACAAAAGTATTTGCCTTCAAATGTACTTAAGTATCCAAGTACTATGATTTTTTTATGGCTATAATGTCCTATTATAATTTTTGTCACAAGACTCTTGCTTAACTCAGTCTACGTGAAGACTCTAATGTCACTCTTGGCACATCAATCTATTAATAAAATGACATTAACTAGTCTATATATATATTTATATTATATATATTTGAATTGAATACATTTTTTGTGTGTTTAATTTTGGACGGAAGGGGACTGTTCCCATAAGGTATTATACATTTACAGTATTTACTGTATATATTTTTCACGAGCATCTATGGTAATAATTATAAACATCCAAATGTTATGATACATTCACATAAACCTGCACAATGCCATTTAATACACACACATATATACATCATACACTTTTCATCATGGTTTTATAGATTATATATATGAGGATGATGAAGTAAGTTTTGTTGGAAAACATCCACATCCATGAATGAAATAAACAATCAAATTAATCAATTATATATATATATATATAATTTCCCTCCAATATTAAACACCAAAACGTATTAATGCAGTGTTTCTGCTACTCCCTAGAAGAAAAAAAGCTATTATATGCCATTAATTGTAGTGTCAACGTAATAAGCAATGTTCATTATGCGTCAATATTTACCGATAATTGCTGCAATAATAGCTGCTGCTCTCTGCTCCGCTTAAAATCATTGGCAACGCGATTTGTTTGGAACTATTGAGAGCTACACGAATCACGTGACCGCGCGGCGGCGAGATCACAGTGGGCTTGTTTGACTTGAACCGGCGCTGCACACACAGACCATTCAGTGAATGACATTAAAATACTGCGAGAGCGATTAGAGAGTAGACGGCTCTGTATGCTTTTCAATCGCTCTCGCGATTTCGCTCTATACTTTGATGTCATAAACTGATCGGTCTGCAGCTCCGGTTCAAGTCGAACAAGTGTCGCAACCTCTTACTGTCTATGGTTGAAACCGGGTTGAAACTCTCATATTTAACGGCTCTGGTTTACGCTTAGGAGATACCGCCAAGGCAAGTTCAAAACAAAGCACGCACGTTGTAGCCCAGCAAGCAATTTCGCGTCTAATAGACGTCTAATAGCCGTCTAAACACAGCCCAGACGTCTAGGCTAAATCGAGGCTAATTTTGGGCTGTCAGTGAAAATCTAATAGACGTCTAAACATAGCCCAAGAATAGACAGCTATTGAATGACTATATATATACGTCTAATAGACGTCTAACCATAGCCCAAGAATAGACAATCAGACAGCTATTGAATGACTACATATATACGTCCAATAGACGTCTAACCATAGCCCAAGAATAGACAGCTATTGAACAACTATATTTATACGTCCAATAGACGTCTAACCATAGCCCAAGAATAGACTAGTCATCAATTAGACCACTATTAAACGACTACATATATACGTCTAATAGACAGGCAATATGGGTCTAGGCTAAAACAAGGCTTATTTTGGGCTGTCAGTGAAAATCTAATAGACGTCTAACCATAGCCCAAGAATAGACTAGTCATCAATTACACTACATATACATGTAATAGACAACAAAATGAGGCATAAGGATTCTTTTCACTCAAAAATAACAGGTTCTCATAAATGAAAATCCATCCAAACTAATTGAATATAAAGGGATTTATTTTGAACAATTATATAGACAACATTCAAACATAAAAATGAACAAATAAAACATTTGAAAAATATGTAAAACAAATTAAGATATTAAATTTTTTAATTAACAACTGTTTATTTAGATCCATAACCCCCACCCCCTGCCCTCCCTGGAGCTTGTTTGAAATGATTTGAAATAACGTTTTTTATTTCACATTCCGTAGCTGATGGAAAGCTGGTCATCACTGCGTCTGCCAAATGAGAAAAAGGAAAGAATTATTGCTCAAGAAAAGCATTGTTGACTGTCATTTAACTAATTACAGTCAATCACTTTTGCTAGGATGCACACTAGAGCTGGCCAATATAGAGTTAACAGAATATAGATTGAGACTATATAATTTATATCAATATAGACAATATTTGAACATTTTTGCTCGCGTAATGGTGATGCAATACGGGGTGTAACGATACGCGTATTGAACAATTCTGTACAAGGCATATTATATATATATATATATATATATATATATATATATATACATATATAGGCTATATATACACACACATACAGGTGCTGGTCATATAATTAGAATATCATCAAAAAGTTGATTTATTTCAGTAATTCCATTAAAAAAGTGAAACTTGTACATTATATAGACTCATTACATGCAAAGTGCGGTATCTCAAGCCTTTATTTGTTATAATTTTGATGATTATGGCTTTCAGCTTGTGAAAACCACAAAATCTAAATCTCAGAAAATTAGAATATTACATGGAATCACACAGTAATTACACAGTAATCCCATGGTCATTGAACCAGGTTTTGGCTCTTTTGGCAGTGTGGGCCGGTGCAAATCCTGCTGGGAAATGAAGTCAGCATCTCCATAAAGCTTGTCTGCTGAAGGAAGCATGAAGTCCTCTGGAAATGTCCTGGTAGACGCTGCGTTGAGTGGACAGCACAGTGGACCAACACCAGCTGATGACATGGCTCCCCAAACCAACACAGACTGTGGAAACTTCACACTGGACTTCAAGCATCTTGGATTGTGTGCCTCTCCATTCTTCCTCCAGACTCTGGGACCTTGGTTTCCAAATGAGATGCAAAATTTGCTCTCATCAAAAAAGAGGACTTTGGTCCACTGTGCTTTATTAAATCCAGAGTCAACGCAGCCGTCTACCAGGACATGTTCAGAGCACTTCATGCTTCCTTCATTTTCCAGCAGGATTTGCACCTGCCCACACTGCCAAAAGAACCAAAACCTGGTTCAATGACCATGGTATCACTGTGTAATTACTGTGTGATTTCATGTAATATTCTAATTTTCTGGGATTTTGATTTCGTGGGTTTCATAAGCTGTAAGCCATAATCATCAAAATTATAACAAATAAAGGCTTGAAATATCTCACTTTGCATGTAATGAGTCTATATAATATATTAGTTTCACCTGTTAAGTTGAATTCTTGAAATAAAGAAACTTTTTGATGATATTCTAATTTTATGACCAGCACCTGTACATATACATCTGAAATTTTCTTCTCGAATGTTCATTTTTATCAAGCTCATATATGCAAGTTCAGTAATTTCACTTAAATGGCAATGAAAATTTAAGTGAAATTACTGAACTTACATATATGAGCTTGATAAAAATGAACATTCGAGAAGAAAATTTCAGATGGCACTTAGAGGCTTTTGCATCTGAACTCTTCATATACATATACAGTGATGGGAATAACGGCGTTATAAATAAACGGCACGCGCGCCCTCAGATCACTTAGACGTGGCTGTGTATAAGAGGTAAAAACAATACAAATACTGTTCGTTTTCTGACACAAACCGCTCGTTTCGTGTCTTAGGCCATCAGTGTGTACTTATGGTGGGGAATTGTTTAATTTGGACTCTGTGCATGCTCTTTCAGGTGGTGACCATATAGACCTGCATTATATGACTGACAGACAAGAACAGTTCGACCTAAAAATATAAAAATTTAAACTACTGAAACAAAGACACCTACATCTTGGATGCCCATAAGGTGAGCTAAAACATATCAAAATTTAATTTCAAAGTGAACTATCACTATAAATCATTCATCACTTACTCATATAACTCTAATAAAAATAAAAAGATACTTATAGGCGTAGTTCACTTAAAAAAAAAAAAAAAAACATGTAATCATTTACTCACTTTCACTTGGTTCCAAACCTGTATATGTCTTTCTTCTGTTGAACAAACACAAAAAAAATATATTTTGGTGAATGTTGGTAACAAGACATTTATTGACAAGTACTTTGTTGACTGATTGCAGGATAATTTGCAATAAACAGTGTCTAAATCAAATAAAGTGGATTACATCACTCAGTTCTGAGGTTTTTACACTGGCTATCTGTCTGTCAAAAAATTAATATAAAAAAAACCTACAGTTGGTTATTAAAGTAACATTTTAAGGCCAAAGTAAATTTCTAATCTTCTGATGCACTGAACCATCCAGAGCAGACCTCTCGGGACATCTGGGACAGTAGCCAGCTACTTTTATATCTCCAAAGTCAAAACAAAACATGGAGAAGCAGCATTCAGATTTATATCTGAAACAAAATCACTGAAAACTGAATGTATGCTGCATATTTTAATTATTTACAAACAAGACTTTATGTTTTTTTTCTTTTCATGTTGCACTATGCTGCTGTTAAATCTTATATAAAGTAACTTACTTACAAAATTTGCTTTAAATCAACTGTAATTTAAAAACCAAACACTGGTATCTTATTAATAATAAAAAAATAGTAATGATAAGTTTCATAGTTTCATGCTACACATTCATTGAATTTATACATTTGCAATAACACGTGCAGGTAACGTTAACTTTTTGGAGAAAAATAGTACTCTGCAATGTTAATGTTAAAATGTCACGGTTCCTACACATTATAACAACTAACTAATTTAAACAATGAACATACCAAAAATAACACGCATACTTACAAGATCGAAGTATAAATGTTCAGATTTTCACTTAGACCGTTGCTCTCCGACAGCTGCCTCGTGTAAAATAAAATGGCGGAAATGTTTTCGCGAAATTTGGCTAAAGTGATCTAGTCGCGCAATGCCAGTAGTCCCAGTAGACATGCCTCAGTAGTGTTTCGATTGTGCCATCTAGCGGTTGGGAAATGCAATTGCATTTGATTTGATTTTTTATCGTAGATTGTGTATGAATGTTTGACATAAAACATATTAAGCTGTGTGAGCGAAAACATTTAAAAGAGTAATATTCTTATACTAGATCGCTGGTCTGAATCTGGGCTATAGCCAAGCCGTACGTAGACCCGATTGCTTTGATTTCGCCAGGTGGGCTAAAGCAGACCGCATATAGCCGTCCAATTCGGAGCTAAATCGTGACTACAGATCGACCATGTCGTGAAATGACATATTGAACCTTGTAGATATCATACCAATGCGGTATATACCAAACATGATGGAATATCAACCATTTCATGCACTGCCTGGCAAAAAACTACAATCAGTTTTGACTAAAAGTGGGCTACAATAGCCGGGTCTGAATACGAGCTAAATCGTGGCTACGCACAGCCTATAAAGTAAGCCAAACAACTTGTAATCACGGTAGACGTTGCTTACATGATGGAATATCATACATCTCGCAAGTTATTTTGGAAAAAAAATACATTTATCCAGATTAAATGTTATTTGGGCTAAAAGTGGGTTACGCATAGCCAGGTCTGAATACGAGCTAAATCGTGGCTACGCACAGCCTACACATATAACATCTAAAATAAAGTAAACCAAACAACTTGTAATCACGGTAGACGTTGCTTACATGATGGAATATCATACATCTCACAAGTTATTTTGGAAAAAAATACATTTATCCAGATTAAATGTTATTTGGGCTAAAAGTGGGTTACGCATAGCCAGGTCTGAATACGAGCTAAATCGTGGCTACGCACAGCCTACACATATAACATGTCAAATAAAGTAAACCAAACAACTTGTAATCACGGTAGACTTTGCTTACATGATGGAATATCATACATCTCACAAGTTATTTTGGAAAAAAATACATTTATCCAGATTAAATGTTATTTGGGCTAAAAGTGGGTTACACATAGCCGGACTATATCGGGTCTATATTTAACCCAGACGTTGAAAAGACGGCTATTGCTTGCTGGGAGGCTACTGTGATTGGTGGCTCGTTTGACCTGTTAAGTTTTTATCCACTCATAAATAAAAAGGAACGACTGATTTTGAAAATGTAGTAGAGTAAAAAGTAAGATATTTGACTTTGAAATGTAGTGGAGTTAAAGTAAAAGTCTTCCAAAATTTAAATACTTAAGTAAAGTACAGATACGCAAAAAAACTACAGAAACGAATTACATCGTTACTGTCCACCACTGGTCTAGTCTTGGTTCATTTTCAGTGTCGGAGTCCTGTCATCCACGAGCCTTATGCGTCAGTCTTGTGTTTTCTGTTTGAGCACATGGTGGATGAAAGTTTGTTTGTCTTTGCACATGGCTTTTTGTTGGTTTCTGTGTTTCATGTGCTCCTCTGTCATGTCTCACCTTCTTATCTTATCTTCTTATCTTATAATCGTTATCTGATTATTGTTTAATTTGCCTCATCTCCTCTCCCTCATTTACAGCCCCATTTTCTCTCCCTGTGTTCTCTGTCCTGTGCCAGTTTGCTGTGGATGTTTTCCTGTATAGGTATCTGTCGTCTTGTGTCGTGTCTCGTCTGACTTGCCCCAGTTGGCTTGCCTCACCACCACCAACCCTGGACTGTGTTTTTGCCGTGTTTTTAAATAAAGCCTCCTCTCTAAAGAGTCCTCTCTCTCCTTTCTGAGCCTAACATTATATATGTATATTATTCAAATCAGTTAAATGATTGTTAGGCTGCATAGATTAGGTCAGCCGGAACCGGGAACACTTCCTATAACACCTGATGTACTCGTTACATCATAAGAAGAATGGCATCTACGCTAACGTTAGTCGTTCTGTTTATTCCAGACATTTGTTCTAGACATAAACTTAATTCCAAAACCTGTTCTTGTGTTATATCATGTAAAGACAATACTCCTCTGCATAGAGTTGATACTATTAAATATCTTGGTGTATGGCTTGATTCTAAACTTTCCTTTAAACCACACATTAATCATGTTTTACGAAAAGTCAATGCTGGAATGAGTATCTTGCATCGATCTCGAAATTGCTTCTCTTATAGTGTTCGTAAGAAACTAGTTGCTCAATTAATATTTCCGTTTTTTGATTACTGTGATGTGGTTTATCAGACGGCATTAAAATCTGATCTTGTCTCACTTAATTCGGCATAGAATTTGAATTTGCAGATTTGTTGTAGGATGTTCTTTTCCACTCACCACTGTACAATGCATGATGCACTTCAGTGGCCATCTTTGAATGTGAGAAGGCAGATTCACTGGCTCCAATTTATTTTTAAATGTATTTACTTTGATTATCCTAGTTATCTACAACAATACTTTGTACTCTTTTCTTCAAACCACCAAGTTAGGCATTCTGTCCAGACTTACTTTCTCGTTCCTTGTGTTAAAAAAAAAACAATTGGTAAGAAAGCATTTATGTTTAAAGCCCTATTAGACTGGAATAATTTGCCTGTAGATATTAGATCCATTACTTCATTTCGGTTGTTTAAACAATCTTTATTATCTTATTTTAAAGTAGATTGCACATGCTATCATTGAAACTGTCGTTGTTGTTATGTGTATTGTTGCTTTTTCTTTTTTTTTTCTTTTTTATTGTTGGTGTTTTGTTATTTGCCTGTTTGTTGATGTATTGTTAATTGCAATCTTGTTATGTTCTTTAAGTTGTAATTGTGTTTCACTGTAAGGACCCCCTCGAAAACTAGATGATACATCTCAAGGGGTTAATCCTAATAAATTCTAATAAGTCAGCCGGATCTGGGCCGTATCCAGATCAGATGGTGAATAAATATTCTGAATGTTCTGATCCAATCTGACTTCTGACCTGTAATGCTGCCTGAATCATAATCAAACAGTTCGCTGGCCAGAGGAGAACTGAGCGACTGAGCCTGGTTTCTCCCAAGGTTTTTTTTTCTCTATTCTGTCACCTGATGGAGTTTGGGTTCATTGCCACTATCGCCTTTGTCTTTTGGCTTGCTTAGTTGGGGACACTTAATATTTAACAACATCATTGATCTGCCTGAGTGCATTGACACCATTATATGAGAACTGAACTGAGCTTAACAATGACATCACGGTTTTCTCATAACTAACTACAACAAAAATTAACCATCACTGAACTTACTTAAAGGGTTAGTTCAGCCAAAAATGAAAATTCTGTCAGTAATCACTCACCCTCATGTTGTCCCAACCCCATAAGACTTCTGTTCATCTCCGGAACACAAATTAAGATATTTCTGATTAAATCTGAGAGCTGGATCACTCCTCCATAGGCTTCTATGGGATCGAAACTTGCCGGCCCAGAATTTTTTTATTTTATTTAAATTTTGTAAAAAAAATTGTTACAATTTTTGGAGAAATTCTTGATACTGTAATGCCCCCACTATGTTTACTAAATTATATGAATATTGAATGTCTAATTAGGAAAAAGGAGGAAATATTTAGTTTTTAGTTTTTTTTTGTATTATTATTATAATTTATTTATATATATTGTTTTTTCTTTTTTTGTTATGACTTGTCAATTTTGTCTAAAGGTGTGATATTTGTCTTGTGAAGCATTATTGATGTATGCTGAGTTGCTGGAATCAATGTTTTTGAGTCATTTATTAAAAAAAAAAAAAAAAAAAAAAGTGGGCATTTTAGAAATTCCGGGCCGAGAGAACGGTTAGTAAACGTGGCGTGCCGAAGCAAACTCAAGTGGAACTAAACCTGGAACAGTTCCTTACTGTTCTTAGAACTGTTCGGCTTGACAGTGGAAAAGCAGCTTTCTGAACCATCCCTGCAAACACACATTATAGAGTAGACAAGTCACCTTTACTGTATATAGCGCTTTATACAATAACTATTGTTTCAAAGCAGCTTTACAGTGATAACAGAAAAAAAATTAAATGATGCAAACAGAGTTCATTTCATCTGTACTGCAGCTCTAGAAGAAAAAAAGTGTCATTGTTCAGCTGAAGTCAGTTCAGTGTTGATTAAGTTTTTTGTAAAGATCATCAATTATTAAATTAGTTTATTCCATCTAGCAGTTCTGCAGAAAACAGTGATGTCATTGTCATCCTGTCAGTGGAGTCAAATAAATAATATTGAATATTAATTCTATTAATTAAATATGAATTTAATACAAACATTAAAGCAAAACTTAGGCATTTTCTTTTCCCTTCAAGGTTGAGTCACAGCAAGTCTCTGGAAAAGCATCCACATAGAAAACTCAAGCTCATATAAACTTCTACTTAAACTTCTATTCAGTCCTATTTAAACAGCAGAATAAAATTAATTAGAACAAAACCATAATGAAACTCTTTTTCTCAAATGTAATAAATAACCTAAATAAATAAATTACAAAACAAGTGCGTATTTATTCTCTGAAAGCCGGTCTAGATGAGCTAACACTGGCTATGTTTACATGCACAACTTTTGTTTCAATTGGACTGAATTCATTCCGACTGATGAATCTGAGTCTTTACATGAGCGCTAAACATGCGATCAGATTGATCTGTCGCAAGCAGGGTTTCCTGCTGTTCCTGCAGTTTCGTTAATCAGCAGACTTAATATTTATCCATTTCTGGTCATAATTTGGAGACAATGAGCATTACCGTTGTGCCGTGCTGCTTATATTTATCAGGCAGTAAAAATGCCCTCCCTGCGCCCAAAACCAGTCTGTGGATGAGATTAATTTATGTGATTAATTTATTTCTAAGTCATTGCACACACACAGACATTTCAGCTTCAATCCGATCAAGTGTTTATATGTTTAAGTGTTTACAAATAACAGGTCTACATTTACATACAACTATTAACATTTTACATTTAACTAGCAGATGATCTCATGCAAAGTGACTTACACAGTTATGTATTCATATTCAAAGGGTTAAAATGCAAATAACTCTCAGTTGATGAGTCAATTCAACCTTCAATGGAAACTTGCAAAATCCTTCAACTTGAGTCCATTGCAGGGAGTAGCTGTAGGTTAGTTCTCACTTTCAGACACTAATGGAAATAAACAGACAGACAATTTAAGTGTCACATGTTATTAAGAACATTATTAGTGGAAAAGAAAATCAGATCAAGAGAGAGGGAAAACCTCCCTGTTTGACTCAAAGCATGCAGTGCATGTGACAATGCTGTGGTGAAGAGAAAGGTGATCAATTGATATTATCAGTAAATAAATTAATGTAACGAATGTTCGCAACTTGTTAAAATTATTAGGTATTATGGTGTAAGTTTAAAGTCCCACTGTAGTCAATTTTATCCCTTAAAACTTATCTTTGCTCACAAATATGACATATTAAAAAAAATTATAATAATCACAGGAATTTGAATAGCTTGAATGTAACTCTAAACCTTGCTTAATTTAGTATACATAGAGCCATGAATATAAAAATTAGCAGCACCTCCACTCACACCAGAGATTCATTCTGTCAGTTTTACTGAGGTAAAAAGTCCCTTTCTATATCTATAGTCTTTGGGTAAACACTGCACAAT
This sequence comes from Rutilus rutilus, assembly GCF_951802725.1. NCBI lineage: Eukaryota > Metazoa > Chordata > Actinopteri > Cypriniformes > Leuciscidae > Rutilus > Rutilus rutilus. The sequence goes on along the minus strand of NC_140231.1, from coordinate 32,081,773 downwards.
GTTAAGTGGAGGTGGATGAGGAGCTGAAAACAGGGTGGAGTAGAGAAGGAGGAGCGGACGGCAGAAGAAGCCCTGTGGGAGTGGGTGGTGGAAGGATCCATGGAGGAGGTAGCAAACAGGTAACCAAGGAAAGACAAACTAAAACTTCATGAAAACGAAAACCAAACAGGCAGACCTTGACAATTGTATGAAATTATAATGATTTTATGATCCTCAAGCATCGCATGCATCAATCAAAATAAATACTGTAGTTCTTACCGTTAGGACGCTCTAATTCACTGCTGTTACTTCGCTTAGGTTTCTTTTCTTCAGCCATTCTACCCAGTTCGCTCTCTGTATCTTCTGTTTTCCAGTACCGTGGTTTTATATTCCACTCCATCAGTCTTCTCTCCAGGTCTCTCTCTCTTTTATCTAGTTCTCTCTCTCTTCTATCCAGTTTTCTATACAGTTCTCTCTCACTTCTATCCAGTTCTCTCTCTCTTCTCTCCAGTTCTTTTTCTCTTCTCTCCAGCTCTCTCTCTTTCTTCAAATATCCTTGGAGATGACTGTATGGTGCAACATTACAATTGTATTTTACAAGCTTTTTTATCCTTTGCTTCTCACAGATTCTTTTACATTTACATTCATTAATTCATTAATCATGCAAAAATCACGCTTTTATCCAAAGAGACTTACAGTGAATTCAATGTATATATTTTTTATCTGTTTTTATCTTCCTGGAAACAGACAATGTCACTAGCCGCTTTTCCATAGCCTCAGACCTTAAGCTGTCAGACCTTTCCATGCACTGTCGGGCCAGTAGCCCCTCAGCACTGCTGTTAAACAACATCACACAACCTCACCATTTCACCAGCTGACTGAAGACTAGCTAGATCGCAAAATGAGCATGGCAGAAGCAAACATTTGGTTACATGAACATTTTATTATGCTTTTTCACTTTTTCAGCTTTTCTTTAGTTAATGTGTAATGTTGCTGCTTGAAGATAAAAAAGATCTACAAATTTACAAAGATCAAAGTTCACTCCAAAGGGAGATATTTTAACAGAATTCACTTTTCAACAACTACAACGAACGGCTCGTTTGGACTACAGCGCATTTTTTTCCAGATCTTATGAAGTCATAATATTCCTCCCACCGCCCACAGAATACACAAAAAAGTTGTCGAGGCCTGGTTGAGCTGCATTAGAGAAGATGAAGAGTGTTTTTGCTGTTTTTCCTACCCCAGAAAAAAGTTTGTCCTACGGCTGACAAACTGAGCGGTTCATTTAGTTTAAACACTGTTCCTGAACATTATAACCTCAACGTTTGTCTGTGCGCTGCACATTTTACAGCGAACAGCTTCCAGAAGAGAGTACAATGCAGGCTATACACACAAAAGCTTCTCCTGAAAGACAGAGCCGTTCCCATTTTGTGCTAATGTTAATGCATTAGTCCGTAATCAACAATGGCAAGGAGGTAAAAGACAGATAAAACATAAATACAAATAAATAAATACACGATTATAATCATGTCTATGTTCTTCAAGCAGTCTTAAAGATTCAAGCAGCCAAAAACCCCTGGCCGTTGGCCCAGAGGAAGCCCCGAAAGTGACAGTGGAAATGCGACTGGCCCTGGCACGCCCGCTTTTGGCCCGACAGTGGAAACACAGCAGTTGAACCTGTGAGCTTGTCTCTATGGTGTAATGTTCAAGTTGAGCTAACGAGACACTCCTCATTGTCATACTGTCATCTCTCTAGCTTTGAAAACATACAGCTTCATTTTTATGTCTTCTAATTCTGTCTGATTTTTATCAGTTTATTATTTTCCTCACATTCAGCATTAGAATCTTAAAATATGTTTTTGCTTCTCTGAAACACTCCAAATGTTTTGTGAAAAATAAGTTCTATTTGCTTTTGATGGGATGTGACACACTGTTTGCATCTGATGTACACATGGTTTTAGGCTCATCTTTTGAGTATTGCAAACTTCATTAAAGGTGCAATGTGTAAGTTGTTGTGGCATCTAGTGGTGAGGTTGCGAATTGCACCCAATAGCGGTGACAGTGGCTGACAGGAAAATATAAGAACAGAACAACCAACATACAACATTAAGAACTCACAAAGACTGAAACTAGAAACAGGGCTTAAATACACAGGCAAACAAGCAAAACATGATAACAAGGGGGCGTGGCTAATTAGAAACACCTGGGGAGACTAATCAACAAGAAAAACTACAAAGGACTGCAAAACATGGCACTGGACAAGGGGAACACAAGACAGGAATCATATCAACATTCTGCAGATCCTCCTAAATGTTACATAATGCACCTTTAAGTATGAACCCAAACCTCAAAGGTGCCAATATTTCAGCAGCAATAAAGGATGAATTCAGGTAAACTGAGCTTTTGACATTTTTTGACATTGAAAAGACACAAAATTTTCCTGAATTCACCCTACATAAGTAACTTTAAAAGTTTAATCAAATATGCACACATATTCCTCATTTGTAAGTCACAATGGATCAAAGCATCTGCTAAAAGAAAAAAAATGTAAAAGTAAAGTGTCACAACTTTTATTGTTATTAACAACTGTATCATTTATGAATGTGAATTACTTATGAAGGTCATAAAGCTGAATTTGGGTAAACTGCATCAAACCCTTAAAGTCTGCGTGAACCGGAAGATGCAAACGACTTTTCTCCAGTGCTGTGACGTATTTCCCAGTGAAAAGGAATATTGAACAGAGGGCAGGGTTTTACTCTAGCGCTCCTCCTCTCCATCTCTCGCTCATTACAGACTAACGATTTGAGGGGAGTGGATAAGCGTTTCCCAAACCAAGCCGTCAAGCATACGTCATCAGAGAAGGTCCTCCAAGGCAGAGGGGAGGGGCATTTTCAGATTTTGATTAAAGATTACGAAGCCAAAAAAAATGTTTCTGTGTTTTAACTTGCACGGATTAATTGTTCACCACAAGACTAGTAATATGCGCTAACAAAGTAAACAGGGTCCATTTTGATTTCATGCCGACTTTAAATTATACTTAAAAAAAAAAAAAAGACTCACCTCTGCCCCCATTTTCACCTGTAAATAAAAATACAGTAAAGTCACAATGATTTTTGCCTGGCATTTCATTATCAAAACTTATTTTAGCAGAAACTGTTGTGTCAAATCTCACAGGCTGCATCTGAAAGCTGCCTTGCTTCCTCACTTGGTCAGATCAAAGAGACATTATCATTAAAAAAAAAAAAAAAAAAAAAAAAAAACCTATTAAATTAAATTTGTATCTACAGATGTTATTAGATAGTGTAATAATAAAAATAAAAAAAAAACGTAAAAATGTATTTTGCATGTTTTCTTTTCACTATTCTGAAACAACACTTTATAGGGAGACCGGGGATGGTTGTAACATTTTTGACATTTCTCTATATCTTTGAGGTCTCTTAAGCCAGTGCATTCAAAATGTGATTCAAACTATTTTCAAATGTTAGCTATTAAATGACATAGCTGTTATCTTTGCAGCACAAACAGAAAATGCATGGTTTAGTTTCAAACACGAGGAGTGAAAAGTTACAATTCACCCCATCCGGGTTAGTAGCAACATACCCTGGGGTGAAATAACATTATAATATCCACTGGGGTGTAAAATTATGAAATAAGGATTATGACAAAAATGGATTTTGAAAGCTTTTTATTCAACACTGACTTATTAACATATTTGTTGTGTGTGCGTGTAATAAAAATTTATAAAATTAGCAAATGTGCACCAGCTTCAACAATTGAGCACTATTTGTGTATGTCTGTTACATTCTGTTACCTCCAGGAATGTGGTTGGGTACCCCTGCATTAGCATCATCATAATAAAACTGAATAACGTGTGTGTTATGATGTGTATTAGCATGTTTGTTTGAGTCAGTCACAGCTCTTGTATATCATCTGATGCTCTCTTCAAAATGCTGAGAGACGATAGATTGTCTGGGCCGCTTGAGTCTGGAGCTCCCCTACTCAACACTGATAAATCAACCGTTCAAGTTATAGCTTCGGTATAAATCAATAATACCTGTTCCCTAGGTTTGTTTACTAGTGTGTGATTGCTAAACGACAGCTTTTACCATCCTCTCCAGAGATAAAACGGCTGAAAGATCCAGATAATGAAGCGCTGCACAGCATGGTGGCCGTCTGGCCGAAGAGCTAAAACTACAGCTTGGTATCGGTCAAGATGAACCTGTATACCGAGTCGGTCCTTGGACTCGAGTGATCGACTGTCCACAAGTCCAGACAAAAGTATTATAGGCAGGCAGGAGACTTTGTTATTGTTCTCTGCTTTCTGCCTTCTCATTCGGTTCATTCGAGCATTCTTTCTGTTCCTTTAATGTTCCAGATGCTCTTGTAATTTTAAGCTTTTTTGTTACATGATTAACACCCCCTCAAGTGGCTTAGTCTCTAAGGTCTATAACTCTATTCTCTTTCAACAGTACTCCTATATACCAGCTATTTACTTCTGGGAAAAAGAAGTAACAATCAAGCCTGATTGGGATGTGATATGGGCCAGATGTTTCACTGCATCTAAAAACCTGGCACATCAGATGGTCCACTACAAACTTATTAATAGGGTGTACATTACTCCAAGTTTATTGTATAAAATGAAGATCAGATCTGATCCTTATTGGCATCTATGTAATAACTCTATAGTAGGTTCTTATTTGCATATGTTAAAATCTGTGATAGCTCCGTAGCCAATCCCGCTGAGGAGCAACCTCCTTGCACAGGCAAACAGGACTATCTGGCACCCCGTCCCGACTTGTGGGCCCTCCATGCATGGCCACTCAACGGGTACCCCAGGACCTCCCAGAAGGTGTCCTGAATACCATTATGGAGGCTAGAGCTCCGTCTACTAGGCGCCTCTACCACCTTAAATAGTCAGTGTTCTCCAGCTGGTGTTTAGCTCGGAACCTCGACCCACACACTTGCGAAGTACCAACGGTCGCAGCCTTCCACGTGCAAGTGGCCGGCTCTTCTTTAGGTAAAAGCGACCTTATAGTTTGCTTCCTTAAAGGAGCCAGAAGGCTTAACCTACCTCGACCACCTTCAGTGCCGGCTTGGGACCTTTCTCTGGTTCTACGGACTCTTAAGGGACCCCACTTTGAGCCACTTCAGTCGGCTGATCTAAGACCCCTCTCTCTTAAAAACCGCTCTGTTGTTGGCACTGGCGTCAGTAAAAAGAGTATAGGCGACTTACAAGCGCTCTCCACGAGCGCTTCCTGTCTTGAGTTTGGACCTAACGACTCTGAAGTCTTCCTTAAGCCAAGACACGGATATGTACCAAAGGTGCTCTCAACACCGTTCAGAGCCCAGGTTATCTCTCTATCAGCTCTCCCAGTTTCGGGAAAAGATAGTGATGCTCACACACTCTGCCCTGTCAGAGCCCTGAGAATGGAGCGTTCGGCCTCTTTCAGACAGTCTGAACAGCTCTTTGTCTGTTTCGGGGGCCGCACCAAAGGGCTGCCGGTCACAAAACTCACGCTATCTAGATGGATAGTGGATGCTATTGCTCTGGCATGCACCTCACTGGGCCTCCCGTGTCACATAGGTGTAAGAGCTCACTCCACAAGAGGCATACCTGTATTTACCGTCAAACCTGAAAAGGGGGGTCCGTCCAGAGTAGTACACCGAGATCAGCTCCGTCATTGCACATTTCCTTTGTCATCTAGTACGCCACGTACAACCACATGTAGACCCGTAAACCAGTCAGACTCTGAAACCGAATTCCCAGATCTTGTGTGTTTTCCAGCCACTGCACATAGTAGAAATAAAAGGGTGGTACAGATGGAAACCAATGATGTAGAACAAAGAGAGAGCTTAATACGAGAACAGGAGAATGTAGTACAAGATGTGGTCCCTATAGTAGAGTTGGGGGTACAAGAAGATTCTGATGATGCTGACATTTCAGATGTTGAGAGCTCAGACGCTCTCAAAGACAAAATCGTGGTAAATTACCTATGAGGTATAGAGCTGATTATCTGATGAAATAAGGTAGAAAAAAGAAAACATTAACTGAGGTTGTGATGAGAAATATGTGTGAACTTTTTTGAGATTGAAAAAAATGTATTTTGTACAATGTTGCACTTTTAAATTGTGTTCTGTTTATGTTCCAGGGGCAGGCTGTCTGGAGATGTCGATGGTATGGCAAGGTTTAGCAGGAGGGAATGTAACGGAGGTATTTTTCTCTATGGGGACTTTTATTTTGACGGGTTTTTCTTTCTCCGGCGTGCTCGCGGGAGATGCAAAGACGTCTGGGAAGAAGAGAGTGAGGCGAGCAGTGTTACGAGGCAGACACACCATGATCGCAGCACGAGAAGTCGAATTTTCTTTTTTCGCTGAAACTATAATGTAAGACAGCGGTGCATGGTTAGATTAAGTTTCGTGTACAGTGTGTGAGACTGGAGACGTAGTTAAACATAAGTTCGGCTGATTGCGTCATTGGACAGAGAACGGTGTTGGAGACTGGCTGAGAGCACAAGAGAGAGTTGCTGGAGCCGTGAGTTTCGTGCGGAACACTGTTGTTTTTGACGTTATTCTGACTAAGAATTTTTGAGCGTCCTACTGTTTTTCTGAGTGATCCATAAACTGTGTTGGAGCGAGAGAGATTGATTTTTTTTTTTGGTGAATCATTTAAGTGCACTTGTTAGTGCGCTAGGATGCGTCTGTGAGCTGAACGATCGGTTTTGAAGGAGTGATTCGTTTTTTTTTTTTTAGAGACTGACGATCGTCCATGATCAAGATTTGTTTTTGAGAGACATTTTCGTGTGTGATTAAGATCATTCGATCTATGCGTGCCACGTGCGAGCTGGCTGAGCTGCGCCATTTTGTTCCAGAAAGTTCCTGAGTTTTTCCTGGGTCGCGCTGAAACTTTTCTGTGTTTTTTCTTGTTTCTTGTCCATCCTTTCGACATCTCACTGTCTTGTCTCAGCTGTTCATTAATTCATCACAAGTCATCACATCAAAGTCGTCGTTGCCACAGACTGGTACAACAGTTCGATACACACACACACACACACACACACACACACGAACACTTCACTGATATAGTGTGAACCGAACTGAGTGTTTGAACAAACTGAGGGTTTCAACTGTCAATTTGAACTGTGTTTGTGATAACTGAGTTGTTTGGAAACTGAATCATAAAATTGATTCATGAGAATCGTTTAAGTGATTTCAAGGTTATAGTCATATTCGAAATGAGTTATTTGAAGTGAGTCATTTGGGTGGAGTGGGTTTATAAAGTGAATCATTTGGATTGAACTATAAGAGTCATCTATATCCAGTGTTGTCTGTAAATAAGGTTGTGCCCTATACTGACATTCATTTTGGGAAACACTTTTAAGGTGTTAAAAGAGGTTTGTTTTGAAAGTGTTAACCATTTGATGGTCTTTCAAGAAAACAAGGAATTTAAAACTTTATTTTTATTTTTTTGTTATTTTTTTGTTATTTTATTCCATTGAAACAGATCCTTCCAGCAGAAATATAATTTACTTAGGGAAGGAGAAATAAATTACCAATTGATCAAATTAAGACATTTGACAGTTATTTTTGAACTTGGGTAGGGGCGTCTCACGTACACTATTAGGATTAGGTGGGTGGGGATGTGAATTTCAATTTATTTTTCACCACATACACTTCAGGAAGCCACCGTGTCGACATACTCACCTGAAGCCTACGCTACCTATTCCTGTAGTATAAAATATAGTAAGATAAAACATATACATAACATATTGCATATTGAGGCTCAAAGCACTGGAACAGGGACTAATATCCTTTTGCTTTTAAGTCTCCCAGGGTAGTGTTCTAATTTTCCCCCTACGAGACGAGACTTACAGTCCCGTTACACAAGCTTGGTATGGCAATCTTTAGGTCTAATCAAAATCACAGCTTGCACGTCTTGTTTACGTCATGGGTGTAAGAGAATATAGCCTACATCACTTCAATAAATTTATGAGTCATTGGTTCTGAAGAATGTACAGACAATAGTGAGTGATTCAAGCCATGTTTTATTGATTCATTTCACCATTAAAACCTTAAAATCAGCTTTTGCCTTAATTTAATATATACTTTAAACCTTTAACAATATCACAAACAAACACCAAATTTTACTGTTCTGACTTTATAAATCACATAATAGAAGAAAGGATTGTGCTGCACCACAAGCAGGGCAGCGCATGTCACTCCTTTACAAATCATATTTGGTTTTATTCTGAATCACTTTTATTGCACACACCATAAGGCACATGAGCACAAATAACCTCATTTTGAAGGGCTCCGTCAATGTGTTGCATCTGGTCATCAAAGAAGATGTGAGGGTTGATTGCTTTCAGCACAGACACTTTTTGGGCACCACACAGAAAGTATGCCTCATCTATCTCCAGCCTGTTCTCCCGAAGAGTCTTCAGGACTCTTAATCCATCACCTGTTGTGCCACGTGATGTTACCAAGTAGGCACGAATTGGACGATTTTTCGGAGGTAATTCAGCAAACTTGAGATGGAGATGTACCAATGCTTGAAAAAACTTACTTAGTGGGCCCTGCAAAATAATTACACACACAAACACATTATTGCCACATTATTGCCAGAGTTAATTAATTATAACACTAAAATTGTCGTGTGCTGAATGTTAGCTAAATGTTTCAACCTAATATCTATTCAGAATACAGGGTTCGACATAAGCGCTTGTCCGGGGTACAAGTGGATTTTTTTGAAGGGACAAGTAAAAGAGACTTTTACTTGCCCGACCGGACAAGTAGCCTGATTATAACATAAATAACAAAAATAACTGGAATCACTAAACCCAGAGAATGATTCTGATTTTATTACATTTATTGTAAGTTGCGATCGATAGTGGATAATAAATATATTAGGCCTACAGAGCAGCTCACACAAAGAAACTCAGTTAACAACATACTGCCTATAAAAATAAAAAATGTGGAGTTTTTATATTTTTAACATATGATACAGTTAAGCAACCTCACATGACGAGTGCTGTTCTCTTACGAGAGATTCTCTCGTACTGCGTAGAATACGCTAGGGGCAAAATCCTTTTCCACGAGAATACTGAAGCCAAAAAATTATCCTTAATTTTGTATTAATGTAAAACGCGTTGCGGCAGCATACAGACATAGGCGAGGCAGCTCGCGCACCTATTTGCTGGTCAGCTGGCAACTGCTTAAGCCTATCGAGCGAGACCTAGAGTGACGTCAGACCCAATGAGGGTCACGTCCCTCCGTCACGTCCCGCCGAGACGGGCGTGGCTTAGGTCTATAAATACCGCTCGCAGGCATTATATCTCTGATTTTTCATCCTTCAGCGAAGCAACTCACATTGCTGGATCCGAGAAGAAGCCGCGCTGTTGAAGAAGCACTTCAGCGGGACGAGTCGACGAAGCTGCTGGCCGCGCCGCCTTCATCGCCTTCCTGCTGCGCTATCCAGCGCCCATATCCTTTATTGCACTGTGTGTGTGTGTTCGCCGGCGCGACTCACACTGTCTAAAAGAGCTGCGTCTTTTTCAAGATGCCTTCTTGCGGCTCGTGCAAAGCCACACTCAGCGACGGGGACCGCCATGTCATCTGCGCTTCCTTCCTGGGTCAAGAACATGCAGCTCTCGCGCTCGCTGATGGCGGCTGCCATCACTGCGAGCTGTTGCCATTAGCGACTGTTCAGCAAGACTGCGCCCACACCTGCTGTTGTGCCGCGCTGTAAAAAGCGCCGCGCTCAGCGAATCCCGGAGCCCTCTCCCAGCCGTCAAAGCTCACCGGTGCGCCCGCCTGCTTCTCCGGTTTCATCAGCTTCACTTCCGGACGGACAGCGGCCGCGGTCTGCCGCCGCTTCTGTTGATGACGCTGATGAGATCGACGCGCTGCTGCGAGAGGGGGATTCCTGCTCTCTCATAGCATCAGGCAGTGAGGACTGGGCGAGCTCTGAGGATCCCGCCCCCCCTGCCCGTGCTTCTACGGGTAAGAGAGCGAGCATTGAGGCGGCGCTCATGCGCGTGCTCACTCAAGCCACGGCGAGCCTCGGCCTCGAGTGGGTTACGCCTGAGCAGCCTGCTCACAACCGGCTGGACGGCTACTTCCTGCCTGGGGAGCGCGTTTCACCTGCATCCAAGCCAGCGCCTTTTCTTCCTGAGCTTCATGAAGAAGTCGCTAAGTCTTGGGGCTCCCCTTTTTCGGCCAGGACACGATCCTCTGTCTCTTTGGCGTTCTCCGCTGTCGACGACGCAAAGAACAGAGGCTACCACTCCTTACCGCCGGTCGAAGAGGCTATTGCAGCGCACTTATGCCCGCCCTCTGCTGGACGGCGTGCTAAGATGGCGCTGCCCTCAAAAGCCTGCCGCACGACGTCAGCCCTGCTCCGCCGCGCTTTCTCCACCGCTGGGCAGGCCGCGTCAGCGTTGCACACCATGTCCACGCTCCAGATATACCAGGCCGATCTCCTCCGTCAGCTGGACGAGAGAGGACCTGACGCAATCTGCGTGCCGGACTTGAGGAGCGCTACAGACTTCGCTCTTCGCGCCACCAAGTCAGCAGCACAGGCCATTGGACGGAGCATGGCCTCGCTCACCGTGTCTGAGAGACATCTGTGGCTGACGCTCTCGGACATGACTGAGTCAGAACGCACGTGTTCCTCGACGCGCCACTTTCCCCTGCCGGCCTCTTCGGAACCTCGGTCAAAGATTTCGCCGATAGGTTCGCTGAGGTGCAGAAAGCGACCCAGGCCATGAAGCACTTCCTCCCGAAGCGCTCCAGTTCTGCAGCAGGCCGTGCGAAACCGTCTGCTCAGAGCTCACAGCCTAAGCCTCCGCCCACCGCCTCCTCTTCACAACGCCGCCAAACCCAGAGCTCGAGACCGCGGTCTCGCTCATCCGGCCGCCGCCCCGCCCCGCGTGGCCCGCGGCAAAAGATTGCGTTGAAGCCAGAGGCCCCGAAATCGTCCTAGCATGCCTAGGAAAGCGACGGTGTCCAAGTCCCGCTGCGGCCGGACTTCCACCAAAGCTTGCCGCTCGTCCAGTTCCAGGAAGTGTGACTGGTCCAGCGTATTTAGCAGCCAACAAGCCGGTTCCATTGCCCGCTTGCCTGCACACAAAAGCCGTTTTTACGGCTACCCAGATAAATCCCTTAAAGAGTGTATTTTCTGGTGTCCCGGCCACGGCCGACGGTGTTTCATGTGTAGACAAAATGCCCACTACTCAGTGCCCATTCCTACACACAAGCACAGCCCTTCACACAGGGCTCGCGCACATAAAATCGACTCAGATCGATTGCGCTTCAAACGTAGCAAAAGTGCCCACTACCCAGTGCCCACAAACGCTACCACATGTCTCACGGTCCCTGTAAATACAGGACCAGTATGCATATGCTCTGCTCACGCGAGCAATGCTGTAAAGGTGGTGTATGTGCCCGCTGCTCTGCGCCCACGCCCACACACAGACATGAAACTAGCCCAGCCCTCCTCCTCTCAGCTAGACACTGCAGAGGAGTCGAGCGCGGGCATTCTGCCCGCTGTTATCAGCGCGCCCCCTGCCTCAGATGTCATGAGCGCGACGCTTATGTCACAGCACACAAAAGCCGCTGTATCGCGAACCGATCAGAGCGTGCTTCGCATCCAGCCCCTAGCTACTCGCGCACCTGCGTGGGAAAAGCTTCCCGTGGTTTCGAGATGGGTGCTGAACATCATAAAAGAAGGCTATTCGCTGCAGTTTCGCCGACGCCCTCGCCGCTTCATGGCGCGCGTCGAGACCACGGTAGAATCGAAAGTAGCTCATCTACTTCGAGCCGAGATTTTGAAACTGTTGAGCAAAGGGGCTATAGAACCCCTATCTCAAGCTCAAAGCGGAAGGGGGGCTTTACAGCAGATACTTCCTGGTGCCCAAAAAAGACGGGGGTCTCAGACCCATACTAGATCTGCGGCAGCTGAATAGAGCGCTTATGAAGCGCCAGTTCAGGATGCTCACAACCAGAAAAATCCTCGTGCATGTCCGCCAGAGGGACTGGTTTGTGTCAATAGATCTAAAGGACGCGTATTTTCAAATACAGATAGCGTCACGTCACAGGCGATTTTTGAGATTCGCCTTCGAGGGCCAGGCATATCAGTACACAGTCCTGCCTTTCGGCTTGTCCCTGGCACCCCGTACATTTACGAAGTGCATGGACGCAGCGCTCGCACCCCTCAGATTACGGGGCATACGAGTGCTGAACTATCTGGACGACTGGCTGATTCTAGCCCAATCTCACTCAGAGCTCATAGAGCACAGGACCATTTTACTCGATCACCACGAGAATCTCGGTCTCGCAAGTGAACTGGGAAAAGAGCTCGCTATTCCCCAGACAGATTATATCTTTTCTGGGAATAGAGCTGAACTCGCTGCTAATGACAGCACGCCTGTCATCTCAGCACACACTGGACATTCGGCGCGCAGCCGGCTCGTTCCGCTGCGGCGCGATAGTCCCTCTCAAAGCCTTTCAAAGGATGCTCGGTCTGATGGCCTCAGCATCTTCAGTTCTCCAGTTGGGCCTTCTGCGCATGCGCCCACTGCAGTTCTGGCTCAGAAAGAGAGTGCCACGCACAGCGTGGGCCTCCGGTCGGCTTCGCGTCAAGGTCAATCAAGCATGCATTGCAGCTTTGAAACCTTGGGAGGCAAAGGACTGGTACCAATCAGGTGTAAGCCTGGGGACTTCCTCGAGAGTGATGGTGGTGTCCACGGACGCATCCACCTCGGGATGGGGAGCGCTGCTCGAGGGCAGACCGCTTTTTGGCCAATGGTCAAAGCAGGAGAAGCTCTTATATATCAACTGCCTCGAAATGTTGGCAGTGAGCAAAGCGCTCACGCGCTTTTGTCCCCGCATAAAGGGACACCACGTGCTAATATGTTCAGACAACGTCTCAGTGGTGTCCTACATAAATCGCCAGGGCGGCCTCAGGTCTCTGACTCTGTACAGGCTAACCAGGCGCCTCCTGATATGGAGCCGCAGCAACCTACTCTCGCTGAGAGCAGCGCACGTGCCAGGGCTCCTAAATATAGGACCAGACAGACTGTCCAGGAACCAGGTTCCGACAGGAGAATGGTCTTTGCACCCACAGACAGTCCAGCTGCTGTGGAAGAAATTCGGCAGAGCGGAAGTAGACCTGTTCGCGTCTCAAGAAAACGCTCACTGTCCGGAATTTTTCTCGAAGAGCAAGGACGCGCTGACCCACGAGTGGCCTCGCCGTCCTCTCTACGCTTTTCCCCCCGTCTCCCTCCTGACTCAGGTGGTAGAACGGGTCAGGGAAGAAGGATGCTCAGTGCTGCTTGTAGCCCCACTTTGGATGAACCAACCCTGGTTCCCAATTGTGATGCAGTTAGCGAGCACCGCCCCGTGGCCAGTGCCTCTGAGGAGGGATCTCCTTTCTCAAGCCAACGGCTCGATTTGGCATCCTCACCCAGAGCTGTGGTCCCTCCATGTGTGGGCCATCAACGGGTACCCGCTGACCTCCCACAGGGAGTGTTAAACACTATCACACAGGCCAGAGCTCCGTCTACGCGACGTCTCTATGCCTCAAAATGGTCAGTGTTCTCTAGCTGGTGCACAGCTCGTGGTGTGTCACCCCTGCATTGCGGTGTGACGGAGGTTCTCTCCTTCCTACAGGAGCTGTTGGATAAGGGCAGGTCCCCTTCCACGCTCAAAGTCTGTGTAGCGGCCATAGCAGTGTTCTCTTCGACCACGCTCGGCCAGTCTATTGGAAGGAACGATTTAGTCATTCGCTTCCTTAGAGGAGCTAAGAGACTGAATCCTCCCAGACCTCCCACAGTCCCTATATGGGACCTTTCTACGGTACTGGAAGCCATGAAAGGTCATCCATTCGAGCCCTTGCAGAAGATTGATCTTAAACACCTGTCTTTCAAGACGGCGTTTCTTCTGGCTCTCGCTTCAGTGAAGCGCATAGGGGACTTACACGCGCTCTCAGTAAGCGCGACGTGCATGGAATTTGGGCCGAATGACTCTAGAGTTATACTCAAACCTAAGCACGGTTATGTTCCTAAATCCCTCAATACACCGTTCAGAGCACAGGTCATCTCCCTGTCTGCTCTGCCGGTCACTGAAGGAAATATGGACGAAAGCTCCCTTTGCCCAGTCAGGGCGTTAAGAGCTTATGTGTCTCGCTCGTCTGTTTTCAGACAGACGGAGCAGCTCTTTGTTTCGTTCAGCGGGCGTTCTAAGGGACTAGCCGCTTCGAAACAGACCCTATCCAGTTGGGTAGTGGACGCAATAGCGCTAGCTTACACAACCAAGGGCATGCTGTGCCCTCTGGGTGTCAAAGCGCACTCCACGAGAAGCATGGCTTCATCGTGGGCCTGGTCAAGTGGGATTGCCTTGCAAGATATTTGTATGGCGGCAGGCTGGGCCTCTCCGTCTACATTTATAAGGTTTTACAACCTAGAGGTTCCCGCACTACAGGCCAGACTACTGTCGGTCTAGTATGGCCAAAATCTCATAACTGCCGCTGTCAGTTATGCAGCTATTGAGTATTGCAATCCTTGCTCTATGCTGCTATAAGGAAGATAGTGGCTAAAACCCCCCTCTCTTCCAGGATTCCCTGTGAGTCCCCTGGGTGATTATGTACTGTATGAACTCCGGGCTGTCGCCCTTGAGTCTATAGTATCAGATCCCAGCACGCACGGCGTTTTACAGTAGGTTCCCCTAGCGTATTCTACGCAGTACGAGAGAATCTCTCGTAAGAGAACGTACTCGGTTACTAACGTAACCTCGGTTCTCTCTAGAGAGAGGAACGAGTACTGCGTATCCTGCCGTGCCTGCACGCGCTCTGGTTGCTTCGACTATGAAAAACCAGAGATATAATGCCTGCGAGCGGTATTTATAGACCTAAGCCACGCCCGTCTCGGCGGGACGTGACGCAGAGGGCGCGAAGCGCCCTCATTGGGTCTGACGTCACTCTAGGTCTCGCTCGATAGGCTTAAGCAGTTGCCAGCAGACCAGCCAATAGGCGCGCGAGCTGCCACGCCTATGTCTGTATGCTGCCGCAACGCGTTTTACATTAATACAAAATTAAGGATAATTTTTTGGCTTCAGTATTCTCGTGGAAAAGGATTTTCCCCCTAGCGTATTCTACGCAGTACTCGTTCCTTTCTCTAGAGAGAACCGAGGTTACGCTAGTAACCGAGTACGTTTTCCTGAATACCATCACGATTGAAAATGTGACATTGATTTCAACAGTTCAATAAACAGTTACAATTAAGTCACTTACATTTTAGATGCAATATTGACTGTTTTGTTTCAGTAGAAAGTTCCTTTATATATTACTTTAAATAACAAGGCTGTGCAACATGTACCTTGTGAATCTAAAATATAACATGGGTTAACTGAGCCATCTGAGATTCAGCAGTACTAACATGTTGGTTTCGGACCAACATTCTCACCGATTTCAAAGCGTTGTCCTCATTTTCGTATTCATGATCCAAGAAACTTTTTATCCCTTGTTTTTGGAATACTTTCTCTGACTCATCTGAAAACAGGACTCCATCACCATCAAAGGCCACACGTAACACTTCATCACTGTACTCGTGGTAATCTTTCTGGAACATGGTGGCTGCACCATAATCTGAAAAACATTGCCATTACCATTTAAAAGTGTTACTGTAAACTATCAGGTAAACATTAACTGCATGCAGCAAATGCCCACTTTTTCACTGGAGCACTGGATTTATATAATGCTCTCTTTTGCCTCATTCCACAGATTTCCCAAAATTAGCTTAGAAGATGCAGAAAAAAGCCAGACTGTTACAAGGTGTTTTGGGGGTAACGCATTACAAGTAACGCTAGCAATATAATCAGATAACTTTTTTTCAAAGAAACGCATTACTTTTAAATTTACAACAAAATATCTGAGTTATTTTCAAAAAAGTAACACAATTTACTTTGCTTTCTCATTTGTTGACTGACACCTCTCCTGTCCCCATGTTGAGAGAAATCATGAGTAAGTGCAGAGGCGTTGTGTGATCATGATGGGTTTAGTAGTTCTATAGACTAAATGTGAGCAGGCATATACTCATCTCACTTGCATAAAAACAGATTTAGTATTCCTCAAAATGAATAAAAACAGTGAAATGCAAACTCAAAATATTACAAACCTGAAGTAATTAAATATGTTAAATAACACTAATATCCCATTTAATCTCATTTTATTAACCACTTTATTAACCATCTCAGGCGTCCTATGTTTCTGCAATCCAGGGATGCGTTTCCCATACAACTATATAGCTCACTGCTTAACTACCATAGTACGATGCATCGTTGGAGAAATCAACTAGCTAGTCACGACTGTTTCCCAAAACCGTATGTCGCAAAGTATCGTTCAACCACGTTGGTTTATGACGTCTCGCATGTGGTGGACTAATAACTTATTTTAATTAATCTGTTTGAGATCGAATTAACGCTAGATTTTGTCATATAAGTTACAGACATGGCATCTGAAGACCATTTATAATTTTTCTCAGTTATTTTGCTTTATTACCAGACTCAATATTTGGCTCGTTCTTACATAGTAGAGCACGTTCGCACATGCGCAGTCTTCAAAAACGGTGCTTTGCTTTAAATCTCTTGACAAACTAAAAGACATAAATTACATTTGTATGTATTCTAAATAAATAACACGGGTTGTACTGAATGTCAGCTTGCTTATTTTGCTAAAGATAAGGATTTATTCAGTCTACATCTCATGTAAACTAGAAAGAAACTATGCTTCTAACCACAGCTCGAGAGCTGTCGTTCCAACCACACAAGTTTGCGATGCTGTTTGCGAACGTTCGTTGGAACGATGGTTTCGGGAAACACCAAATCGTTGAACTATGCTGATAACGACGGAACTTGCGACCATATAGTTGGCTAACGATGCTTTTGGGAAACGCACCCCAGAATGGCAGCACAGCTGAGAAGAGCTGTGCCATCTAATGTACTTTGCTGAATTTGCATTTCCTTCATTTTTCCATTCATTTCAAGTTTTGTGAGAAAGGGCCTTTACATTTGCCAAAAATAGAACTTTTGTTTTTGTTATTAAAAAACAAACAAACAAGCAAGCCCAAGTGAGAAAAAGTAACGCAAAAGTAATGTAATGCATTACTTTCCATAAAGGTAACACAATTAGTTAGTGTTTTAGGGAGTAATGCAATATTGTAACACATTACTTTTAAAAGTAACTTTCCCCAACACTGGTTACAAGTACTTGCAAAAAATTCACAAAAGTGAAGATATTGTAGGTAAATTCTTTAATATTGCAGCGATATAGGTAATATATGTTGCTGTGAGTAATGGATGCAAACCTGTACATTGCCTATTTGAAACTGCTCTGACATAAATGAAGAAAAAATAAATGAAAAAACTTGATGCATCACTTTCATCGATGGCCTTTTTCACATCCTCTGGGTTTGTGGACAGGAAGAGAACAGGCTTGATCTCTTCAAGATGTTCAAGGATGGGTTTTTCATCAGCGATCTCACAGTTCAGATCTGGACAGACAGCATCACAACATTGTGTTTAGTAAAATAACATGACATCTTTTTTATATATGTTGATACTGAAATTAGGTGCTTTAGGGTCTGCAGTAAGGGATAGGTCATAAAAAAGAACATTCACCATTTAATCAAAATGTCATTGTCACTTTTTTTTTTTTTTTTTGCATGGACCACAACAAAAAGTTTTGTAGAATGTTCACTCTGTTCTTTTCTATGTAATGAAAGGTAATCAATACGACTGATGCTTCACTTTACAGTAAGTGTTATAAGTATAGCCATATGATATTTCAACGCTATCTCACGACCAATTCGTACGAATGATAAAAAGTTGGCTAATTCGTACTAATTCGTACGACCTCACTCGTACGAATTTGTACGATTTGTCTAAACCCACGTGATGGGTAGGTTTAGGGGCGGGGTCAGGGGTAGGTCATTCGTATGAATTCATACGAATTGGCCAATTCGTAAAATATGTGAATATCAGGCTGAAATGCTGTTTCTAGTTTCACTGCATGCATTTATTGTATGGGAAAGAGCATTCTTCAGAATCATAAAATAAAAAAGAGAGAAAAACTCCTCTACTATTACCGTATTGTGTGATGTTGCTGTTCAGGTGATTCATGTCCTGTGTGTTGGCAGGTATCACCACTATTACACACCGCTCCGTCAAACGTTGATTCACCTTTGTAAGAGCCTAGTGCAGAATAATCAAAATACACTAAATACTAACAAATTACTACCAAATCAAATTAAACAAATTACTTAATCTTTGGGGATTCTTGCTAGTTATAACCAAGTTAAAGTACTGATTTCTTAGTGAAAATCTATGCACATGGATACAAAAAACTTCTACTCTGCTAAATGTTTAATGTTAGTGAATTCCAAAAAAAGTAAATGCATTATTGATTAACACAGAGAAAAAAAGCTGTTAATATAGAGGAACATACATTTTCACTGAAATTCGATTACATGTACCTTGACAAATGGAAAAGCAGCTCCTTCAGAGTAGATATCCCCTTCAGTCTCATGTCTGAATAATGCACATGATGACACTGCAATGGTGAATGATGTCACTGAAAAACAAACATACAGAAATATTTAATCAATGCTTTAGTGTGAAATAATAGATAGATTTAGATAATCTAAAATAGATTTTAGATAATGAGAGACAACCATATTTTTCTTTGATGTAAAGGAAACTTGAACATACTTGTGAACTCAGAGTTTGTTGTAATTTTGTGTTCCCTGCTTTCAGTGCTTGATCAGCGTTTTCTCTGTGTGTGGACAACAAAACAATTATTCCATGCTCTAAATTAGTAGTTATTTCATAAAAGCTTTACTTTTGGTTGGTCAGAATTATTCATGTAATCCATGATTTTTTTTTTAAAGGATATGTTACTGATTTTCCTCAAGTTAAAGAATGAACATTGATCTTGTAAGAAATAGACATGAACACATGAAAAGCATGAAAGCATTCAAACAAATAAAATGTTTTAAAAAACAGAGACAAAGACACAAACGTGACATTTGAGTGACGGATATTAGAAAAGCTTATTAAATTGCTCATTTTACTTTGTGTTTAACTCACACATCTACAGTATTTATAGACAGTGGTGTAAGAACTGATTTTCCTGCTAAGACCAAACTCACCCTGCAATAAAGCCATAAACACACCCTGGACAGAAGATAGCAAAGACAGAGCACAGGACATTGTCCTGTCCAAACGTTTCTTCTTCCTTATCTCTGCATCCCCCTCTCCCTCCTCCCTTCCTCTTCTTGTGAGTCAAGTCACCAAAAGTTCACTAAGAATGTCTATATCACATATGATGTATCTTGTGAATCTTTTGCAGGGGTCGGCAAGTAACTTTGCCGATATTTGCTTAAATATTGTTTTTATACAACATTTTTTTTAGCCAGTAGATGGCGGGCCAGCTACACGGAGTAGGCCTATGGAAACAAATTAAATTTTAAACAGATCAAGTACTATTGTGGTAACATATTACAGCCATTTTAATAAAGGTGTGAATAGCAATCATGCCTTACAGTCCGACTTTTGAACTTTATTCCTTTTTATTATTATTATTTATTCGGGACACACACATACACACCTAAGGTTTAAAGGAGAACTCCGGTCAATTTTAACATTGAGCTCATTTTTTTGTAAATTTGGAGTGCTGTCAGTACAGAGAACAACGACAAAAATCGGGGTTGCCTACACCGTGTTATCCTCTTTTTAAAATTTGCACCCTGTTGACTTCAGTGGGGCAAGTTTTAAACCTGCTTTTAGCCTCTTAACATCCTTGATGTGTCATTACAAGTGCACAGGTCATGTGAGTGATTCCTTCTGAATTTTATATTGTAAAATAAAAATAGGCTGATTAAAAAAAAAAAAAAAAAAACGGACTTCCAAAATAATCAGCGGGCCAGAAAATATTGCTGGCGGACCAGGTTTGGCCTGCGGGCCGCCTGTTGCCGACCCCTGATCTATTGTTTTTCCTTTTCATGTTTGGTATCATTTTAAGTGTCTCAGTGCGATTGGTAAAATGGTCTTAATTTCATTGCAGTCATTGGTTTAATGAGAAAGATTGAGAACTTGAGATAGAGATTGAGATAGAGAATCCTGTTCTCCTCTCTGGGTGATGTCTCTTCAAGATATCTCCCGAAACCAGGTGCTACCCCCTGGGGTACATGAACTGACCCAAAAATATTGGTACAACCCTTTTGTTCTGGGGCCTCATTTATAAAACTTTGCGTAGGATTTGCGTCAGAAGTGGCGTACGGATGAAACATAGGACGTGCGTACGCACAGAAATATTCGGATTTATAAAACCGTGCGCACGCACATCCTACGCAGTTTTCCCTTAATAAATCACAATCAATTCTAAATGAAGCGGCTTCATGTCACGCCCATAGTTGCCCATAAATAGTCCGTGAAACGCCCACAAGTTAATATTCATCGATTGCGAAATCATGGCAAACACAGAGAGGAAAACCAAGAAACGTAACTTCACTCAATGTGAAGTAGAAATTATCGTTGGCGAGGTGGAAAAGAGGAGTAAAATGTTGTTTGGAGGGCACAGAGTGGGCATTACTAATGCCAAAAAGGCACTTGAGTGGCAAAAGGTTGCAGACACAGTTAATGCTGCAGCCTCACAACCTCGGACCGTGGCCGAAATAAAAAAGAAATGGTCGGACATCAAAGTCTTCTTGCTGTCTGAAGATGCGTTCACTTCGAATCCTTCCATTTGCCACATCTTCTAAGAGCGTAAGATCAGCCATTGTGCGTCATTACGCATTGTGATGGCATCATGGCATTTTATTACCATCCATTTGATTGCATCTGACAAGCTACAGATGTGTTATGAGGATGAATTGCATAACATGCCAATATTATTACAGAACATATTTCTTTTCTTTTTGCAAATATGTGTTAATTTGCATTTCTGTTGTAATCTTCGTGTGATTTTGTTTGTTTTACACTGCAGATCGATCAAACGGGTGTTCGTGTATAGGCTGTTAATTGTAAGACTTGCTTTGTGAAGTCTTCATGTTATTTATGAGAGGCAGTATTGCCATTTCTTTTACACAACGGTCTACAGTTTCACACAATTTCACACACTTTCACATGTTTCTTCCATCTGCCGACGGTGTCGCCATTTCTTATTTAACCCGTTTTTGTGCGTACGCCTGGGTCAGAGTTTGCGTGAAGGACTGCACATTTTCCTGTCAAGTTTGCTTTTTATAAATACCAATTATTGCATAGAGAGCGGCGTACGCCTTCTTTTGTGCGTACGCAACGTTTATAAATGAGGCCCCTGGTCTGGGTATTTAAGGCTAGGTGACAGAGCAGTCTTTGGGACCCTTTACCAGGAAAATCCCCCATACAGTGCGGATTCAGTGTTTTCCTAATGGAAAACACTCACACTGTATGTCTCTGTCAGGAATGCATTGCTTACTTTTAGAGTCATCTTTGAGTAACTGTATTTATCATTCCTGAATTGGCTTTTAACCACTTGTGTAATTGGCATGATACATTTTACTTGACAAATAAATGTTACATCTTGATTTATTCTGCATTTTTCAGAAATCATTATTACTAGTAGATTAAAGTGCAGTCTGGTGTTTCCGTAAATCTCTGTACAGGATAGATCAAACCGAAGTCAGCAGTGAGCGGTCGCTTAGGGTAAAATAGTTGCACTGCACCCTCTGACTATTTCAGAACTGGCTAGTTTGTGATCGTGAGCGCACATTCGCAACGTGACGTCTCAAAGCGACACCGGGTCCTTAATGAACGAATATTTGAAATTATGAGATGCTCAGAATAATCAGAGATCTCAATTAATTGCTAATCAATATTTGTGATTATTTTCTAATCAGAAACACAATCTAAATTTGATTATCATTTGAAATTGGAGTCAGATTAAGCGTAGAGCTAAAGTAATATTGAAACTAAATTCCAATAAATGAAGTGAGCTTCACTGGAGTGCTGAAAAGACACGCATTATACCTTCGCCCAGGCCACTGAACTCCGTCATCAGGCTAATGGGTGGTCCTTACAGTTGAATAATGCTTCTAAATATTCACACAGTAGGCATTTCGTTAAAAGAATTCACATTTGGTCAGTTTAGTTAATCTTATTTTACATGCATTGTCCTTTAATTGTGCTACAATATTTATTCTTACTGCTTGTTTTTATAAACTCAATTTCTTTTGCCTTTTTTCACTTTTTAGTAAAAAGACATTGGTAACACTTTAATAAGGTTTCATTAGTTAACATGGTTAACTGTTTTAGTTAACATGAACTAAGATTGAACAATACTTCTCCAGCATTTATTAATCTGAATGTTCATTTCAACATCTACTAATATATTATTATTATAATATAATATTAATAATTATAATTATAATATAAAATATATTATTAAAAGTTGTTTGTTAACATTAATACACTATGAACTAACATGAACAACCAATAAACAACTGCATTTTTATTAACTAATATTAAAGATTAATAAGTACTGAAAAAGTGTAATGCTAGTTAATTTTAGTTAATAAATTAACTAATGTTAACAAACGAGACCTTATTGTAAAGTGTTACCAAAACATTTTTAACTCATGTGAGCCTAAAGCTATCCATTACCGGCACGTCACTGTTCAGCTACAATATATATGCTTGACATGACTTCATGAATTAAAGGAGAACTCCGGTCAATTTTAACATTGAGCTAATTTTTTGTACATTTGGAGTGCTGTCAGTACAGAGAACAACGACAAAAATCGGGGTTGCCTACACCGTGTTATCCTCGTTTTAAAATTTGCACCCTGTTGATTTCAATGGGGCAAGTTTTAAACCTGCTTTTAGCCTTTTAACATCCTTGATGTGTCATTACAAGTGCACAGGTCATGTGAGTGATTCCTTCTGAGTGAACACGGTGAATCTGACTGCAGTAGATGTGAAAGAAATATATAAAAAAATGATGTTTATTCAGCCAGCGCACATACCTGTATTTACATCCTGTTTTCGGTCGAAGTCCACAGTAATCGATTGTCGAGTTCACGCGCATAGGTTTAGTACCTATGATCACGCGCGGGAACTCGACAATCGACTACTGTGAGTCCCAACAGTGAGTTCAGAATGTCTTTAAATGCCAATCCCAATGCATCTTTTTCATTATCTACATGTATATTAAAATCACCAACAATTAGTACTTTATCTGCAGTCAATATTAATTCTGATAGAAAGTCAGCAAATTCTTTGATAAAGTCTGTATGGTGCCCTGGTGGCCTGCATACAGTAGCCAGCACAAATCTCAAACGTGATTTATCATTTACATTATATATTGCTATATTAAGCACCAACACTTCAAAAGAATTATATTTGAAACTAGACTTCTTAGTAATTCTAAAAATATTACTATAAATTACAGCAACACCTCCACCTTTGCCTTTCAGACGAGGTTCATGTTTATAACAGTAATCTTGCGGGGTGGTCTCATTTAAAGTAATGTAATCGTTTGGTTTTAGAAAAATATATTAAATAAATAAATAAAGAGCGCACAGATGGCATGTTAACAGGCTAGCGAATTACTAGCGTGTTGTGCTAGCAATAACGAATTAGATTGAAGCTAGCGATGTCAGGTTAATGTGTGATGTTGAGTAAGTTATATTTAGCAGTATAAACAACAGGGAATGATACTGTAGTAAATAATGATTCAAAACAGAAAGATAAGCTTACAGACGTAAACCAATACAATAGCAGCAGAAGCAACGAGGCAGACAAGAGCAATCGGTCCATATATTGTAGAATTTCGAATGTCGAATTTCTGTCACTCTACATACGTCATCTGGTATAATTGAAACGAATGGCTATGAGCTACGTACAGGCGCATTTGATAGGCATTCGTAGCGCCCAATAAACGGCTCTGGGCATTCATAAACCACGCCTCAAATACGAGAAAATGAACATGTGGTTCCCAGACCACGTCTCAATGAGACGAGGTCTGACGTTAGCCAGGCTAACTTTATACCCAAATGTCAAAAAATTTACTCGAATCAATGAACAGGACTAATAAAGCCCCAGTCTTACAAATCATTAACTAAAAAAAGTTGTTTTATGGTTTTGTTACCCTTTAAGTGGCCTCTGTCTGCTCCGTTCCTCTGTTCTTCTACTCCAGTTTTGATGTCTGCTGATTGCAGTACGACAAGAGGCTTGATAAAATAAGGTAAATATAACTACTAACCACATAGTCATATTTAAAAAGTAACCCTACTTCACTCAGAGAACCTGTCAATCACAGCTGTCAATCATGACGTCACACCACCGTTTTTATAGCATCAAGTAACTAAAAACAAACACTTGAAATTACATCAGCGTGATAAAAACTACAGCAAATGACAGAAACCATCTGATATTTGAAGTGAAAAAAAGATATTTGAAGTGTAATTTATTTATTTGTTTAGTTGGTCTCACTAGTATAGATCAGTCCTAGTAGATAAGATATAGATATAGTCCTAGTATAAACCCAGCCTCCCCATATTATTTAACGCAACGTTAAATAATATGGGGAGGCTGGGTTTATACTAGGACTATATCTATATCTTATCTACTAGGACTGATCTATACTAGGACCAGTCACTGGGGGGGTGATCGAGATGCTTGGTTTCATTTTTCAAGGCTTGCAGTTACTACCATCCCTGGGGCCTGTTTCAATAAGGAGGTTTAACCAACTCTGAGTTAAAACTTGAACTCTGAGTTGACTTACCCTGAGATGGGAAACTCTGAGTTTTCGGTTACAGAACAGCTGAAATGAGTTAGTTCAATCAACTCTGAGTTAACTGACCCTGAGTTAAGCGCGTGCACCACAACTATAAAAAGCCATTATCAATGGAGCGCAGATATTATGAGTCACCATGGCAACAGCGCCAAACAAAAAGAGGAATTACTGTTATACAGTGTTGGGTGTAATTAATTACCAAGTAATCTAAATATTGTGATTTAATTAAAGGGATAACTCTTAATTATTCTGTAATTTAAAATAAAATCTGATGTAATTACATAGACTATAGAACAATTCTGTATAAAACAATAGTGGATTTAACATACATTTTTAAAAGGTATATTTTTTATGTAACCTTCTCCCTCTACACACTTTGGTCAATTCAAGAATAGTTCATGCAATTGTATATTGTTTATTTGAAAGCATTAAAAGTGCAGTTTCTTGTCTCTCCTTGTATTGTTCAAGTGGTTGAGGTTGATATGGGATTTAGTAATTAGTAATAAGTAGACCAATACTTTCTAAAGATAGTAATTATTACATTGATCTAATTACATTGTTGAAAATAACATTAATAACTATTTTAGAGTAACTTGCCCAACTGTTATAATATCTGAGGTGAAACTGGAAGAACAGTATGTTATTCAACCTAATTTTAATTTTCATGTAGGAGCAATCCTGCAGGCATTAAAAGAACATGGCAGCAGCAGAAAATTAAATATAAAAACATAATTCAATCAGGTAAGGCTTGAGCATATCATGGGTGTAGGCTACCTGACTTCACAAACATTTGACATATTAAATAACTAAATAGCATCCAGTGTCCAGCAGTGCAGCAGAGCCAGTCACTCCCGAAGATCCATGGGCCTTCATAAAATGTAAGAGGTTTACATATGTGTTATTTTTTAGATAGGCTATTTTTGATATTTCCATTTATTTTACTTTGGGTTGGGTTTTTTGTTGGTCCCAACAGATTCTGATGGTAATATCTGTCTTTTGGAGCCTCCTGTCCCAACAGAACCCCAGGCAGTTGTAAGTACCAGAAATTATGACAAATAGTGCTATAAAGTGTACTCAACCAAATGCTCATCTTCACAGGACGATGGGGATAAAGAGTTTCTGCTGCCACAGAGAGGCCTACAGAGGTAATGTTAATATTATGTGTCTACACATCAAACAATCTACACATTCAGATTTATTTCAAATTTTTATGTGGATAATCTAAGTTTAAATCTAAGTATAAACGGGTATTCTTATCTCTCCCTCCGCCCCCAGAGTGTGGAAGAACAGCAGGAGGACGGTCCAACTTTTGTTGCACAGATGAACACAGTTCAGTGATTTCCAGTAAATGCCACGGTTTAATTCTGTAGAATTTGTTTAGAACTGCATTATGTAACTCTAATCTACTACTGTGTTTTCAGTTGCCAGTTAAGGAGTTATATAGACTTCATCTTATAAAAAAAAAAAAAATAGAAAAAAACTGCAGTAAAAATAGCAATATTTTATTTATAAATAAAAGATTAATTTTATTAATAAAAATGTACTGAAAGAATGAATGAGGTGTTTAAACACCGCTTCCCCTTTAAAAAAGGGGAGGAGACCGATAGAAACTCTGGGTTAACCGAAGAAAACCTGCTCCTGACCAGGTTAGGTCAAGCGGCAACCTCCCCGTCTCTCTCTTGAAACCAACAAGGAAGTGAGTTAAACTGCAATTCATCAACTGGCCGCTTGGGCTGGCTGCAGAAGTGAGTCAAATCTGTATCTCCCCCATGTTAAAATTACCAACTTTACAGCAGAAAAAAACATGTTTACAGCCTGGATCTCTATGTGGCTTTGGTCTATACAGCTAATTTTGCCCTTCATAACAACTGTGAGGGGGGTGAATTTTTTTATAACTCATCCGTTTAGTTTGGTGGTAATAACCATTTAAATTTAAGGGTGTGGCCACTTGAGTGACAGATGGATTGCCGCTGTCAATGCTAGCCGTTTGTCTGTTGTTACTAGCCGTCACTTCACCTCAGCAAATGTTAGCTGCTGAACTTGCTTTCTCTGCAGTGTTTGTGCTTTTTTTCGGGATTATTTCATACAATTTAATATACACCCATTACTTGGGTACAAAGCCCACGTCTTTGGGTTCCGTCATTGTCGTCGAGTATCGTTCGAGAGAACAACCAGCGCTGTATTTCAGTTGTTTTCCTCTGTGAACATGCACTAATGGATGTCTGACAATTTCGTTGCTTTTTGGAGTTTTCAAATTTAAAAACGTCAATAAAGGCTCGTTCGTTCTGCTCTCACGGAACAGATATAGATTATAATATGCTTATGTACCGTCAGATGAAATCATGCAGGCGTCGGCGCTTTCTCCGTCCGTGCTATAAATGCACATGAATCTAGCGTATTTACTTGAACTTCATAGGCAATATATCTATAGTTTAACCCATTTGAGAGGCGGCCAAAATCAGAATTTAAAATGGACTGAATAATAAGCTCTCTACGAACTTGAGCGATGCCGCGCTGACGGACCATAAGAAAGAGAGACTGACATGTGTGCACATAAATCACTGTCACACACACACACTCTCGAAGTAATATTAAGTTACTGCATAATACATTTTCAACTAGCAGAATAGTACAGAATCACAATACGCAGTCTCACTTGTAGCCATGTCTTTTAACTATTATAATATTTCAAAGGGCAAAAATAGGAACTTTTAATTGGCTTTAAATCATCAGCTAAATCGATCACGTCGAACTAGGTGATTTCAGATAGCCAGGCTCATATCTATGGCCAGGCTCCTCAGCTCCACTCACGGCGCGCCTGTTTGCCTATTTTCTGTTATCGGGAGTGACGCAAGGCCAAGATGGCGACGGCCGGCTCCGCCTACTTTAGGCTTCAAAAATGCTCTTCAGAAACCTACGGGTGACGTCACGGACACTACGTCCATATTTTTTTACAGTCTATGGGTTAGGTTCACAGAGTAAGTTACCATGGTAACTGACTCTGAGTATAAGTTACCTCTCTTTCTGAAACAGGCTTGACTTACTCTGCTTTCTCAGGTTTAACATACCTCCCATTCTGAAACAGAAAACTCAGAGTTTCCCTCATTTCAGGGTTAACATACTCAGAGTTTTCACTTAACCTCCTTTCTGAAACAGGCCCCTGGTCTCCCCCATAAAAAAAACAAAAAAAAACTAGTGCACGAATAAACAATGTTTTTGCCTGTAGTGTCTAGCCTTAATAATTATTAAAATACATAATTTTGGCATTGCCGAATTGATACAGTCCTATTTTATGTTTTCATATGCTCATAAATGACTAAGCATTATTCTTTCTCTATAGTTCTCTCCCTTCTCAATAACTCTTGCAAGACTGATCATTTTCCTGTGAACAAACTCTGTGAACAAGAATGAACGAAAATGGCTATTTAGAAAAAACTACCGATATAATACTACACTATATGACCATAACAAACCCGGAAACAAATGGCAGCATCTCTTTGAAAGTGAAAGTAAAAGGACACGCTATTCTTGCCTGTTCAGAAGGACACCCGAGCAGCAGACAAATACTGTTTATCTTATTTTAACTAGACTGTGTGTGTAACTGGTCTGTTGTCTGCGTTGTGTTTTGGTTGGTATGAGAAGAACAAGACAGCATTAGGCAGTTTCACTGTTCTTTTATTCGATATAAAACAAATGTAAACAGCCTCTTAGTTTGAGAGTCGCCCTCGCTTTATCTCTCAGTGTGTCACCAATGCAAAGAGAAAGAAATCACATTGAACAAGACTCATATAACAGAAAACATACCTGATATAAAACAAATGTAAACAGCCTCTTAGTTTGAGAGTCGCCCTTGCTTGATCTATAAAGCAAATGTGATGTACACTCGTCACATGTGCTCTCATTTCCACATTTAGGCCCAGATGCTAAAATATAACTTAAAAGGGATGAAATGACAAAAATAACCACGCAGATAGGTAAAATAATATTATATACATAAATTAAGTGAAAATATAGACATAAAAGCAACAATTACAATTAAGATTATAAAAGATTATCAGGAGCCCCAAATAACCTCACCTCTCAGTGCATCACCAACGCAAAGAGGAAGAGGAGGGGACAGAACAGGAAATGATATTGACTCATGATGCCATCACCGCAATTAAAGGGAAAGGCACTCACACTTCCATTAGGCAGTCATATCAGGTGTATGTAAATGAACAATTTTGTGTGAATTCTAATACACAATATATACATTTAACAGGAAACTTTCTGTACCTGTTACACCCCCCAGAATTTACACAAAGAACCAATACGCACAAAAAAATACAAGAATTGACACCTAGCATTGTCAGAGAACAGATAAAAAAAACAGATCTAAACATGAATAACAGGAGATACAGACTCCATACCAAGTAAGGTTTCGAGTTGAACCATTGACTCAATCAGATGAACGTGACAAAGAGTTCACTGGCAGAGACAGGAATTTGGGGAGAGTGGATAGCACCAGCCACAGCCACAGTATTATCATCAGTCACTGACACAGCAACTTGTGCATTTGGCTCCTCTTGATTTGACAACTGAGAATGCACCCATGAAGAAGCGCGGACATCACCACAAGTAGCAACAATGGAGATGTTCGACTTAAGGCCAATTTATACTTCTGCGTCGGGTGCGCGTAGAAGGTACGGCGTAGCATACGCATTGACGTGTACCATACGTCGTACCCTTCGCCGTACCCTGACGCGCACCTCCTCAAAAATGTAACTACGCGTCGCGGCGACGCGGACCGCAAGATCTGTGATTGGTCGGCTTGGTAGCATCGCATTTCCGGCTACGCATTTCCGGCGTGTTCTTCTGCACCGCCCGCCATTTTTAAATTCAGAAGTTCAGGTGAAAGTTCAGTGAAGAAAATGGAAATGGACCAAGTGACCGAGCGATTAGTTGAAGAAGTGCGGAAATACAGCCATCTGTATGACTCGTCTTCTGCAGAATACAAAGACTGCCAGATGGCAGCGAATTCGTGGAGAGAGATTTCCTCCAACGTCGGTTTGGATGTAGCGGATTGTATGAAGAGATGGAAGAACTGTCGAGACAAGTACGTTCGCCTCCGTAAAAAGCTCGCCACAAGGAGCGGGGATCCAGGAGGGAAAAAAGTCCCAGCGTTTTATTTATTCCTGTCTTGGCTGGCACCTCATGTGAAACACCGGCTTACGGAGTCAAACTTTGACGATAAGGTAAATAATGCACGTCCTTTATGAACCTCTGTTGTTTTTAGGTTAGCTAACTTAACTAGCAATGCTACCACGCCGTAACGTTATTGATTAGTGCAAAAATAATATACCTGGGAAACAAAAAGCATGTGTAATGGGTTTTAATTATATTGTATTTATATTATATGTAATAGATTGTAATTATATTGGGCTTGCAGATAATACAAACGCAACAACGTAGCAGTATTCATAGCTCTGTTTATCTGTGAATTAACACTGGATGCATCAGCTTTTATATATAAAAGACTAACTTACACTATTTGCTATTTCTTTCATAATCGCAGGATGGGAGCGATTCAAGCTCAAACTCCAATGGTTCGGCTGTTGTGAGACCTTCAGCCAATAACGACCAACTAGTATGTCCACCGTCCCCCCAGCCATCTCTTCAGTCCCCCCAGCCATCTCTTCAGTCCCCCCAGCCATCTCTTCAGTCCCCCCAGCCATCTCTTCAGCCCCCCCAGACATCGCTTCAGTCCCCCCAGACATCGCTTCAGTCCCCCCAGACATCTCAGTCCCCCCAGACATCTCTTCAGTCCCCCAGTCCAAGGATGGCACAGAAAAGGAAGAGGAAGGAACAAGAGGACTGGGTCCAAATGCAAGTTGCTCGGTTGGAGGCTCAGTTGGAGGAACGGCGGGTCGAGCTGCAACAGAGACTGAGTCATGGAAATGACGAGAGCGACCGGTTTGGGCACACTGTTGCCGACATGCTGCGAAGGGTGCCGGAGGAGCACAGGGCGCAGGCAATGTTTGATGTGTCCAAGGTCCTGTTTGAGTGGCAGCAGAAAAAATAAACAATTGTGCCTACTTCTACAACATTGCACCTTTTAATTCTGTGCACTATCTTTATATAGTTTGCACTTTTGCATCTTTTAGTAAGTTGTCTGTTAGCACATTTGTGTATATAGTTTGCACTTTTGCATTTATTCATATTTTGCTTGTTTGCACTTATTTGTGCAGGTTTTATTGTTTGCACATTTTTGTAAATAGTATGCACTTTAGCATTTTGTTTTTTAATAATTTTGTCTGTTTGCACCTATTTGTGCAGGTTATACTATATAGTTTGTAGCTTTTGTGTACAGTTTTCTCGTGCATTTTTATTGTTAATAGTGTATCATTGCACCTTAATACTTTGTACTAACTTGTACATAGAATGCCCGTTTGTGTATATAGTTTGCATACAAAAAATTGCCTGTTCCTGCTGTTTGCACATTGTTTTGTGCAGGTTACTGCAAATAAAGATTAATGTATAGTTTACCCATTTGTGTGTGTTTGCTCTTTAGCATCTATTTTTAATCTACAATTCTAGACCATTGCACCTTTATACATTGCACTTTTACATATTTTAACCTATTTGTATATATAGTTTGAAACCAATTATGTCATTTCCTGCTGTATGCATATTGTATGGTTCAGGTTACAGCAAATTAAGATCAATAACAGTATTTATTTGTGTATAGTTTGCTCTTTTGCATCTATATTTAATATAAACAATTCTAGACCATTGCACCTTTACATGTTACATTATTTTATACATAGTTTGCACATTGTATTGTGCAGGTTACTGTAATTAAAGAAGAAACAACGTGAACAGTTAAAACTGGTCTTTATTTACATGGTTGCATGTCATTTATTGGTGTATATATTTTACACCAGTACAATTTTCTCTCGTTTCTGCCTTTTAATTTGAGTAATTTCACTAAAATTAACTGTTTTTCAACCTCAATAAGCTCCAACTCCAACATGATCCGCTCTCTTTCAGGCGCCATTGCTTGTTGTAGTAGCCTAAACTCAAAACACCCGCGAGGAATCTAAACACAGTGGAACATTAAAACCCACCCCCGCCAACTAGCGTTTCGGCGGTGCAACTGCGGTGCAACTGCAGAGCAACGCAGACATAACGCAGAAGTATAAATGCTCACGATGGCGTCACCTACGTGCGTAGCCTACGACGTACACTACGGCGTACCCTCGACGCAGAAGTATAAATTGGCCTTTAGAGTCTGCATGTGAGAGTTCCTCAGCCTCATTCTGCCCATCATCTGCGTTCCCAGCAGACTCAATCTCGGCATCGTAGAAGTTAGACCACCACAGTTAGACCACCAGCACGCTGCCTCAGACATCTGTGAAGGTACACTACAGGCAAGTACTTCAGCAACCTCACGATCAGTACTAACCATGTCTGGTTCAAGCAGAGGGAGGAAGTTAACTTGAAGAAGATTTCGATGCACTTTTCTCTCATTACCAGCCCTGTCACAGATCTTATAGACATGAATGGAAGGCTTTGAGGCAACCACAGTGTACATAACTGGCTCCCATTTGTCAGCAAGTTTTCGTTTCCCTCTGCAACCCTTGTTAGCCACAAGCACTTGGTCACCAACGGCTAGAGGTAGGCCTTTTGCTCTTTTGTTGTACTGGCTCGACTGGTGTTTTTGTTCCACAACAGCATTCTTCTGTGCTAACGCCATGGGAGACTGAAGGTCGCTGATAAGAGATTGGACATACTTGTCATAATCACAGATTGACTTATCCTGCAGGATACTTTGGAATATGAGGTCAACCGGCAACCTTGGTACTCTACCAAACATTAGGTAAAAAGGGGCAAAACCCGTTGTTTTGTGTGCTGTGCAGTTGTACACAAATGTCATGGTCTGTACCAACTGCAGCCACTTCTGCTTAGGCCTAGGTGGAAGAGACCTCAGCATATTACCTAATGTCCTGTTGAAACGTTCAGTACCACCATTCCATTCAGTAACATCTTTTGTTTGTCTGAAACATGGCTTACGCCCTCGGTCCCGGACACTGCTGTAATGCCGAGTGAAAAGTTTTCTGTTTTTCGGATGGACAGAACAGCAGAGGCCGGTAAATCCAGGGGTGGATTTCCCCATGCATGAGGAGGACAAAAAGTATACCGCCTTCACAACACCACTAGGCCTGCACGAGTATAACAGAATGCCGCAGGGGCTTTGCAACAGTCCAGCGTCGTTCATGAGGATGATGCTGAGTATCTTTGGTGATCTTAACTTCAGCAGTCTCTTGTGCTACCTAGATGACCTCTTGATCTTTGCCCCCAATGAACAGCAGGCCCTCAGCAGATTGGAGGTTGTTTTTCAGAGGCTGTGGGAGCCCAACCTGAACTTGAGTCCGTAAAAGTGCCATCTGTTGCGGAGGTCTGTGAAGTTCCTCGGACACATCGTTGACGGTGACGGTGTTGCTGTTGACCCGGAGAAGGTCGAGGTCATCGCCAAAATGTCAAAGAGGGACTTGATGGAAGACGATGGCTGCACTCCTTCAGTCCACAGAGTGAAGTCGTTCCTGGGGATGGTATTTTACTACCAACACTTTATCCCAAATTGCTCCTCCATCGCAAAACCCCTGTTCGCCCTCACAGCTGGCCAGAAACGGAGAGGAAAGGCTGGGAAGTACAGTCAGAATCCAGGAGTCTACAGAAAGCTCAAACCTGCATATTGGACCTTTGACTGTGACTCCGCTTTCACCAGTCTTAAGGAGAAGCTCCTGAATTGTGTGGTCCTTACCCATCCAGACTTCTCTAAGCCCTTGGTCCTGTCCATTGACACGTCTCTTGACGGCCTTGGGGCAGTTCTGTCCCAGATAGCAGAAGGGGAAATGAAGGCACGCCCGATCGCCTTTGCCAGCAAGACCCTCACTGGCTCACAAAAGAGGTATCCTGCCCACCGCCTGGAGTTCTTGGCACTCAAATGGAGTGTTTGTGAAAAATTCAGCCACTGGTTGAAGGGCCACACTTTTACAGTGTGGACCGACAATAATCCTTTGACCTATATAATGACCAAACCAAAACTTGACGCTTGCGAACAAAGGTGGGTGGCAAAGCTTTCCCCATACACCTTCAGCATCAAACACATCCCTGGGGTAAATAATATTGTGGCGGATGCACTAAGTAGAGACCCTTTTGCTAAATCAGTGAGTCAAAGGTTGATCAGTGAGCTGTATGCAAGTCTTCTGGCTGAAGCGGAGGGAACCAAGGAGGAGAAAGTCCAGGATCTTTTCCGGTGTAAGACCCAGTGTCTCCAGGCACACGATGCAGGCTGCTGTGTAACCATGGGCACCACTCGAGACAGGCTGGCCGGCAGTCAAGAACCCTTGCATGTGAGATCTGCTTGTGAAGCTCACGTAGAGTGGGAAAGGGGAGCAGAGATAAGAGCAACACAGTTTTTCAATGCTCTTCCCCAGGCGGTGCTCTCAGGACAAGTCACACTTCCAGCCCTCTCCATTGGTGAGCTAAGGCACAGCCAGGAGACAGATCCTGTTATCAGGGAGGTCCTGCCACTCATTCAGAGGGGTGAGCCACCACCTAGGCGAAGGAGAAGTAGGTTGGCTCTTACGGCCCAGACACTGTGCAAGCAGTGGCATCATCTAAAAGTCCAGGACGGAGTCCTATATAGGGTAACCAAAGACCCATCAAGTAGAGAGAAGAGGTATCAGTTTGTGTTGCCTGTTAGCTTGAAGGCCAAGGCTCTCGCTGGTGTGCATGACCTCGCTGGGCATCAAGGGCAGGCTAGAACAGCACATCTCGCCCGACAGCGTTTCTTTTGGCCGCAAATGGGAAGAGACATCAAGGAATATGTGAAATGCTGCCGACGCTGTATCCTTGCAAAGACTCCTGAACCATCTGCCCGTGCTCCCTTGGAGAGCATTCACACTTCGGCACCCATGGAAATAGTGTGTATTGATTTTTGGAGTGCTGAGGACTAAGCAAATATCTGTGGATGTTTTAGTCATAACAGACCACTTTACAAAATTGGCTCATGCATTCCCCTGCGTCAACCAAACTGCAAAGCAAATAGCGAAGAGGTTATGGGATAATGTATTCTGCATCTACGGTTTTCCAGAGAGGATACATTCCGATCAGGGAGCCAATTTTGAAAGCAAACTGATAGCCGAACTCCTCAGCCTCACAGGGATTATGAAAACACACACAACAGCATACCATCCCATGGGAAATGGGCAAACCGAAAGGTTCAATAGGACGCTTGGTAGTATGTTGCGTTCCTTACCTTTGTCATCTAAACAACACTGGGTCCAACAAATACAGACTTTGACTTTTGCGTATAATGCCACCACTCATGAAACAACTGGATATCCTCCATTCTATTTGATGTATGGTAGAGTCCCCAGACTCCCAGTAGATATGGTCTTCAAACAAGTCTTGAAGGATCCAGTCGTGGTGAATTATAAGACCTATGCAGAGAAGCTGATGGCGAACCTCCATGTGGCTGGCATAGCTCAGCAGCATGCGAGGAAAGGACAGCAACATCAAGCTGATGGCTACAACAAGAGAGTGCGTGGAACTCACTTAAACGTTGGCGACCGAGTTTTGCTTGCTAATAAAGCGGAGAAGGTCACTGTCTTTACTCTCCTTATTTTAGATAGAGAGAAAAAAATAAAGACTCAGATATTTTTCTTTATCACCTGTAGTATGACTTGAGTCATGAGATGTTCATATTGGAGGGAAAGTGTTACGAGATCTAATATGGTGTAAAAGGCATCATATTCACTGGAAGGGGCAGTAGCCTGATCAACTGCTGTTTTCTTTCAACTTACTTTGTAAGTAGCTTTATATGCTGTGTATGGGGAATAGAGTCCCAGGGTTATCTTGGACCAAGTGAACAAGAGTTTTGTTTTGTATGTTTTGTTTCTTTTCTACCCTCTACGTGCTAAGGATTTTGGTGAAATTAAAGAGGGGTGAATGTAACAGGTCAAAGAATGACAAATATTTTTGCAACCTTTCATCTTCTATTTTCTATTGTTTGTGAGTTTATTTCACCAAAATATTGTATTGTTCAGTCATGTCATGGTAGCTTATAGGTATTGGGAGAGTTATTTGTTGTGTAAGTGTGCCCTCTATTGGATGTGAGGTCATATACTGAATTTTCACGTTCTTTTCTCAGTCTGCATTCTACTTGATTGAGAGAGGTATGTGTTCGCGTCAGCGCAATGTAAAATTGAGATACCTGTTAAAACTTTAGTTTCAATGCACATGGTAACTTGAATGTGTAATTTATGATGAGTGCACTTACATTTAATCGAGATGTGTCGAGAACTTTGCTGTTTTGAGAGTTTGAGAAATAGCTAACATAGCTAACCTCGTGTTTTGTTTACCTGTATGTTAGCGATCGTCATTCTATCCTCTTGTGTCGTAGCCCACATGTTTCAGTTGTCCTTTTTCTTATGTTAGGCTGATTCTGATTGATGATAGAATCCTGAACTTTTGCTCTCTTTGAAATTTAACAGTTGAACCGAATAAAGTGCCTTGAGGAAAGTCAGTGTCCTGTCATCAGTGCACCAGAACACAACGCAGTAGTCGGCGAAGTGCAGACCGCGCCGGCTACCCCTTACGAAAAAAAAGTATACTTCAAGTTAATTTTATGAAGTATACTTGAGTAATGTTCAAGTATATTTTTAAGTATACTTTATGTAGTAAGTATACTAATGTCAATATGTACTAGTAGTAAACTTGTAAGTGTACTATTTTAATACCGCTTGGGACTAAATTGGCCCACTTGAAGTATATAAAAGTATATGTTTAAGTGTACTATAAGTGTAACAGTAGTAAACTTTAAGTGCACAACTAGTTTATAATTATGTTTCTCATTTGTACTGCAAGTGAACTTATGAGTATACTAGTAGTTTACTATTTTAATACTTTAAGTAGCAACTTTGAAGTATACTCTCAGTAAACTACTAGTTTAGTAGTTTTATACTACAAGTTTTCTTTAAGTGAACTTAACATCATACTTATAGTTTACCATTTATATATTTTTTTTGCTCTTTTAGTGTACTCTCAGTAAACTACTAGTTTAATAGTTTTATACTACAAGTTTTCTTTAAGTGAACTTAACATTATACTTATAGTTTACTATTTATATACAATTTTTGCACTTGCAGTAGACCTATACTACTATGTTCAAATGTTAGTTTTTATACTTGAAAAATACCTTTAACTGTACTTTAATTTTAAAAACCTTTTATTAGCTTCATGCATCCTTTTTTATCAACACTTGAATGTTGGTAAGTTTCATAAAGAAAGGCAACATTTTAAACGAAATAGTTGAGAAAATCACATTTTTGTCAAAGACTATGCCTTGATCAGATTCAGAACGATGATCAAACACAGATGGAGTAAATCGAGTCCGACACCCCCACAGCTTCAGTCGTTTTCTCTTAATGGGTTACGCTTCATTTGGAAACATTAAGCAGTTTTGATTTACAAGCTGTTTAATGTTTGATGATCACATTATTTTACATTTGAGTGAGTAATCTTCTATCACTTGTTTCAGCTTCTTCTTCTCCTGTGTTTTGATACAGAGATTCTGTACTAGAAGATGTGTCATAGCGCCCCCTACCGTATACCAGTGAAAACATGGATAGCTGGAAAATTCAGTCAATGGTGGGGAAAAGTTGAATTAAAGTAAATTCCTATGTACACCAGTGGACTAGCCTACACAAAAATTCAGATACGCAGAATTAGAAACGTACCGGTTTTATATCAATATTTTAATCAATATTTTGAAACAAAGTTTCATAAGACTGTATATGAAAACCGATGTAAAAAAAGTATATAAAATGTAGACTGAAAGTATGCTTTCTTGTTTTTAGTTGAAAAGAAGTATACTAATAGAACACTTGAATAAACTTATTTTCCATGCTTATTTTATTTACTCTATAAGCTATTCCACCCGAAAGTTTGTTACTATATAAAGCTGAACATGTTAGTTTATACGACAGTGTGTAATATTATGCTTTTAAAAAAGTATTTAATAAGCTACTCAATCAAAATAGTAAACACAAGTACAAGCCAAGAATACTTAGAATACTTAATTATACTTTTAAGTATATCTCGATCAACAAGTAGAGGCCAAATATACTTAGACTTTTCTGTCAGTATAAGTCAAGTATACTTAAGTGGAATTATATGAAGTATATTTCTGAGAAGTACATAAAGTATGTTTCTGAGAAGTATATAAAAAGTAGACAGAGTATACTTTCTTATTTTTAGTTTAAAAGAAGTATACTAATAGCACACTTGAATAAACTTCTTTTTCGTAAGGGACACCAGGACAACTGTCTCTCTCTGAATGTGTGTAAAACTAAAGAGCTGATCATGGACTTTAGGAAGAGACAGCAGCAGCCCTACACTCCTCTTATGATCAGTGGGACCCCTGTGGAGAGGGTGAGTAGCTTCAAGTACCTCGGTGTAAACATTTCCGAGAACCGGACTACACACATCCAAACACAGGTTAAGAAAGCCAGGCAAAGACTGTACCATCTGCGACAGCTGAGGAAATTCAGGGTCTCACCAGCAATCCTGAAAACGTTCTATTCAGGGACCATAGAAAGTGTATTGACTCAGTGCATCTCAGTGTGGTATGGAAACAGCGCCAAACAGGACTGCAAAGCATTACAGAGAGTTGTGCGCTTAGCTGAGCGCATCTCAGGGTCTGCTCTCCCCTCTCTGCAGGACATCTACCTCAAACGTTGCAAAAGTAGAGCTGTCAAAATCATCAAGGATTCAAATCACCCTGGTAACCAACTATTCACTTTGCTACCATCTGGTAAGCGCTTCCGTAGCCAGATGGCAAAAACTGAGAGACTTAGGAGGAGCTTCTTCCCCCAGGCCATTAGGCTTCTAAACTCTAACTCTGTGTCACAACATCTCACGTTTCTTGCACTTTTTGCACAACTTTTTGCACATTCCTTCTTATAGTACTATTTAAGTCAACAAACAGACTGACCTGCACATTTATATGTATGTGTGTATATATGTATGTATATATATGTATATGTATATATATACATATATATATATATATATGTATATATGTGTGTATATATGTATATATGTAAATATCTTGATATTGATTAAACTTGCTCATTTTGTGGTCTTTTTGAAGAAACTGCTGCCCATTTATTTTGTGAATACATTTAGGGTTGATTTAAGTTCTTATATTTAACCCTACTAATGTGACCCACCATTTTATCCTTAACGATATTATTTATTTTTATTACGAAATCCCAAAATTGTCATCTCTTGAATATGTTGTTATTTTATTTTATTTTTTTATCCAAACATTTTCATCCACAAGCAAAAGTGGCTAACTGCTTTATTTTTTCCTCTTTTTCTTGTTGAATTTAACTGTCGTTTCATCCCTCAGGCCTAGGCCTATAAATAACAAAAAATGCTTTTTGTAAATGTATTATAATTAATTATTTTAGAAAATATATATTAAGATATTCAACCTTGTAGGTTCTTTTTTCCTGTGTAAAAAATCTCATGTATGCAAACCCATAATATATATATATATATATATATATATTATGGGTTTGCATACATGAGATTTTTTACAGATCTCATAACATCAGTAACTCGACATCCCTACCTAGAACGGGTTTCCTCAGCGTTTGTAATGTCTGCACAAAGGGCAGCTTTTCGAAGATTCGCCTTTGGAGGAAAACTGTTGATTTTATACTCGAAAAATTTAAGTATCATTAATATTAAAAATTAATATTATCTCAGAATGAATTGCATTGCTATCCCACCCCAAAACATACAATAACAACAACGATAAATGCTTACAAATACTTAATTATATTACTTTTTACTGAAAATGATATAATTCAATAAAACAAACAAAATGTAATGTATGTCATATGACATAGCTATGCATGATTGAATACACTCATTTTCTTTCAAACAATTAAATAAAACATTAATTAAATAATTATATTTTATTTACTGACAACAATGAGAAATATTAATAAATTAGTAAAAGAATGAATGAAAGTCACCATCACACAATAAACAAATGCATAAGTCAACACATGAAACAAAGCTTTATTCAAACTACAATCATGTATGTAGGCTACAGGCGCTGAACCCCACATCCTTCTGCCATCTCAACACAGCGGTTCCCATTCTGCGGCTTTATTCTGATGAATCAGCTGACCGCCAGAGGTGAGCCGTTCCCTCGTGCCGGAGGTTGTTGCGTGATGTGTTGTGCTTCTCAATAAGAGCAGGTGGAGTGATGGAGGGTCTCATAAGGGCAGGTGGAGTGATGGAGGGTCTCGTAAGGGCAAGTGGAGTGATGGAGGGTCTCGTAAGGGCAAGTGGAGTGATGGAGGGTCTCGTAAGGGCAAGTGGAGTGATGGAGGGTCTCGTAAGGGCAAGTGGAGTGATGGAGGGTCTCGTAAGGGCAAGTGGAGTGATGGAGGGTCTCGTAAGGGCTGGTGGAGTGATGGAGGGTCTCGTAAGGGCTGGTGAAGTGATGGAGGGACTCATCCATGGCACCGTTTCCAGGATTCAGCTCTGGGCTCCTCATCCTCAGTGCTCACACCAGCCTGCTGACATTTCAGATCCTACAAAATGCACAAACATAACACAAAAGCAGTAATTTTAACCGCACAATGTCATTTGATTTCAGTATTATTTAGAAGACAAAAACGCTTTTTTTCCACAAATGCCGCCATCATCTTTCCTTGCAGGTCCTGCTCCACCACAAAAGCTGTGCAGCAAATGCACAGAAATCAAGAATCAGAAAGGTGCTGTAATAGCTCTGTTTGAAATTACAATAATTAAAATAAACTACAACTTAAGATTTAAATAGTTGTTATTCATTTCTGTAGTATACTCACTCAAAGCCTTCATGAGCCACTCTCCACCAGATAAACACACATCTGTTCATCTGTCCTCTGTGATTTATGAACTCAACACTACATTTACATGTTGAGGTTGTTTTAACTTTTTATCCAACATAAATGTTCCTGAATTTATCAACTACTAATGGACAAATAAAATAGATAACTTATGTTTAACGTTAGTTACTTTATAGATTTGTTCTACATAATAGCACACATTCATCACTCAGATGTCTATTTCATGTTGTGATATTTCAAGATTTTCCTGTCAGATGTAAATAGACATTTAAAATAAGCGTCTTTAAGATGTATATGGTTTATGTAAATCCACTTTAGAGACGTAACTTACGTGTCTTTACTGGAGCTCCCCTGTTAGCTAACGTTATACATAATAAAACGTGTTTTTACAGCAAAATCACAACTACTGTATACTATACTGTGTAACGTCTTACACCTTCAACAATTCAACAGTTTACTCTACAGTAGTTCAACACATGCAATTTTAACAAAAGGAACTGTGTTTACTCACATTTGAAAGCACCCGCGTCGCCAATCTCTGCGATGTTTGATAATGACGTATCCTCTTGCGTGGCCTCCTGGGATAGAAGAGTATCCATCGGTTGAGCACTCAAAAATCTGTCCGAAAGCAGTAAGCCATCCGGGAACTTCTCGCCTACTCTTTTATGAATACTGATGTTTCGAACGTACTGCTTCCTTCACGTACTGTTTTCGCCTACTATATAGTAGGAAAGTAGGCATATTCGAACGCACTTAAGTCCGAATCTCACGATAATTAGTACGTCACCCAGGTAATTCTCACCTACTCTTTTGGATTCGTACATACTTTTTCGCTCGCCTACTCTTTTTCCCATACTAAATAGTAGGGAAGTATGCGGTTTGGAATGCAGCCAGGGTCTTTGTGCTGATGTTTTTTGCAAATCTATCAGTGAAAGAGAATGAAACACTTCCTCGTCTCCACTGATTAAAGAGTTCAGATCTTCTGCAGCCGATGTAGCTCTACATTCAGTTCCTCTTTCCCATTCATCACAGGAGGACAAAATGGAAGACACAGCATCAGCAGACATTGATGTATCCAGCCCAACATCAAGTGATCCTGTCCCTAATGTTTGCGGTTGGCAGGTAAGACGGAACACCTCTTGCACATTTCCATCCTCTACAATGTGTACTTGTCGCAACAATTCGGAAT
The DNA here is from genome assembly GCF_951802725.1 of Rutilus rutilus. Lineage (NCBI taxonomy): Eukaryota > Metazoa > Chordata > Actinopteri > Cypriniformes > Leuciscidae > Rutilus > Rutilus rutilus. The sequence goes on along the minus strand of NC_140231.1, from coordinate 32,039,823 downwards.
AAGGCTCGGACAAAAGCCGCTGACTCACTGGCCTGACAAATGGATCCCTACTGAGCGCATCCGCCACCACGTTGAGTTTTCCAGGAACGTATTTGATCTCAAAAGAATATGGAGCAAGTTTCGAGACCCAGCGCTGCTCACATGTATCCAACTTTGGCTTGGTCATAATTTATGTCAGCGGATTATTATCCGTCCACACAGTAAACTCATGGCCCTTAAGCCAGTGACTGAACTTGTCGCACACCGCCCACTTCAGAGCTAAGAATTCCAGTCTGTGTGCAGGATATTTTGTTTGGCTGCGGCTCAAAGCCTTGCTAGCAAACGCTATTGGTCTTGCCTTTTCCTCACCAGCAGGGATCTGAGAGAGTACTGTACCTATGCCATCCAGTGAGGCGTCAGTACAGAGAAGAAAAGGACGCTCAAAATCAGGATGAGCCAGCACCACACTGTCAACAAGGGCCCTTTTTAGCTCTTCAAATGCCACATCACAGTCAGGGGTCCAGTCCTGGGGTGTCAACTCCCGAAAAGTGCCTGCTTTCTTGTGACTACCAGCAGCTTTCACTGAGCATTTCTGGCCAGCTGTTAAGTTGAATAAGGGTTTGGCTATACGTGAGCAACTTGGAATAAAGGATTGGTAGTACAGGACCATACCAAGAAACGATCTGATCTTCTTTTGTGAAGGTGTGGTTCCGTTTTCCTTCATTAAGTCCTCCTTCTGAAAAGCAGAGATGACTTTAACTTTCTTCTCATCAACTGAAACACCAGTACCATCTATCACATGGCCCAGGAACCTTACGGATTTTCTCAGAAAGTGTCACTTTTTAGGTGCTAGCTTCAGGTTGCTGGTTCTCAATCGAGAAAACACGATCTCCAACCGCTTCAGTGCCTCCTCTTCAGAAGGTGCAATGACCAATAAGTCATCAAGATAGCAGAGAAGACTGGAAAAGTTAAGGTCTCCAAAAATGCTGAGCATCATGCGCATGAAAGACGCGGGGCTATTGCAAAGGCCTTGAGGAAGACGATTATACTCATACAAGCCCATTGGTGTTGTGAAGGCAGTGTATCGTCGGTCAGACACATGGAGTGGGATGTTGTAAAATCCTGAAGTTAAGTCCATGGTGCTGAAAAGGGCATTACCACCCAAGGCTACGAGACAGTCAGCTTGATGGGGCAGAGGGTGGGCGTCCTTAAAGGTTTTAGCATTGAGCCAATGAAAATCGGTGCAGACCCTCAGATCTTCTTTCCAGACCATCACTAAGGGTGATGCATACTCATTGACAGATTTGCTGATTATGCCTTTCTCCTCCATCTATGATAACACTTCTCTCAATTTTTGATAGTGGGCAGGTGGGGTGCGGCGATAGGGCAGACGGAATGGGCACTCATCATAAAGATGGATCCTGTGCACAAAATCCCTCGCCTCTCCACAATCCAGCTAATCAAGAAGAGCCGCAAATTTCCCCTTCCACATCGACCTCACATCCATCAATGTCCCTCAGACCAAGATCCTTCAGCAACTGTGCCGGATTAAAGGACGAGTCAGGTATGAGGGGATTTGAATCAGGAACATCACAATGGGTTCTGCTCAGACCCTGCATGACAGTGAAATCCTCCACAGCTAGACAGGAAGAAACAACAGCCAATTTAGTGTTACGGCGAAGGGACACTGATATTGGGTTAGGGTTCAGAATCTTCATTGGCACCCATCGATCACCCCACATCGGTGTTACTACTCGTCCGACAAGAATGTTTTTAGGAGCTGAACGTGCAGTGGTCGGCTCAACAATTACAGTACTTCCTGGGGAAACAGGCACATTAGCTGGCAATTTGCCCCAAACAAGATACTCACATTTGGGAAGCAGAGTGATTGCCTGACAGAGTTTCACAGTGCCAACTTTATCAGGCTGTTGAGGCCCAGACCATCGGGAGATGCAGCTCAACAGCTCAAGGAATTGCTCACACTCAGGATTACTGTTATTGCAGGAAACCAGCTCCCAGTACCTGTCATGCAATTTCATCTTCTGCACAACACATTTGATCACATTGCTTCCAATTATGAACCCATCTCTTTGTCCAGGCACCACAAGAATCTCCAAGTCGTATGTATACTTCGGCTGAATCATAAGGCCACCACAGCCAACCAGAACCACATTACTTGCAATCACTTGAGCATGTGGAAGAAGACCATCAGCTTGCAGCTTGGACTCACCCTCTTCACTAAGCGTGCAGGCCATACTACCAGAATCCAGTAACCCCTTTAAGGTGTAACGGTCGCAAACTGTTACAGGAGCATAAAACAACTCACTTGCCCCATCAACTCTCTGAGACCCTACATATAATACGGTTTTGTCTTCTGGCCGAAGTTTCAGGGGAGCGAGGGCCGCGTCCATGCACATCGTGAATGTACGGGGTGCTAGGGACAGGCCAAACGGTAGGACTGTGTATTGATATGCCTGGCCCTCGAAGGCGAATCTCAAAAATCGCCTGTGACGTGACGCTATTTGTATTTGGAAATACGCGTCCTTCAGATCTATTGACACAAACCAGTCCCCCTGGCGAATTTGCGAAGGGATTTTCCTGGTTGTGAGCATTCTGAACCGGCGTTTTGAAAGCGCTTTGTTCAGCCGTCTTAGATCTAGAATGGGTCTGAGACCCCCGTCTTTTTTCGGTACCAGAAAATATCTGCTGTACAGACCCCCTTCGCTCTGAGCTTGAGATAAAGGCTCTGAGATAAAGGCTCTAAACTCAACAGTTTCGCAATTTCATTTCGAAGTATATGTGCTACTTCCTTTTCCACCGTGGTTTCGATTCGCGCCGCGCTACGGCGGGGGCGTCGAGCGAACTGTTGCGAATAGCCTCTTTCTATAATGTTCAGCAACCATTCTGATACCCCGGGAAGCTTTGCCCACGCATTTGCATGAATAGCTAGGGGTTGAATGAGATCTGGGCTCTGGCCGTGACATAGTGACGGCCGGAGAGCTTCGGTATGCTGTAACAGACGCCACGCTTGCAGCGTTCGAGGCGGGGGGCGCGCTGATGACAGCAGGCAGCCTGCCCGCGCTCGACTCTCTTATGGCGGGTAGCTGAGAGAGAGCAAGCGGGGGGGAACCCGTGGGGCTCGTCATGACTGTGAGTGAATGTGGGCGCGGGACAGCGGGCACATTTACTACACTGAAAACACCGTCGGCTTGAGCTGACTGTATCTGTGTTGGTTTCGTTTTTACAGAAACCGAGAGACATGCAGTGTGTAGTGTTTGTGGGCACTGGGTCGTGGGCACATTCACTACATTTAGTGCGCAATCGACATGAGTCGATTTCATGTGTGCGAGCCCTGAAATGTGGCGGGCTGTGCTTATGTGTAGGAATGAGCACTGGGCGTGGGCATTTTACTACACTCATAACACCATCGGCTGTGGCCGGAATACCAGAAATACACTCTTTAAGAGATTTATCTGGGCCGACGTAAAAACGGCGTTTGTGTGCAGGCAAACGGGCTGTGGTACCGGCTTGTTTTCTGCAAAATACACTGGAACAGTCGCATTTTCTGGAACTGAACGAGCGAGAAGTTTTGGTGGAAGTCTGGCCGCCGCGGGACTTGAACACCATCGTTTTCCTAGGTGGGCTAGGAAGACTTTGCCTCGGGCTTTACCCGATAGCGTCATCTTGTCTTGTGACGGCATTTGATTGCGTGCATGCATTATAACAGGCTCGTTTACTGCAATATTGATATTACCAGTCGCCTGAACTTAGGAGGGGACTGAGAAATGTGTGAGAAATGGAGGTTGGTCCGGCCTCAGCGGGACTAATACACTCTCCTTTCTCCTTCCGCCGATGAGTGACGCACGCGAGGGGCGGGGTAGCTTTCTTTAACGTAAAGAAAAACTAGCCCCTTTGAAGGAAAAACATCCATTCAGAGAGCGTCATCATGTCTTGTGACGGCGTTCGTTTGAAGGCGTGCGTGTATTACAACAGGCTCGTTCACTGCAATATTGACATTTCCAGTCGCCTGAACTTAGGAGGGAACTGAGAAATGTATGAGAAATGGAGATTGGTCCAGCCTCAGCGGGACTAAAACACTCTTTTCTCCTTTCGCTGGTGAGTGACGCGCGCGAACTAAGCGCGGGGGCGGGGAAGCTCTCCTATGACGTAAAGAGAGCTGGCCGCGTGACCGTCCGCTTCTGACATCCCATGTGAGCGGCGCAGTTTGCATCGAAAGATGCCAGGCGAGTCCTCAGAGTCGCCACGGGCATCAGCTCGCGAGAGCTGCATGTTTCTCACCCAGGCGGGAAACGCGATGACATGGCGGTCCCCGTCGCTGAGTGGGGCTCGGCACGAGCCACAGGAAAGGGACATCTTGAAAAAGACGCCCGGCTCTTTTAGTGCAATGAGAGTGTGTGTCGCGGCGGCGAACACACACACACACACACAAAACACAGTAGAGGAGAAAAGGATATAACGCCGGATAGCGCAGCAGGAACGGCGACTGAAGGCGGCGCGGCCAGCGGCTTCAGATGCAGTGGCTCGTCCCGCTGAAAAGGCTTTTTCTGATGGCGCGGCTTCTTCTCTCTGGATCCAGCGATGCGAATGCTCCGCTGAAGAGATAAAAATCAGCTAACCAGCCTCTCGAAGCTATATTTATAGCCCAAGGCCACGCCCGTTTCGGCGGGACGTGACGTAGTGGGCGCGAAGCGCCCCCATTGGAGGGTTCGATAGGGCCTTATCGATAGGCTGCTGCAGTTGCTGCAGAGCAGCCAATGAGCCGTCTCGCCTGTGTCTGCATGCTGCCGCAACGCGTTTTACATTATTTCAAAATTAAGGATAATTTTTTGGCTTCAGTATCTCGCGGAAAAGAGATTTTCCCCATAGCGTAAGACTTACGCAGTACGAGAGAACCGCAGCCACCAGTGTCTACTGACTCTCTTGTTCGATCTCGTTCATCAAAATGAACAAATCTTTTTTGGAGTCATTTCGTTCATTTAAGGGGCTTTAAATGTTATACTATTAACTGGCAAATTCCAAGAACACATCTACCTACGCAATCTTGATATATATATCAAATCATTATAATGCAGTCAAATATCGTTTACAGGGAACATAAATAATTCCTACTTTACCTTCCGAGTCTTTCGTTCATTTGTCACGTGACAGACGCAATGGATCGTTCATGAACGACTCATCACTTACGTTATAAATCAAAACAAAAAGCAGCAAGGAGGCGTCGTATGATCATTTAAACGGGTTTTATGACAAGGTCGGTGAGGATGTATAAAATCTGACGCATAGCTTCAGTGTTAAAACTGATAAAATAATTGTATGTGGTTCAATATGGGCTGTGGCAATCATTTTGAAAAATAATATCTCGCAGCAACATGGAAAAAAAGAACTATGAACTAGTTCATTTTTGGAACTGTGAACTGAACTTTGAACTAGTTCATGTAGAAAGTGAACTTTCCCAACACTGACTATGAGTTAGTCTGTAAAGATGAACGTGAACATTGTTAAAGTACCACCAAATGCTCCTCAGATCCCTGTAACTTTATACAATGAAGTCCACCAGTCACTTTTCTTCTGCAGTGCGGTCGACAGCCTCCATGTGGGCTGGGACTTTCTCAGAGATAGCACTCTGTCTTGGCACTCTGTAGACAGGCTAAAGAGTTCCTTGGACCAAGATTCTTCATCAGTCCAGAAGGCAAACCGCTGACCATGCCTTTCAAACATTAAGAAGATTAATCTAAAGTGCCGCATAAGCAAAAGCATACACAAATGTCTGATTGACTGGAAGGTGTGGTTTAAATCAGTTTAAAGCACAGATAGTTCCAGTCTGTTTGTTCACCAAAATGAATGCACTACCTATAAACAATTGTGACCATGGTACCATATAGTTTCATCTGCATACAGTGCAAAGCAACTGTTGTAAACATTTCCTATTTACCTTACATAGCTAAATGGATGATGGCTGACAGTCATTACACTTATCTGGTGAACATGGTGATTTTGATAAATGAGCCAAGGCACAAAATGAACAATCAACTAGATGATAACATAATTTTTTTTTTAATAAAAAAACAGCACAAGGTATTAAAACCAGCAAGTGTTACAGAAATTAATATACATATATTGTTTAGTGATGTCATCATACCCTTCTATTTTGAAGCGCTCCATCCGAAGACGACACCACCACTTTCGAGTGGAAGGCATGTCCATCTGAAAGATATGTGACAGTGATGAGGAGGAGTATATTTACACTATATTTTGGTTTTATTCCCAGGTTTGCAGGGCTGACTCAGTCGACGGCTGCCATGTCACAGATTTTTTTCAGAAAGAATATATTTCTGAAAAAAGTTATTTTAATAACTACTAATGCCACATTGGGGTTTATCTTATCATTGACCAAAATTCAAGTAAAAGTTAGTTGATCTCTATACACTTGATAGCAGCTGTAAAACAGGTATTTGTCACAGACCCTGAGGATATTTTATTTGATCTTAATTGTATACACCTCTTTAAATATAAATTGAAAAACATCTGGTGTAGTTTTGGTTTAAAAAAAAAAAATGAATAAACACTTGATCAGAGTTACAACGTTTAACCCCTTGATTTCAGGTAAACAGATAAGTCCATTAATTAAATACGTTTTTATTTCTCATAGTCTAAAATGTACAGAGTTTCTGTGTGATCTCAATGCAAGAAAGTCTCTTGAATATGTTCTCAATGCTTCAGCCTCTAAACAGCTGTACTAAAAAAAAAAATCATGATATTGATTTGTTCATATTGTGGATGATGATTTCATGGACTAAATTTGCCATTGATTCACAAATTCCCATATGCACAATTAATGTAATTCATGCAACTCTTCAACATAAAATAATTCCCTTCATAAACTGCGGCGTTTTACAGCAACACACTAGTTTTCTGAACTGTTACTTTGACCTTTGGCAGATCAAATTTCATCTCTAATTTTAGCAAATGACACACTTAAATGTAGTCACTGTTAAAATTACAGCTTTTGCCAAATCTGAATATCAGATTATTTACTTGTAAGTGATGGACCTGAATGTGAACTTTGCTCACTTAGACAACTTTAGACAATGCTTTTTCTCATGAGTCCATAGACCAGATGATTGGGTGAAACTCTGTCCACAGTGTGAACACTTGTACGGTTTCTCTCCAGTATGAACTCTCTCATGATCTTTTAAGGATCCTGACAGAGCGAAACTCTTTTCACAGTGTGAGCACTTGTACGGTTTCTCTCCAGTATGAACTCTCTGGTGTGTTTTTAAGTCGCTGGATCCAGTAAAGGACTTTCCACAGTCAATGCACATATACGGTTTAACACCAGTATGAATAAGCTCATGCTTTTTTAAATGATCCCGTAATGAAAAACTCTTTCCACACACAGAACACGCATGAGGCTTCACATTTGCATGCATGTTCATGTGTCTTTTCAGGTGCACTTCCAAAACAAATGTCTTGTCACACTGATCACAGCGGAATGATCTTTTTCCTGAGTGAAACAGCAGATGATTTTGGAGACTAGTTGCCCATGGGAAGCTCTTTCCACACTGATGGCATGTGAAGGGTTTCTCTCCGGTGTGGATTCTCATGTGCATCTTCAAGCTTGATTTAGCTGTGAAGCTCCTTCCACACTGAGAGCAGATGAAAGAACATTTCTCTCCTCCTCTTTGAGTGTTTTGTTGAGGTTTCTGAAACTGATGGAGTTTCTCCTCCGCTTCACTTTGTTCCATCAGACCTAAAACATGTTAAATTAGACAATTCAAGATTGAAATAAAAGAAAGCAACCATGCTCAGGTATTTTATTTTAGGTTATTTATCAGGTGCTAAAAGTACTCCTGCAATTATAATATGTCATAAAATCTTGGCAACTACTTTAACACTGAAAGATAAATTTCCCCTAACTCATCTTAAAATACCAAACTATAAGACATGAAAATACAAGAAATGCATCTACAATACATCTTCTGTGACTATAAATGTATTTTGCCAAACTGATCTCTGTATTTTCATATCTGTTCCTAGTTAATGTTATTTTAGTCTTAATGGTAGTCTTAAGTCTTGTAGTCTTGATGTCCAGCGTCAAGAATGGACACCAACCTGTTTGTTCCTCTGTATCTTCATCTTTTATTCTGCAGGGTTCTTCCTTAATCTCCATCTTTACAATAGTATGTCCGTAGTTTCTCCTGGAGTAATTCCTCCTGCTTGCTTCTTCTTCTCCTGTGGGAAGATGGGAATATTCCCCAGCATTTAAACTCTCATGAACGGCTGTGGGAGCTTCACTGACTGAAGGAGTGAATTGTGGTCGTTGTTGCTCATTTAGCAGATGATCATCACACTTACATTCGCTCTCAGTTATCATGTTTTCAGTGTTTTCATCAAAACATTCGTTTAGAAACAATTCCCTGATTACTGAATTTACACATATGACCCAATTCAAGAGTTCGCATTCACTTGAATCTTCATATTGTGTCGTTACCTGGAGGATCAACGACTGTTTTTGTTTTGTGATAATTATTCATGAGGCGCTTGTTTGTCCTGAGCAGTTAAACTGTCCACTGTTAAATACTGAATAAAAAAACAAAATTACTATTTATGATCTCTTTTTTTTTAAGTTATTAACATTTTCCAAATTCTGCAAAGGATATGTAAACTTATGACCACAACTGTAGCTGATTTTTGTGTTGCTCTTACATGAGATATGGTTCATCACAGAGGCCACTAGATGGCAGCTATAAAACAGGTATTTAAGAAAGACAGTCATTATCTCCAGGAAATGTATATGCCAGGAAAGATGATGACAAGTAGCTCCCAGCAGGGATGGACCCTGGGACAAGAACCAATGTTTATTCTACACCACCAAGGTACGAAGACACAGCAGGCCAAAAGGCATCACGTTGGACACTGCTGCCATCACACCCAACAGTCTCTGAAACTGTTTGACAGTAAGTGACTAGCCTAGCTTCATCGTGTTTATGGTTGCGAGGATCGAAAACGATATGGGCAGGAGATAGACGTGCCTGAATCCTCTGCAAATCCCACACCATGCCTGGAAAAGTGGTCCTCTGTGTCAGAGAAAGCACACACTTCTTGGCATTCAGCCTTAACCCCAACTCTTTCATATGGACGAGGATAGCATCTCGATGCAAAATCGCCAACTGCTCTGATTGAGCTAATATCAATCAATCGTTGATGTATAGTTTAATATGCGAATGCCCTGAAGTCGCCGCGGAGCTAGAGCTGCATCTACACATTCTATCAATCCTGAAAGCAAACCTCAGAGACTTCCTGTGTTGTGGAAGGATGGATACGAGGAAGTATGCGTCTTAGAGATCTATATTGACAAGCCAGTCCTTGGATCTGATTTAAGAAACGAATTTGAAAGTTTTAACCATAGATTTAGTTTGGAGATCTATGATCGGACGCAACCCTCATCCTTTTTTTCGGAACGATAAAGTACCGGCTGTAGAACGCAGAATCTCTCTTGGGTGGAGGAACACACTCTATGGCCTCCTTCCCCAGGACAGTTACAATGTCTTGTTCTATTACCAGAGCCAGAACCAGATTTAATTATGTAGCCTCTTTCAGCTGCAGGACTCACTGAGAGATGACGCTGCCAGATGACGCCAGAGGATCTACTCTCGAGACTGGCCTCTGGTGTATTGCTAGTCACATCAGCGCCCTGAAGTGGATAACTGGCAGGGAACATCCGGGCTGGCTCCTCTAGTAACCTCCTCAGATGATTCGAGCCTCCCAGTGCAACATCCCCGGGCAGACACTGAGAGGTTAACCTTATGGGAAACCAACAGTGGAGGGGTTGACAGAACGATCCCCTGAGGGCACCGAGGATAAACAGGCACTGTATAAGGAGGTGTGAGCCTTTTCCGGAGGGGTCTGCCCTCCTAAGCCTGAGCACCTCGGCATCAGCCCCTCTTAAATTGCAAAACCCACAGAGACACAATTGTCAGAAATTGCCACACTGCCAAATAGTCTAAAGCGATATCAGCCCCTCGAAACTGACCTCTCGTGTAGGTTGAGTAATACGCCCAGTGCCCTGAAAGGCTCGCCAGCAGGCGACAACCGAACATACTTCTCTAATACGGTCCTCAGAGGGAGTGAGCCTCCCAGTTCTGCAACATTCCTGGGCAGAGACTGGAAACTGCTGTGCCCCGTTGCACCAGAGGTGGCGGGACTGGAAGAATGGTCCCTAAATACACTAAGGAGAAGCGGGCACTGTCGGTACACGATCCGTTCAACCTGCACGATCCGTTCCACGCATGCGTATAATGGGATTTTAGCAATATTGCGATTATGCTTTACCTCATGTAAACACAATACTTAATAATGTGATAAGCTCATAATCGCATCAACTATAATCGTATTAAAACAGGTGGCGTACGCCGTTTTTAACCATGTAAACACAATACTTAATAATGTGATAAGCTCATAATCGCATCAACTATAATCGTATTAAAACAGGTGGCGTACGCCGTTTTTAACCATGTAAACACTTGAATCGCACTAACTGAAGTGCGCGTGTGTTTTTGTAACGCACCTTAAGCGCGTATTCATTTTAAACTTGACATTAGGAAGTTTTCCCTGAACTCTGTCAACACGACTCACTGTCAGCAGTCTGCCTTCATCCAGAAACAGCTCAAATAACGTGACAGCAGTGTATAAAACTGTTACAGGCACCGACATAATATTTCTGTCTTCATCACGGCACAGAATAACAAAATACGTCCATAAGAACCCATTGTTATTTAACGTACGTAATTACGCGCATGCGTGAAACGGATCGTGCAGGTGGAACGGATCGTGTACCGACAGGCACTATATAATGAGGTGTGAGCCACCATACAAGGTAACTTCGAGTAACTAATGCACTTTCAACAGGTTTCTGAGTGGGTGTGTCACTGAGTGGGGAAAACCTCTTTATTGGTTCAATAGGAATAGACGTGCTGTTTTATCCCATGACTATTAGGGCTGGGTATCGATTCAAATGTTTCAATTTCGATTCGCAAGCTCTAAATTCAATTCGATTTCGATTTTCGATTTCGATTTTCGATTCGACTCAATGAATATATATTTAATACAAATCCTATATTTATATAAAAAATAAATAAAAGTGAACATAAGTTTACAAGTTGTTAATTAATAAAAAGATATTAAGAGCTACAAACCTGTATATTAAACTCTTTTTATTTCAGGTACACTAAAATAGAATCATATTTACCTGTGCCTTTCCTGTCTAACAGGTAGGACATATGCAGAAATTGAATAAAGTTATCAAACAGTCTGCGCTGCATTAATTGTAAATTATATATAGACTAATCCTTATTAAAGTTACAAAAGTTCTTTAGTCAAGAGCAGTGAGTGTTTTTCTCTGTTCCCTTTGTTCTTTGATTAACTTTAGCGACAGATATAATTAGTGGTTACTGTGTACTGTCCCTTTAAGACCAGCTGCTGCTGTCAGAGACGTGGATCTCACACACGCCTCATTCTCTCACGAGTCACAACTCTTCACGTTCATCATAAGACTGTTATGAAGATACTCAACAAAAAAGACATTTTGGCATAATTGTGTGTGTTATTGTTCGTTCAAGCACGAAAGAGAACTGTATTCTGCTGTCTTGTGCGCACGCACGATATCAGCGTGAGTCTTTCTGTGTGTCACAGTCAGGACATTCACAGGCAGCGAGCTCTTTTTAGTCTTGTTGCGCATGAATGGTTTACAAACATTTGCACGAATAAGAGCGGGATTATGTAACACTAGCCAAAGGATGACAAAAATTAACAGATGCTGCATTAATTGCATTAACAGCCCAAATTTGTTTATTTCATAAAAATCGCAGCATTTTGCGTAGACTTGACATCGGGATCGCGATTGCGATATGATTAATCGTGCAGCACTAGTTGAGGTTATTTTATGATTAAGATAAAACAAACAAAATCTCACAGCATTAACTATAAAATTGAGTTTGCAAACTTTTGAACACTGGAGAAAAACTAATACTGGCTTTTGGGTAATAGATAAATAAATATGAAAAAAAAAAAAACGATTTGTGGCGTTTGAGAATCGATTTAAAAAACGCTTAATCGAAAAATCGAGCCGTCTCACAGTCACACTGCTGCAGGGGATCTGCAACCAGACCCGAACAATGTACTAGCTAAGCTAGTCACATCCAAAGCCGTATTTAAAGCCCTTGCATTCTTACTCTCCTCGATTACAGTTTGGATGCGTGTCTCCAATTCTGAAATCTTTTCTGTCAGCCTATCTATTTCCCTGCTATATATCGCACATGAAATATATGAACCATTCATCGCATCTGAAACCCCCACCGCTGACAGAGAAGCCAACGCTAAACATGTGGCAAGCAGTACAAGTAACAATAGCAGAAGATCCCATGTCTCAGCGTGATTGTTAGTTGATTCTGAGTTACCACAGATGTTTGATGTTCACTTCATTAAAGGAATAGTTCACCCACTGATTATTTACTCACCCCCAGGCCATCCGAGATGTATTAATCTTTCTTTATTCAGCCGAAAAGAAATTAAGGTGTTAGAGGAAAACATTCTAGGATCTTTTTCCATCTACTGTGAGTGAACGCTGCTCACCGTAGACCATTTCTGACGGTCCAAAATCCAAATTTAGGCAGCTTCAAAGTAATCCACATGTCCTAGCTGAAAAGGGTCTTCTCTAGTAAAATCAAATGATTGGTCATTTTAAAAAAGAATGTTTGTTTATAATTTGTAACTACAAATACATACCTTGGTCCAGCTTGGTTTAATTCAAAACGTCTTCTGTGAAGTATGCACGTTGGAAAGGTCAAGTGTGACATAGTAGACAGAACAAAATGAAATCCTGGAATGTTTTCCTTCCAAATCCTTAATTTCTCTTCAGCTGAAGAAAGAAACACCTATACATCTTGGACAATCAGGACATTTTTGGGGTAAACTATTCATTTATATACAAAATTATTCTGATGATGAGACTACAAAGAATCTGCTTAAACAAGAATCAAGGCAATAAGTTAATTGTTTAGCTAGAATTTTTTTTTTTTTTTTTTTTATCTTATCATCGACTAAAATCTAGTGCAAGTTCATCACTTTACTATGGAGCCCCTTAAGGCACATGGGATGAAAAAAATATGATGGGAGGAAAAATAATAAATAAATAGACAAATAAACAAACAAACTAAAGGGAATAAACTAAAGTAATAAAACAAAAAATTTAAAATTTAAGAGAAGATTAAATGAAGTGCACATATGGTCAGTGTCTGTGGCAATAAAATACCTGTTTTACAGCTGCTATCAGTGCTAAAGTAAAGAGCCGCTAAGGGGACGTGGTGGTGGGAAATTATGAGATGGGAGGGAAAATAATAAGTCAATTCTTTTGCGCTCTCTCGCAAATGTTTTGTGTTCCCCCGAGAAACTTGAATGAAAAGTTTCCCTGTTGCATTACCACATACACAGACCATATGCACTTTATTTCATAATCTCTTCCATTTTCAAGTTTTATTTAAAAAAATATATACTACACACTTGATTTCAGGAAAATTAGTCACATAAGTCGTTCCGTTTTATTTCTCAAAGTCTCAAAATGTACAGTTTCTGAGTGATTTCACTATATCAAATTATCATATATCAAATTATTGAATATCAAATTATAACAGTGCTTTTTCTTACTCCATAGACTAGATTATTGGGTGAAACTTTTCCCACATGAAGAGCACTGATGCGGCTTCTCTCCAGTGTGAACTTTCATGATCTTTCAAGAATGATGATTAAGAGAAACTCTGTCCACAGTGTGAGCACTTGTATGGTTACTCTCCAGTATGAATTCTCCCATGAGCTTTCAAGGATTTTAAGTGAGAGAAACTCTTTCCACAGTGTGAGCACTTGTACGGTTTCTCTCCAGTATGAACTCTCTGGTGTGACTTTAAGATGCTGGATCTAGTGAAGGTCTTCCCACAGTCAAAGCACAAATAAGGTCTTACACCAGTATGAATACGTTCATGCTCTTTTAAAGACTTACGTTGTGAAAAACTCTTTCCACAAAAAGAACAATTTTGAGGCTTCACACCAGCATGAACTTTAAGGTGTTCTCTTAAGCTAGATGAAAAAACAAATGTTTTATCACACTGATCACAGCTGAACGACTTCACTCCAGTGTGAGAGCGCAGATGCTCTTTGAGAAAGCTCTTGCGATTGAAACTCTTTCCACACTGAGAGCATGTGAACGGTTTTTCTCCAGTGTGAATTCTCATGTGCTCTTTCAAGCTTCCTTTCTGAACGAAACTATTTCCACACTGAGTGCATGTGAAAGATCCTTTGACTTCAGTTTTTCCAGCTCGTTTTTGTTTGAAAGGCTTTTCAGTCCTTGAAACAACCTTTTTTTCATTTTTAAAACTAGGTTTGTCTTCTTTCACTTCCTTTGGGTCTAAAATCAACAAATTAAATTCCCACAATTCAATTAAAGAAAGACAAATGAGAACAAAATTAATACACAGTAAGTGAGCCTCAATTTAGCACAAATCTAGTTTACAATCGAGTCTACTAGTATCTAGTTTTAGATGCATTGTTATGTGAGTTGTTCCTCATCAGTCATTAAAGAGAATGAAGGAAAACACCAACCTATTTGTTCCTCTGTATCTTCATCTTTTATTCTGCAGGGTTCTTCCTTAATCTCCATCTTTACAACAGTATGTAGGTAGTTTCTCCTGGAGTAATTCCTCCTGCTTGCTTCTTCTCCTGTGGGAAGATGGGAATATTCCCAGCATTTAAACTCTCATGAACGACTGTGGGAGCTTCACTGACTGAAGGAGTGAATTGTGGTCGTTGTTGCTCATTTAGCAGATGATCATCACACTTACAATCACTCTCAATTATCCAGGTGCAAGTATTTTGCTCAAATAGTAATTTAAAAACAATTGCATTATTTCAGTTTTTTTTACTTTAACTTCTATATCATTAAGCTTATTTTTGCACTTTCATGAGATATGGTTAACCTAGATTGATCTTTTTTTTTTTTTTTTTGTGAGATTTCTTTTCAAACACTTTCTTGCAACAGAACATCATCCAGACTTATAATGACTAACATCAAAGGAGTGTTGTGTTTGTCTACTGTAAATAATTCTAATTTCTTTAAGTATTTTACTCATTAATTTCTCAAAAGTGGTGTTATTATCTATGTGCTCTATATTTCCATCACTGTTACCATCAATTCTTCAATTCAGTTCAGAGAGATTAAAATAATATTGATGAGGGTTTATTGCTGTAATCAGACATCGATTAAACGTGTCTGAAATAAACTAATCTTCTGTTGTTCATATTGTGTTACACCTTGTGTTTACAATGTTCAATTATCCATTACATAAAATAACACAACAAACAATCTTTACATGTTGTCACGTCAGTAAAGAGCTTAAGTTTCAATGTAATGTACAACATTGGTTCATTTTTAGAGTTAAGTGTTTTAGGGTTTAATAATATCAGAGTTAGATTATTTCAATAACCGCTACGGCTCGTTTATAAGTGTTTTTGATTCACTCAAATGAACCGGCTCTTACGAGTCATTCGCTCGGGAATCAGGCGCTAGTCGAGCTCATTGACATGTATAAGTTGACAGATTTAGATTTCTCTCAATAAATAATCAAATAAATGTACTCACAGTCCGGTAAATAACAGATGAGAATCTCTTTCTCTTCATGAATGAACCAAGATGGACTGGACTCAACAACAAGATCACGTGATTGAAATAAAAAACAAATGTGGCCATTCTAGACGACCATCTTCTTCTTCCAATGGAGTTTTATAGCGTTTGGCAAACCAACTTTCGGTGCATTATCGACACCAACTGGACTGGAGAGTGAAGAACTAAGCGTGTTGAAAATAACAACTTAAATAAACGGGTGGGGGAGAAGAAGAAAAATTACTTTAATTATTACTTTAAATAATTAAAGTATTACTTTAAATAATTAAAGGCCAATTACTTTAATTATTATTACTTCAATTACTTTAAACCAATTACTTTAAATTCTCCAGTCTACTCCTATTGCTTTAATATATTTCAAATTAGCACTAGGCCTATATATTTTATCTTGTTCTGCATGCACTTTCAAAAGGCTTTCCAAGATTCAACACCCAAGTTTCTTACTTCCTTCATATGTTCTAACCTTTCTTTTTCATATTTTGTACATTTTATTAAAACACGTTCAATTGTTTCTGCCTGATCACAATAATTACATTTATGTTTTCAAAGAATGATTTAGTCTAGTGTGCCCTATTTGAATGTGAGAAATACTTGTATCTTCTTTTCTATTCCTAAAAACACTTCTTCCATTTCCTACTTGTTTCTGTATACTATACATATGTCTACCCTTGTTATCACTGTTCCATACTTCTTGCCATTTGTTGTTTATGAATTCTTTAATTTTACCTTTAACCTCTTCTTTGCTCAGAGTCACTTGAATATTTTATCTCTGTGTGTTTTACAGCTTGCTTAGCTAACTTATTTGATCAACGTCTTCATTAGCCTCCACTCCCACATCAGCAGGAACCCACAAGAACACCATTAAGCTTACACTACTTATTCTTAACAAACTTGCAAGAATCTCATATATAATGTCTTGCCATGATTTCCACTTATTGCATGGCTTGGTTGAATTCCAATGTAGAATGAGGTCTTTTATTATTTCTTGATAACAGACCGCTACGAAGTATAACACACTGTTGCCATGAAAAACAGAGCGTTGCTATGGACGCAGGATTCTAACCGTAGAGACGGAACGGACTATTTTCTTTAGCGGAAGCAATCGTTTTTAAATAAATAAATTCCTTTTTTAAATCAATATATTGTGTCAAATTATTGATTTATTTGGTAGGTAGCCATGTAATAAGCGCTTCGCGTCGGGGTTCTGATCAGCTTGTCGGGGTTGTATTCGCTATAGCCTCGCGCTACATTATCCCTTACTTACGAGGCTTGTGATTGCTGCATGAGAATCAGAACATACTGTATTACTACTAATCTTGGTTCTCTTACGAGAGTACTCTCGTGTTGCGTAAGTTTAGCTTATGCTACGGGAAAAACTCCTTTTTCTCGAGAATACTGAAGCAGAAAATTATCCTTAATTTTGAATAATTTAAAACGCATTTGCTACAGCAGCAGACCTAGGCGCGGCAGCTTGTGGCCTAAAGGCCCGTTCACACCAAGCACAATAACATAAAGATAACGATAAAGATAACTATATATGCGTCCACACCAACGACCAATAATGGTCTTTTTATTCTAAGCACGCGCGCGCCCGGATGATCCAGATCCATTTTAAATGCGCGAGACCTTTAAATTAGAGTGGATTCTGATTGGCTGTCAGTGTTTTATCGTTCGACAGCTGGAAAAAAATCGTTCTGAAAGTGATCCCAACGATATCGTTCCTCATATCTTTATCGTTATAGTTGTGGTGTGAACTCTGTTATTCTTTAATATGGAGAACGATTTTTAGAATTATATCTTTATCGTTATCTTTATAGTTATCGTCCTTGGTGTGAACGGGCCTTAAGCCTATAAATACCCATCGCTCAGTTTGCACTATGATTTCGTCTCCTTTCAGCGTGTGATTCACATCGCTGGATCTTCCTGAGAAGAAGAAGCTGCGCCGTCGAAAAGCTTTTCAGCGGGACGAGCTCGAGTTAGAGGACGCCGGCTACCATCGCTGCCTTCACTCGCCGTGCCTGCTGCGCTATCCGGCGCCCATATCCTTTTCTCGCTCCATGTGTGTTCGCCGCTGCGA
Organism: Rutilus rutilus; assembly: GCF_951802725.1. NCBI lineage: Eukaryota > Metazoa > Chordata > Actinopteri > Cypriniformes > Leuciscidae > Rutilus > Rutilus rutilus. The sequence goes on along the minus strand of NC_140231.1, from coordinate 32,022,019 downwards.
CACACACGTTTACTTCTGAAAGAGCCGGCATTTATAAATGCCCACCATGTCCTGCGGCTCGTGTCGAGCCACACTCAGCGACGGGTACCGCCACTTCCTGCCTGGGCCGGGACCATGCGGACCACGCGCTCGCCAACGGCTGCTGCCGTGAGGACGAAGCACTGCCTCTTTCGACCCTGCGGGCTCGACAGGCTTTGTTTTCCGCTGAATCCGCCCCTCAGATGCCTCCTGTTGGACCGCGCCGTAAAAAGCGCCGTTCACAGAGGCCACCCGAAACTTCGACGAGAGAGCTCTCGCCGGCGGCTTCCCCGTGAGCCTCTCTCTCGGAGTCTCCTTCATCGACGGTCAGCGCCCCGCTACGATGGTGCTCGTCGAGTGGACTGCGTGCCAGGAGCCTGCGCCCAACAGGCTGTATGGCTGCTTTCTGCCAGGACGCCGCTCTTCACCTGTTCTGAGGCCCGCTCCCTTCCTCCCTGAACTGCATGATGAGCTCTCCAGGTCGTGGGGAGCTCCGTATTCGGCTAGGCTGAGATCCTCTGTTTCCTTGGCGCTCTCCGTGGTTGACGGCACCAAAGAAAGAGGATATCTCTCCGTTCCTCCGGTCGAGGAAGCGGTAACGACTCACTTGTGTCCGCCCTCTGCGGGATGGCGGTCCAAGTCTAGCCTACCTACTAAAGTCTGCCGGACCACCACGGCGTTGATCGGCCGCGATTATGCTGCCGCCGGTCAAGCCACTATGGCGATTTTGCAAATACACCAGGCCAACCTTCTCCGTTCCCTGGACGAGGCTGGCCCGACTTCGGAGCGTGTGACGGACATGAGGAGTGCGACGGATCTGGCTCTCAGAGCTACCAAAGCCGCTGCCCAGGCCACTGGACGTAATATGGCCTCCCTCACCATTACGGAGCGTCACCTGTGATTAACGATGTCCGACATGTCTGACTCTGCCCGCGCCACTTTCCTGGAGGCTCCTTTGTCACCGTCGAGTCTCTTCGGTCCCTCGGTGAAGGGCTTCGCGGAACACTACTCTGAGGTACAGAAGGCGTCTCAGGCCATGAGACATTTTCTGCCGCGGTGTTCCAGTTCCACAGTGGGTCGCGCTAAAAAGCAGCCGCCCGCTCGGAAACCAGCGCCCACACCGCCGCCTGCCGCACAGCATCGCCAGGCGCGGGAGGAACGTCAGCACTCGCGCTCCACTAGCCGACGCAGACCGCCTCCTGCCCGGGGTCCCAGGCCCAAGATCGTGCCGAACTTTGAGCCTCCTAAGTCTTCCTAGCCCCCCTAGGAAGGCGCGGATGGCTAAGTCCCGCTGCGGCCAGACCGCCATCGAAATCGGCACGACCCGCTCTCTCAGTTCCCTCAACAGAGGCGATTCAAAGAGTGTATTCAGCAGTCAACGAGCCAGTTCCTCAACTCGCTCGCCTGCACACAAAGCGCCTAACGCGAGAACGCGCGGCAGTAATCCAGTGCCTAGCAGCAACATTTTTAGTAGGGAGGAATCTCCCCCTCAGAGTGTTTCAGAGGATGATGGGTCTTATGGCCTCAGCCTCGACAGAGCTGCGGCTGGGTCTGCTATACATGCACCCCTTTCAGCTATGGCTGAGGCGGCATTTTCCGGCGCGAGCATGGACATCAGGCTTGCTGCGTCTCACGGTGAATCAGACATGCGTGGCAGCATTGAAACCGTGGACGAGGGCCGACTGGTACCAGTCCGGCGTGAACCTGGGCTTACCCCCCAGCAGTCAAGTAGTCTCGACAGACGCCTCCAACACAGGTTGGGGCGCCCTTTACGAAGGGAGGCCATCAATGGGCCTGTGGTCAGATGCAGAGAAGCGTCTACACATAAACTGTCTAGAGATGAAAGCGGTCGAGAATGCCCTGCAGTTTTTCCTCCCTGTGCTGAGGAATCACCATGTTCTAGTCAGAACAGACAATATGTCAGTGGTGTCTTATATAAACCGCCAGGGCGGCCTCAGGTCCCGGAGCCTTTTTGCAAGAGCAAAACACCTCCTTATATGGGCCCAGCACAATCTGTGCTCGCTGAGAGCAGCGCATGTCCCGGGCGTCCTGAACGTGGGCCCAGACATGCTGTCCAGGGCCAAGCCATTTGAACCTTTACATGCGGTGGAGCTAAAATACCTTTCCTTCAAAACCGCTTTTCTGCTGGCAATGGCCTCAGTAAAATGGGTGGGCGACCTACACGCACTCTCAGTGGGTGCTACGTGTCTGGAATTTGGGCCTAATGACTCTAAGGTCATCCTCAAACCAAGAAATGGTTAGGTGCTTGCGACTCCGTTTAGAGCACAAGTTATTTCCCTGTCAGCCCTCCCTGCACCCGACAGTGAGGATGGGGTTAATTTCCTTTGCCCAGTTAGGGCCTTGAGGATTTATGTGGAACATTCTGCTGCCTTCAGGCAGACAGAGCAGCTGTTCGTTTCCTTCGGTGGCCGCGTTAAAGGGCTAGCCACCTCGAAACAGACCTTGTCCAGATGGATAGTAGATGCTATTGCGTCAGCTTACGCCTCCAAGGGCCTGGATTGCCCCTTGGGCGTTAGAGCCCACTCAACTAGAGGCATGGCCTCGTCGTGGGCCTGGACAAGCGGGGTTTCACTTCAAGATGTTTGTATGGCAGCAGGCTGGGCCTCCCTGTCTACATTTATAAGGTTCTACAACCTAGAAGTGCCTGCCCTACAGGCTAGGCTGTTCTCAGTCTGATTATGCTATATTAACTACGTCTACCCAACCCAGTTCGCTTAGACTGTTGATATATTGCAATGTCCTGTGGGCCTATGCAGTTTCAAGCCTGATATATTGTCTTAACTGTATATATGTGTAAGCACCTATCTTTCATAATACCGAGTCGTCCCGCCCCGTTCTGCCGTTATGCGTCTATTCCACTTATACATGAGCCCCGGGCAAACTGCCCTTGGGAGATTGGTGTAGGAATCTTAGAGAACCGACGTTACGTTAGTAACCGAGTGTCGTTTTACATCCCATACCCACTGGAGTGCTACCATCATGGCAACTAATTCTGCTGCTAACACAGATACATGATCAGTTATCCTTTTCTTAATACTTGTTTGAAACTTAGGAATATATACAGTAGCTGCTGTTCCTCCAGAGATAGGATCCTTAGAACCATCAATATATATAAGTCTGATCTAAATACTGCTGTGCAATAATGTTCTTTGGGGTATCTCTCTCATTCTTAATTTGTAAGTCAATTATTGGCATTGGAAATATCCACGGTGGTATACTGGATAATATAACAGTTGGGCTAACATCACAGTCTGCAATACCAGCTTCTTGTGCTTCCCTGTGAACAATCCATCCCAAGCTTTTAATGTTTTTGTTCCCATGTTCCCAGCATTCTTCTATCACTCCCTTTACTGGATGACTCTCTTTATGACCTTTTATATTAACCCAATAATTCAGTCTAATTTTATGCATACGAAGGTTTAAAGGAGCTTCACCAACTTCTGCCTGTAAAGCTGCAATGGGAGATGTTCTGAACGCACCACAGCATATTCTTAAAGCTTGATTTTGTATTGCTTCAATCTTTCTGAGTATATGGTTTCGGTTGCAAATCCGTAAATTATACTTCCATAATCCAAACTTGATGTGATTAATATACTATATAATCTTTTCAGTGATAATCTATAAGCTCCCCATTCAACCCCTGATAAACATAAAATATTTACTTCTAGATCAGTTTTTTAGCATGTATTGCAAATGTCAGCCTAGCTTCAATCCATACACCGAGATATTTGACTACTGAAACTTGCTCCAGATCCTGCTCATATAACTTTAACTTGACCACTGGAACTTTTTCCTTTTAGTAAAACATATAACTTGAGTTTTAGCCACAGATAATCTAAAGCTCCAATTATTTGCACATACCTCCACTTCATCTACTGCTTTTTGTATACTTTGATACACATGAAATATTGCTCTTCCTACGTTTTACATTGCAAAATTGCACCTTTTAAATTGCACAAAAATATAATTTATTCTTTCAAGAAGGAAGTCCATAATCCTATTGTACAACTTTACTCCAATTCCCATACATTTAATTTTTATTAAAAGTCCCTCTTTCCAAAGCATTTCATATCCAATAACACCCCTACCAATACCTCTGTATTTGCTTGAGCTTTAGAGGAAGATCTGTGACGCTGCCAAACTATCGTCACTCACGCATTTGATTCTGAGGATCAAAACTACACACAAATTCTTTCCAAATATGAATTCTATGAAAGGACTTAATTTTTATTTGACGTTTAGCATATTGTTGAAAGTCCATGTCGTTAAAAGATTAATTTATTTTAGTTTTAGATAATATTTTAACCACTAGATATGACAGCTGTAAAACATGTATTTTATTCAGACACTGTTCAGTGTTCTGATCTCAGTGGTGTGTGTGGATATTTATGTCAAAAGCAATATTTTGAAAGAAAGTAAATTGGAAAAACATCAAGTCAAAATATTTTTATTTTAAAATATTGATTTATCACTGCAGGGTTAAATAACCATGAATACAATGTTGAAACCCTTTGAACTGAGATAAATGTATTAAGTCAGTCAATAAGAACAAGGTTATAAAATAAATTATAAACAATATGTAAGTTGCTGGCAAATATATAATATAAGCTGAAAGAAATTAATTTTTCATAATATCAGACTATTTTAAGTGATGGATCTGAATGTGAACTTTTCTCACTTAGACAACTTTGGACAATGCTTTTTCTCATGAGTCCGTAGACTAGATGATTGGGTGAAACTCTTCCCACATGAAGAGCACTTGTACGGTTTCTCTCCAGTGTGAACTCTCTCATGATCTTTCAAGGATGATAAATGAGAGAAACTCTTTTCACAGTGTGAGCACTGGTGCGGTTTCTCTCCAGTATGAACTCTCTCATGATCTTTCAAGGATGATAAATGAGATAAACTCTTTTCACAGTGTGAGCACTTGTACGGTTTCTCTCCAGTGTGAACTCTCTGGTGTCGGTTTAATTTGTGGTCTGAAATAAAGGTCTTCCCACAGTCAAAGCACAAATAAGGTCTCACATCGTTGTGTATTTTTAGGTGCTGCTTTAAATGGTCCAGTTGTGAAAAACTCTTTCCACACACAGAACACACATGAGGCTTCACATCTGCATGAATGTTCACGTGTCTTTTCAGGTGTGCTGCCAAAATAAATGTCTTGCCACACTGATCACAGCCAAATGATCTTTTTCCTGAGTGAAACAGCAGATGATTTTGGAGACTAGTTGCCCATGTGAAGCTCTTTCCACACTGATGGCATGTGAAGGGTTTCTCTCCGGTGTGGATTCTCATGTGCATCTTCAAGCTTGATTTAGCTGTGAAGCTCTTTCCACACTGATGGCATGTGAAGGGTTTCTCTCCGGTGTGGATTCTCATGTGCATCTTCAAGCCTGCTTTAGCTGTGAAGCTCCTTCCACACTGAGAGCAGGTGAAAGAACATTTCTCTCCTCCTCTTTGAGTGTTTTGTTGAGGTTTCTGAAACTGATGGAGTTTCTCCTCCACTTCACTTTTTTCCATCTGACCTAAAATGAACATTTTACATTAGGCAATTCAAGATTGAAATAAAAGTAATCCATAGTCTAATATGTCAGTTTTCATCTTAATGTTCCTCATCAGTCATTAAAGAGAATGAAGGAAAACACCAACCTGTTTGTTCCTCTGTATCTTCATCTCTCATTCTGCGGGGTTCTTCCTCAAACTGCATCTCAATAGTTTCTCCTGGAGTAATTCCTCCTGCTTGTTAGGAAAAGTTTATTCACCTGTGGGAAGAGTCAGACATGAATATTCAACAGTATTGAAAGATAAATCTTATCAGCCTGACTTTTCTGTCGCCGTGTCTCCCTGTTTTCTTTCGTTCTGGTCTGTAAGGCTGCAGGTGTTAGATATATATATGTAACCTCTCCACTCGAGTCCTACTCGCCCGGCTCTGTGCGGGCCTCAAACCCGGGTCTCTGGCATGAGTGTCAGGCGCTCTAACAAAATAAGGCTAAAGACTGCAGCCTCTAGCGTTTGTCGCTAGAGCGCCTATTGAGATCAGAGGAGTGAGGTTTACTCGCACAGCGACTACTAGTTGGCAGGCACAGCATTATGGGTGGGCCTGACGGGCCTTGGCCAACCCACTTTTCAACAGGCAAAACTTTTCTTAAAAAAAAAAAAAAAACTTTCAATATCTTCTAATTTTGTCAAGAATTATAAAAAATTGTCAATAAGCTCATAAGTTGTGCTAAAATAGTCTAAATGTTTAGTTTTAAAAACAAGCTGGTTATGTCTATTTTGATGTTTCTGCACAAGTTCAGCAGACAGTGAGGTTCGGGTTTGTTCTGATCAGAGCATGTGAGCGGAGAGCGCATTTCTGAATATTCCGCTCCGCTCGCTCATTCCACAGGGTCGCTCGCCCAACCCAGAATGGCCTGCTGGTTCGAAAATATGTGGAATAAGGGCTGCCTCCGACTAATTTTTTTCTAGTCGACTAGTAGTTGTTCATTTAAGCCATTAGTGGACAAATCGCCCCTTTATATTCATTTAATTACTTAAATAGGCTATATAGCCTACAGGATAATGAGCGTTTACGTAATATAGCCGCACTCAAGCGCACGACCGCACGCATAAAGCTTGCCACAAAGAACCGGTAAAAGTAATGATAATGAATGTGTCTAAAATAGCAAGGAGACATTTAATGTTTTTTTAATAAACTGGTGTTTTCTGTGTCACTGCAAAGATGAAGTTGACGATGCGGACTCGCCATGAACGCCAGAGAGAAATGCACATTTCATATGGATTACATAATCAGAGAGTAGCCTATTTCACCGGGTAACGTCGCACGTAAGAAGGTATATCTTAAAGGAGAACTCCGGTCAATTTTAACATTGAGCTCTTTTTTGGTCAATTTGGAGTGCTGTCAATACAGAGAACAACGACAAAAATCAGTGTTGCCTACACCGTGTTATCCTCTTTTTAAAATTTGCACCCTGTTGACTTCAATGGGGCAAGTTTTAAACCTGGTCATAAGTGCACAGGTCATGTGAGTGATTCCTTCTGAGTGAACACGAGTGAATCTGACTGCAGTAGATGTGCAAGAAATGGATAAAAAATGATGTTATTTAAGCCAGCGCAAATACCTGTATTTACATCCTGTTTTCGGTTGAAGTGGGATTCGGTTCTGATTAGTTCGGTTCGAGAGATCTCCAACGGGGGGGGGGGGGGGGGGGTGGGGGGGGGGGGAGGGTTCTGATTAATTCGGTTCGAAAGTAGAGATAAAATCCAGAGGCACACACGCACACTAGCGCACACACGCAAGGTCTCTCGCTCCCTCTCTCTGCCGTGCGCGCGCTACGCTTGCGCGCTCTTGCTTCCGGGAGATTTTAACTGATTTGCGGGCATCAGGGAGCCGCTATCAATATGCGGGAGACTCCCGGAACTTCCGGGAGACTTGGGATGTCTGAGTTCACGCGCATAGGTTTAGTTACCTATGATCACGCTAAAAGCAGGTTTAAAACTTGCCCCATTGAAGTCAACAGGGTGCAAATTTTAAAAAGAGGATAACACGATGTAGGCAACACCGATTTTTGTCGTTGTTCTCTGTATTGACAGCACTCCAAATTTACAAAAAAATGAGCTCAATGTTAAAATTGACCGGAGTTCTCCTTTAACATGAAAAAGCTTAACGTGGTTTAATGTACGTAAACAATGATCAATGATCACCAAATTTCTCTCTCAAGAGCAATATGAGAGAGAAATTTGGTGATCACTGATCGTTGTTTACGTACATTAAACCACGTTAAGCTTTTTCCTTACAATAGGCTCTAATGAAGCAGAAACGCTTAATGTCAGATAACGTCCATAATATTTGGACTTTGGGTTTGATTTGACGACAGTTTTCAGTGGTTATGAGGAGCAATATGAGAGAGAAATTAGATAATCATTGATGATTGTTTAGGTCAATTAAACCACGTTAAGCCTTTTCCTTCATTGTTCTTCGAAAATAATTATTTTCATGCTATACACCATAAAATCAATAAAAGCTGTGATTTATGAATATACAAAAACATCTGAAAATGTACAAAAAAAAAACCCTCTAACAAATAGAAGGCATATTAAGTCACAATACAACGTATTTTCATTATTGAAAACAATTATAATTTTACTTGAATATGATTAATAATTTTTCCTGGTTGTATAAATGTTTTACCTTTACTGTATTTTTTATTATATAAAAAGTGCAATTATTAATATTATAATGGGTAGGCTACATAGACTGCTAATGAGTCATTTCTGTCTCTCACTCACTCTCTCAATGTAAATAGAGAGGGAGATCACAAGATTTTGAGAGAGAGAGAGAGAGAGAGAGCGCTCTAAAGCAGCCAAATAAAGCATCACAGTCCCGCCCACAGCCGGTGCCGGAAGTAAAAATTCAATACAATTTCTCCATTGACAGTTGGGATATAAGCCATAAAAACGTAACCATACATGGTAGACTTAAAACCAGCTACGGCTGTTCTAAGCGATTGTATATGCTCATATAAACGCCAAAAGTTCATGGGGCACTAACCTTGTTTTGGGATAAATGCCTTTTATTCGCGATGTCTTGGAGAAGTACTTCATTACCCACAATCCCACAGTGATGCATCTGATTGGTGGAGCTCGTGTAACTGTCAGGTAAACCCCGCGAAAGTCCGTGAAGACTGAAGATCATTAAAAACCTGTGTTGCGTTTTTTGCACGGTAGATTTATCAGTGCAATCATGATCTCCTTGGCTGCCATGATGGCTTTTTTCAAGGAGGAAAACAAAAGTGTTAAAAGGGGTGAAAACCACTTCAAATCGGGTCATGTAGTTGAGTGTAGCGTGTCCGAGGGTCAGCTTATGGGTTTTGTAAGGGGCAGCATGAGGGACAAGACCTACATAGTTGTGGTGAGTTTTGCAGGGAGATGGCAACGTTAGTTAGCATTATCGTTCACTTTAGCTAGGCTACTGTAGCCTCCATATGGTATGAGTCATATCAAGCATTTTATGATGCCACTGTGTCAAAACAATATTTAGCTTAGGCATAGCTCTTCATGCATTTACTGAACATTTGTGTAATAATTCATGGCAAGTTAATACACTGAATATGATGCACTTTCTGGTTTGCTGACCATCACTTTTTAATTTTCACTTGTTGTTATTAAGAAAATACATTAATTGTTATTAAAATTAAGGATGAACTATAACTTCATGAATAAAATGAGCATGGACCACAAGTGGGAAATTGTTGAGGCATTTGTCAGCAACCTGCCCGTGGGCCGCTGAAACTGATGAGCAGAACGCCGCGGACCGCCAGATCGTGGCGTCATATGTGTTAACCACTGCACAATGATTGCAGTCAGGTACAAAGCACTGCACCATGTTGCTAACGTTATCATTAACCACTTTTCACACACGCACACAATATAAAATACACGATAAAATACACTATGATAAATATAAAATTCAATACACAATACCTATAAAAAACACTATTATTTACACGATTACTACTGAAAGAACTGCTATAAACTGCACAAGAAAAAGTTCGCGTGGCTGTCGTCAGATTTGAAAGTCGCTTTAAAGGCTCTTTCGCGGTTGTGGCTTCAGTCGACTTCAGTGAGGCGCGGTGGTTTATGGGATGAGTAGTTCCTTCCAGTGGCGTAGCGTCAGGGCATGCAGGGTATGCACGTGCAAATGGGCCCGGGCCAATAGGGGGCCCGCCCATGAGGAGCTTTTAATTAAAACGAGGAAATTAATTTTAAATTCGTGGCCACAACAATAAATATATTTCATTATTTTTTGTATGCTTGTCATCTGTAGTAATTTCTTGTTTCTCCCTAATGTCTACTTTCTCCGACATTTAAGGTGTGCATTTTTTTTTTTGCACCCCGCAGCTGAGAAGAACTACGCTGTCATTTTTTATATGACGCACACTACATTGCCGCGCCAAATTAAAAAAAGAAAACACAGAGTGAGAGGTTACTATCGGCTAGCTAATTGAACATTAAAGGATGGACAAATACAAACATAAAAGTGGGGCATTAAAGAGAAAAAGGAGGGTGGAGAAGTTATAGTCGCGACACAAAAAGTACCCAAAATAGACCGTTTTTTTGTGCAAACCTAGTGTAAATGACAACGATGTCGAAGGTCCCTGTTACTGTTGACATCGTGGATGAATTTGCCGAAAGAAAGGCCCGGTGAATGCAACTAAAATGAGTGAGTAGTTTTATGTTTTTACATTTTGGGCCGCCGTGCCAAGATCAGTAGGCCTAGTTTATTATTGACATTGGCAGTGCCTTGGTTGTTTTAGATTTGTTTTTGTTCCGTTCTGGTTGTGAAAAATTGTTGGGTAGAGTGTGTTTTTTATGGTATTGTTTAGTATGGTATTTTCTTGATACACTACAGTGAACGTCTATATATGAACGTCTAGCCTATATCTATATCTTCGATGTACTTGTGGGCGGGGGGGCCCGTAAAATTTATTTTGCATATGGGCCCGGGACTGACTTGCTACGCCACTGGTTCCTTCGCTCGGAAATGAAAATATGTACACAGTCTTGTACCTTTGACTTTTTTGGGATTTTCTCGTCGTTTTTTCACTCGAAATAATATGTTGTATGCCTATGAGTTCAGCCGTAGCTGGTTATCCTCAGACATGCTCTAAAACTCTTTAGATACGGATTTTCCAAAACGTCAATGGGAGAAATGAATGGGAAATTTACTTCCGGCACCTAAGCGCTCTCGGGCTGTGGGCGGGACTGTGATGCTCTATAGACAACGCTGCATCAGAGTAAAATAGTATTAATAATTGTAAAATTACTTTAATAAAAAAAAACAACGGTTACCTTTATCAACATGAATCTGAAACAAAATAGGTTTTCTCAGTCCTAGCAAATCTGCCCCATAGTGCGAATGACGACAGATATGACAGTATTAACGGTAATTAGCGGTGCTGAACAGTGTAACTACCATAGCGGAAAAAGCCACAGAAAAAGGCAGAAAGCCATTGTTTATGTGATCTAGATGTGGTCCGTCCATTTTATAGCCTACTTATATAGGCCTATACAAAAAATAATTTACCTCAGTAAAACTCTCAGTCCAGCTATGATCTCTAATCCAAAGGGGAGTCCGGCTTTGCACGCGATGGTCACGTGACGTTCTCTTGTTCTTTCGCGGGCTTTGCACTTGGTGTGAAATAGTAACGTTTATTTTTATTTATTTATTTATCACCATTTCTTTCAACATGGTGAAGATAATATAATAATTGTATTTGCACTGGTCTCCCATATTATTTGCTCCTAGCCTACCCCATATAAGTTCATATAAATAATATATAGGCACATATATTTCATTACAGTACAAAATTTGTATTTATAATTCATTTCTGTTACAGTTTTAATAGCAACAGTTATTCATCAAAAATGCATGTAATTATACTCTGTTTCCAAAGTGTCAAGCATCTGTTTCCACTGGGATGTGCCTTGCCTTCATGTGCGGTGCCTTCAGTCGGAAAGTGGCCATACATTTATTTTTATGTAGCTATTATATTAACTTTTAACCTTTTTAGCATACTAGCCTAGCCGTAAGCCTTATTTACACTTTCACCTGATACATTACCGTTTAAATTGTAGTGACTCTCCGCTCTCTAGTGATGGGAACACACATCCTAGCTACATACAAAACATTTGCGATTGGTTTGTGAACGGTATTATTTCACATGTTCGGGCTGTTCTCGCTGCATTTACACTGTTCTGACCAGCAGGTGTCGCCAGCTTAAAACGAGTTTATTCGGAGTACAAAAAGCTCCGTTTTTCCCAACATCACCACTTTTCTCCAGACTACTGCACACAACAATTATAAATAGCCTAAGTATGAATTGAATCAACATAAAAACTAACTCACTATAGACTCCAGCTGAAGATTTCACCAAGATCTAAGTGGCCGAGAGAACACTATTCATCTTCATCTATTGAGGGATTAATGGCGGGTTGTGATTAAACACTCTGCCATCTACTGTGCTGGAGTGAGAAGAGAATTAATTTTGTGTTCAAATTGTATAATATCCAAGGTACATATTTCTAGTAATTGTGCAGTTGATTCTCATTTTGTATTTTCAGATTTGGAGTTTTGGAATAATTTTCCTCTCCCCAAATACCGAAACCCAACAATAATGTAATAACAAGGCTTAAATTGACCTATTAAGATTTAGTTAACATCTATCTTGTAAATACATTTTTGCTATTTTATTAAAAAAAAGTTTTCACTGGTAAATCAATAACAATTGCAATTTTAACAATATTTCAAGTGTAAATTATGAGATTTGTTGTATTTTGAAACCAATCTTTCTTTTTAAAAGGTATAATGTTTATCATACTGATTTCAAAGTTAAGGATTCATTAGTTTAAATATTTATTTTAGTGTTAGTTCATATTTTAACCACTAGATGACAGCTGTAAAACAGGTATTTTATTCACAGACACTGTTCAGTGTTCTGATCTCAGTGGTGTGTGTGGATATTTATGTCAAAAGCCATATTTTGAAAGAAAGTAAATTGGAAAAACATCCAGTCAAAACATTTTTATTTTAAAATATTGATTTATCACTGCAGGGTTAAATAACCATGAATACAATGTTTGAACTACAACCCTTTGAACTGAAATCAATTTATTAAGAACAATAAGATAAAAACAAGGTTATAACATGAATTATTAACAATATGTAAGTTGCTGGCAAATATATAAGATAAGCTGCAAGAAATTACACCATTTGTTTTTTCAGAATATCAGACTATTTTAAGTGATGGATCTGAATGTGAACTTTGCTCACTTACGCAACTTTGGACAATGCTTTTTCTCATGAGTCCGTAGACTAGATGATCGGGTGAAACTCTTCCCACATGAAGAGCACTTGTACGGTTTCTCTCCAGTATGAAGTCTCTCATGAGCTTTCAAGGATCCTGACCGAGTGAAACTCTGTCCACACTGTGAGCACTGGTGCGGTTTCTCTCCAGTATGAACTCTCTCATGAGCTTTCAAGGTTCCTGACCGAATGAAACTCTGTCCACAGTGTGAGCACTTGTACGGTTTCTCTCCAGTATGAAGTCTCTCATGAGCTTTCAAGGTTCCTGACTGAGAGAAACTCTTTTCACAGTGTGAGCACTTGTACGGTTTCTCTCCAGTGTGAACTCTCTGGTGTCGTTTTAATTTGTGGTCTGAAATAAAGGTCTTCCCACAGTCAAAGCACAAATAAGGTCTCACAACATTGTGTATTTTTAAGTGCTCCTTTAAATTGTCCAGTTGTAACCAGCTCTTTCCACACACGGAACACACATGAGGCTTCCCATCTGCATGAATTTTCATGTGTCTTTTCAGTTCCGCTTTCAAAACAAATGTCTTGTCACACTGATCACAGCCGAATGATCTTTTCCCTGAGTGAAACAGCAGATGATTTTGGAGACTAGTTGCCCATGGGAAGCTCTTTCCACACTGATGGCATGTGAAGGGTTTCTCTCCGGTGTGGATTCTCATGTGTTTCTTCAAGCCTGATTTAGCTGTGAAGCTCCTTCCACACTGAGAGCAGGTGAAAGAGCATTTCTCTCCTCCTCTTTGAGTGTTTTGTTGAGGTTTCTGAAACTTCTGTCGTTTCTCCTCCACTTCACTTTGTTCCATCCGACCTAAAACAAACATATTACATTAGACAATTCAAGATTGAAATAAAAGTAATCCCTAGTCTAATAGCAGAAAGATTTAATACAAATTTAATTAAAGAAAGAAAAATGGGATCCAAAGAAATATTGAGCCTCAATTTAGAAAAAATGTAGTTTAATATTTACTCTACCAACGCTATCTCACGACCATTTCGTACACTTTTAGTTCACTCTTACAAATTCGTACGATTTGTCTAAACCCACGTGATGGGTAGGTTTAGGGGCGTCAGGTTAACGTCATTCGTAGGAATTGGGCAACTTGTAAAATATGTACGATTTAGCAAAAATTCGTACAAATTGGTGTGAGATCAGGTTGGACTCTACTAGTACCTAGTTTTAGATGTATCGTTAAAGGTCAGTTTTCATCTTAGTGTTCCTCATCAGTCATTAAAGAGAATGAAGGAAAACACCAACCTATTTGTTCCTCTGTATCTTCATCTCTCGTTCTGCGGGGTTCTTCCTCAAACTGCATCTCAATAGTTTCTCCTGGAGTAATTCCTCCTGCTTGTTAGGAAAAGTTTCTTCACCTGTGGGAAGAGTCAGACATGAATATTCAACAGTATTGAAAGATAAATCTTTTCTGACTTTTCTGTCTCTGTGTCTCCCTGTTTTCTTTCTTTCTGGTTTGTAAGGCTGCAGGTGATTATATACATATATATATATAAGATAAGCTGCAAGAAATAAGCTGTAATGGGTCCTTTTTCTTTGTCTAAGAGAAAGTGCCCGAAAGGCTGTTCTGGGATGTGCGGTGCCTTTTAGTCGGAAAGTTGCCATAAATAAACTTATTTTTATGTAGGCTAGCTATTGTATATTCTCTTTTGCTGGCAGCTACACTCCCCTAAACCAAGAATAAAAGCTATTGTACACAAGTAAAGTTGAGGAGGTTTTGTGAACGGATTGGCTTCATGTTCATGATTCTCTTTCCATGAGCTCATGCCATTCAACGATGAAAAAGGACAATTCTGAGAATGAGGCACAGAAGAAAAAAAAATAGAGATAAAATAATCTAACAGGTATTATAACAGGTTTGTGTGAATGTGGTCATTGAAGTTTGGTGAACTGGTCATTTAACATGCTTAACCTTTTTAGCAAACTTGCCTAGCCGTAAGCCTTGTTTACACTTTCGCCTGATACAGCACCGTTTCAACTGTAGTGACTCTCCGCTCTCTAGTGATGGGAACACACAAGTTACATACAAAACATTTGCGATTGGTTTGTAAACGGTATTATTACACATGTTCGTGCTGTTCTCGCCAGCAGGTGTCGCCAGCTTAAAACGAGTTTATTCGGAGTACAAAAAGCTCCGTTTCTCCCATCATCACCTCTTTTCTCCATACTACTGCACGATAGTTATAAATAAGTGTGAATTGTTACAACACAAAAACTAACTCACTTTAGAGTCCAGCTGAAGATTTCACCAAGATCTCAAGTGGCCGTGTGAACCATAGACATACATAGACGCCCTATTGGCCGCTTTGAACCGTTGCTGCGATACGTCAACGCGTCCGCCATTTTGCGGAGGGCAAGACTGCGCTGTAATCAATGCAAATGAACAGGTGAGCTGCTGTTTTTCTGGATAAAACCCCCCAAAAAATTACATTTATTAACCGATTTCAGTGGTTTGTATGTGGTGTACAAAAAAAGTTCCATCTCTAGTTATTTAAAATCTCGATAGTTGTATTTATAAAATATATATATATTTTTAATAAGGAATGGCCAAAGCTCAGGCTTATCATGTATTTGGCTTTTTATTCTTGGATAAGAATTGTGAACACTCCCATACTGAGATATATTATTTAATTTTCACATTAAATTAAATAAAGTTTTCTTATTGTGGAAAAAGCATTCTGTCATTGACCCGATTTTAGCATCCTTTATGGTAATACATATGATATGGTACAACTACAGTGCAATGCAAATAGTAAATATAAAATAAAGTGAGAAGTAGGCTAATAGTAAATAGTTTAGTCATTAAAATAAACAAACAGTATACAGCAAATAAAATAGTAATGAAAAGTATAATTATATAATATCATAAGTACTATAAAATAATAATAATATATTGATAATAGCATATAGTATAATACTATAATAATAGCAAAAGAATATGAAATAGCTTATCAATTACAGAATATAGACAATAAAAAATAATAAGTTAAATAGTTACTATGAATAGTACAATAATTTAACAGCATAACTATAATATATTGATAATCGCAAGTGGTATATTATTATAATAACAATAAATAATGTACATTTATATATTTAAAAATATTCTTACATAGGCTATATAAAATAAAATGACGCAACCATGTCTCTTTTTGTTAAATTTCAGTCTTTAAAAGGTATAAGAAGCTATACAAGCCAAGAAATACAGTAAACGATTATTCAGTCTAACACACAGCAGGCTACAACGTTAAAGTTAAATAGCCTAAATATAGCCTATAAAGTTATGAAACTTCACTTTGCCCTCAGCCAAAACGATTTGCCAAGGAACAAATTATAGATTAATGAGACTAAAGATCGCCCGTTAGATATACACAAGACGAATTATTCTCATGTTTAACCACTAGACTAAAGACATCAGATCCAGCGGCGCCGAGGTAAGGCTGTTCTCGGCGGGGTACATGAGCGCTGAGTGTCCGGTGATCACTGGATCTCACAACTCCGAAACCGCCAGATAACATTTTTAAATAGGCGCTATCTTTATAAATAAACCACAGATTTGAGCTTTAAACAACTATTGTCGACTGAAAAACTCTTACATTTCATGACACAGTAACAGTAGTATTTTTAAATTTCGCGGCCTTTCTCCTCTGAAAATAAAAATAGTAAATGAAATACAACCAAAAAACAAATTTTCAGTTTTGCTTGTGAAAGGTAATTCCCTGAGGCCTGTTTTCAATTGTGTGGCGATTTGTAAAGCCCCAAGCAGCACACGAAATAGGCATTTTTCTCAATTCTCGTTATGAGAGGTATGGGAAATTTGCCCTCCGCAGTATGGCGGCGCCGTTGACGTACGATCCAGCGGCCAATAGGGCGTCTATGTATTTATTATGTCTATGGTGTGAACACTATTCATCTTCATCTATTGAGGGATTAATGGCGGGTTGTGATGATTAAACACTCTGCCATCTACTGTGCTGGAGTGAGAAGAGTGAGAATTCAGTCTGTGGGCCATTTTACAGATTTTGTTCAAAGTCAGTTGGAAACATCTTGAAATTTTTCTTTCTTTTTTTCACAAATTTTGTATGTATGCAAATTGTATAATGTCCAAGGTACACAATTCTAGTAATCGTGCAGTTAATTCTTATATTGTATTTTCAGAAAGTTTTGGAATATTTTTCCTCTCCCCAAATTTGACACTACTGAAACCCAGTGATAAATAATTTATATTGACCTTTTAAGATGTTGTTAACATCTATCTTGTAAATAATTTTTTTGTTAAAAAGTTTTCACAGGTAAATCAATAACAATTTTAACAATATTTTAAGTGTAATTTGAGTTGTTTTATTTTAAATCCAATCTTTCTTTTTAAAAGGCATAATGTTTATCATACTGATTTCAAAGTTAAGGATTCATTAGTTTAAATATACATTGAACCAAACATTATAATAACATCTTAGTTGATAATTCAATAAACTTACTTTTTGACAAAACATTTCGGTCGACTGCACATTTATGGTAGTGACAGTGATGTTTTGGTAGCGGCCACATTACACTACAGTGTAATTTTAACTCACATAATTAAAACACTACTAAAACATACTAAAATACTAATGATTTGCATAACTGTACTCAAATTTTGTTTATATTTTCCCCAAATAAAGGATTACGTGTTCCCTTTTGTCACTACCAAACCAATGACGACATGTTTCCAAAGAAGACAAATTCTTTCCAAATATGAATTCTGTTTAAGGACTTTATTTTCATTTGACTTTTACCATATTGTTGATCAAAGTTCATGTCGTTAAAATTTATTTTAGTGTTAGTTCATATTTTAACCACTAGATGACAGCTGTAAAACAGGTATTTTATTCACAGACACTGTTCAGTGTTCTGATCTCAGTGGTGTGGATATTTATGTCAAAAGCCATATTTTGAAAGAAAGTAAATTGGAAAAACATCCAGTCAAAACAATTTTTTTTTTAAATATTGATTTATCACTGCAGTGATTCAACAATGAATACTATGTTGAAACCCTTTGAACTGAAATAAATTTATTAAGTCACTCAATAAGAACAAGGTTATAAATTATAAACAAGATGTAAGTTTCTATGATACGCTAAGCTGAAAGAAATTACATTTGTGACTTGTGAACTTTGCTCACTTAGACAACTTTGGGCAATGCTTTTTCTCATGAGTTCGTCGACTAGATAATTGTCTGAAACTCTTCCCACATGAAGAGCACTGGTGCGGTTTCTCTCCAGTGTGAATTCTCTCATGATCTTTCAAGTATTTTGAGCAAGAGAAACTCTTTCCACAGTGTGAGCACTTGTACGGTTTCTCTCCAGTATGAACTCTCTGGTGTGATTTTAATTCACCGGATCTAGTGAAGGTCTTCCCACAGTCAAAGCACATATAAGGTCTCACACCAGTATGAATAATCTCATGCTGTTTTAAAATTGCGAGCAGTGAAAAACTCTTTCCACACACAGAACACACATGAGGCTTCACATCTGCATGAATGTTCACGTGTCTTTTCAGGTGTGCTGCCAAAACAAATGTCTTGTCACACTGATCATAGCCGAATGATCTTTTTCCTGAGTGAAACAGCAGATGATTTTGGAGACTAGTTGCCCATGTGAAGCTCTTTCCACACTGATGGCATGTGAAGGGTTTCTCTCCGGTGTGGATTCTCATGTGTTTCTTCAAGCCTGGTTTAGCTGTGAAGCTCCTTCCACACTGAGAGCAGGTGAAAGAACATTTCTCTCCTCCTCTTTGAGGGTTTTGTTGAGGTTTCTGAAACTGATGGCGTTTCTCCTCCACTTCACTTTGTTCCATCAGACCTAAAATGAACATATTACATTAGACAATTCAAGATTGAAATAATAGTAATGCCTAGTTTAATAACAAAAAGCAACCATGGCTCAGGTATTTAATTTTTGGTTATCAGGTGCTAAAAGTACTTCTGCAATTATAATATGTCATCAAGTCTTGCCAACTATGTGACCGCAAATGCATTTTCCCTAACTCATCTTAAAATAAACAAACTATAAGATATGAAAAAACAAGAAATGCATCTACAATACAATTTCTGTGTGACTATAAATGCATTTTCATATCTGTTCCTATACTTCCTAGTTAAAGTTATTTTACAGCTCCTATAATTTTGTAAATGAGGGTTAATAGTCTTGATGTTAATAACGTATCAAGAATGGACACCAACCTGTTTGTTCCTCTGTATCTTCATCTTTTATTCTGCAGGGTTCTTCCTCAAACTTCATCTTTACAGTAGTATGTCCGTAGTTTCTCCTGGAGTAATTCCTCCTGCTTGCTTCTTCTTCTCCTGTGGGAAGATGGGAATATTCCCCAGCATTTAAACTCTCATGAACGGCTGTGGGAGCTTCACTGACTGAAGGAGTGAATTGTGGTCGTTGTTGCTCATTTAGCAGATGATCATCACACTTACAATCACTCTCAATTATCATGTTTTCAGTGTTTTCATCAAACAGTCGTTTAGAAACAATTCCCCGATTACTGAATTTACACAAATGACCCAATTCAAGAGTTCACATTCACTTGAATCTTCATATTGTGTCGTTACCTGGAGGATCAACGACTGTTTTTATGTTTTATGATAGTTATTCATGAGGCGCTTGTTTGTCCTGAGCAGTTAAACTGTCCACTATTCTTCAGAAAAATACTAAATAAAAAACAAAATGAAAATAATGATCCCTCTTTTTTTAAGTTTTTGACATTTTGCAGATTCTGCAAAGGATATGTAAACTTATGACCACAATTGTAGCTGATTTTTGTGTTGCTCTTACATGAGATATGGTTTATCACAGATTTAACCACAATATGGCAGCTGTAAAACAAATTTTATTGTAATGAAATGAAAAACACTTTATTATCCCCAAGAGGAAATTTGCCATGAACCCAATGTTTACACTGACAATATGTTGATCCATAAACAATATATATACATAATCTAAACACTCCCTATTAAAAACACAAGTCCCTATACCTAGCCTTGCATTAATTAAATAACATTTGTTGTTTCACGTTTTAATTAAGGTGGGTATAAAATATTTTTAGAGCGTTTGTACCGTCTTCCAGAGGGCAACAACTCATAATGTGCGTGATGGGTAACCTAAAATGTTATGTTCTTCCCTGGTCATATAATGACTTTTCCTTTTCCCTATGGTCTTCATTGTTATTTTACCAGGTGTGCAAGCTAGGACTTTGCTTGAACCGGAAGATTACCAAACCATACCGTAATGCCATTTCTAATTATGCTCTCCATAACTGCCTGATAAAATAAAACATTATTGTGTGGTCTACGCTGAAAATACATGTGTCAAATTGTATCCACATGAGTCCTTATTATCCATGTGAATACCAATGTACTTGTAGGAACACAACAGGAGGTTCATTCTCATGTTGAATTTAATAGAATTTAGAATTCCTTTTGAAACCCATGAACATACTCCAACAATTTATATGAAGTTCAAACATACACTATATTGCCAAAAGTATTGGGACATCCTTCTAGTTAATTTATAGCATCAAATAAACATGAATGAACAGAAGAAGGAATGTTGTTCAAAGGGGTCATCGGATGCCCATTTTCCACAAGTTGGTATGATTCTTTAGGGTCTTCATGTAAAGTTTGTAACACACTTTAGCCCCTTTGATGCCGGGATCGATGCCGGGTTGGGGACCTAGTAACATTGCCGTGTTCAGTCCCAGAACGCGCGCTGTGTGAACAAAAACCATAATCAATGCCGTGTCGTAATGATGACGCTGAAGCCGGGATTGTTCGCCAGCTAGTAAAACGGTACATAATGTGCAAGATTATGATCGAATCAGAGAAAAAAAAGTGCACAAGCGTGGTGCACAAAGTGCACAAATCGCAGCTCATAAGCAAACTTAAGACGCTGCTGAGACATTACATGTCACATCGATGTCACGTGTCTTTACGGGATTTTTACGGGTTGTATGTGAACAACAATTTTCCTCTGATTCCGGAAAATCACTGGCAGTGTGAATGAACTAAATTCAAACGAACCCGGGTCAAATCCCGGGTCACTTTATCCGTGTATTTTCCGGAATCTCTGTGTGAAAGGGGCTTTTGGTTAAAATTCCTCAATGGTTGTGTAAAACAACACGCTTTTTACCTCCTCAAAAACAGCTCTGTTCACAGCGACCCGTTTCGGTGCATGTCTCTTTAAATGATAATGAGCAACTGCTCACCACCCCTCTCTTCCATAGGGCGTGTCGACACAAGACAAGTAAAGTGCTGTCTTTGCGGACAGTATACAAATGGCTGAGGGCGGAAATATGCTAATACAGGACAGTCTGTCCACGGTCGTGGGCGGAGCATGAGTAATATGACATCATATTGCTCAGAAAATCCAAATGGCTTGATTATTGAGTGTTTAGGCTTTTTGAGGTTTTAATAAAAAAAAGGAGTGAAAGGATTGTTTTTATTGTATGGTGGTTGAGTCCACACACTGCAAAGACACATTTACATGCAAACACCATATAAAAATGAATTTTGCATCCGATGACCCCCTTAACCACGGAAAGACGTCAGTACACACAGTTTTTCAAGTTCAAATCCTCCAATGTTAATCTACTAACTCTCCCGATTGCTTAGTCGGACAAAAATGGCGGATTCTGCGGATGGCGGATTATGATTGGTCAGATCGCCTGTCAATCAAACACCCTGCGAAGGGTCAGTTGGGAACAACAGCAACTCAGCCACGAAGTGGTAGGCCACGTAAAATCACAGAGCGGGGTCAGCGCATGCGGAGGCGCACAGTGCGCAGATATCACCAACTTTCTGCAGAGTCAATACCTACAGACCTCCAAACTTCACATGGCCTTCAGATTAGCTCAAGAACAGTGTGTAGAGAGCTTCATGGTACGGGTTTCTATGGCCGAGCAGCTGCATCCGCCACTGGAGTCTAGGGAAGTAGAGATGTGTTCTCTGGATTGACGAATCTGGGTTTGGTGGTTGCCAGGAGAATGGTTCTTGCCTGATTGCTTTGTGCCAAGTTTGGTGGAGGGGGGATTATGGTGTGGGGTTGTTTTTCAGGGGTTGGGCTTGGTCCCTTAGTTCCAGTGAAAGGAACTCTTAATGCTTCGGCATACCAAGACATTTTGGACAATTTCATGATCCCAACTTTGTGGGAACAGTTTGGGGATGTTCCTGTTCCAACATGTCTCCACACCAGTGCACAAAGCAAGGTCCATAAAGACATGGATGAGCGAGTTTGGTGTCGAGGAACTTGACTCGCCTGCACAGAGTCCTGACCTCAACCCAATACAACACATAGCGACCCCTACAGGGAAACTACAATGTCATATGCAAGTTATATGAAGTAATGTTTAACAGTGTAGAAGTCTAGGGGGTTACATGAATATCAAATTATTTACTTGTGAATGTGAACTTTGCTCACTTAGATAACTTTGGACAATGCTTTTTCTCATGAGTCCGTTGATGAGATAAAGTGGTGAAACTCTTCCCACATGAAGAGCACTTGTACGGTCTCTCTCCAGTATGAATTCTCTCATGATCTTTCAATGTTCCTGACATAGAGAAACTCTGTCCACAGTGTGAGCACTTGTACGGTTTCTCTCCGGTATGAATTCTCTCATGATCTCTCAAGGTTCCTGACCGAGTGAAACTCTGTCCACAGTGTGAGCACTTGTACGGTTTCTCTCCAGTATGAATTTTTTCATGATCTTTCAAGGTTCCTGACCGAGTGAAACTCTTTCCACAGTGTGAGCACTTGTGCGGCTTCTCTCCAGTATGAATTCTCTCATGAGCTTTCATGTCACCTGACTGAGCGAAACTCTGTCCACAGTGTGAACACTTGTACGGTTTTTCTCCAGTATGAATCCTCTGGTGTGTTTTTAAGTCATTGGATCTAGTAAACTTCTTCCCACAGTCCAAGCACACATAAGGTCTCACACCAGAATGAATAATCTCATGCTGTTTCAAAAATTCGAGCAGTGAAAAACTCTTTCCACACACAGAACACACATGAGGCTCCAAATCTGCATGAATTTTCATGTGTCTTTTCAGGTGCTCAGCCAAAATAAATGTCTTGTCACACTGATCACAGCCGAATGATCTTTTTCCTGAGTGAATCAGCAGGTGAGTTTTGAGATTACATGCCCATGGGAAGCTCTTTCCACACTGATGGCATGTGAAGGGTTTCTCTCCGGTGTGGATTCTCATGTGCATCTTCAAGCCTGGTTTAGTTTTGAAGCTCTTTCCACACTGAGAGCAGGTGAAAGAACATTTCTTTCCTCTTCTTTGAAGTTTCTTCCTCTTCTTCAGTTTCTGAAACTGATGGTGTTTCACCTCCACTTCACTTTGTTCCATCAGACCTAAAACGAACATATTACATTAGACAAATCAAGACAGAAATAAAAGCAATCCCTAGTTTAACCCTCTGGGGTCTAAGGTGTTTTTGGGGTCCTTGAGATGTTTTTACATGTCCTGACATTTGTGCTTTATTCAGTTGCTTATATATTAATGGCAAAGGTGTCATTACACTATATTTAGCACAAACAGGGCTACCATAATATGTAAGCAACATGTATGTACATGTTTGTATTTTTGAGAGAATAATGTTTATGCATGGTTATTGAAAAATATAAAAATTAAAGTTTCTGAAATAAGGCCACAAAACACATACTAAATATGTGTCCACAAGACTTTTGACTAATGGATGTCGTCGCCTAGAGTTTTTGCTTCAAAATTATTTGAAAATCATCCTGCCAATCATTCACATAAAACAATACGTGAATGATCATGAATAATGCTGTGATTCACACCTGAGAAGAAAATGACTCGCATAATAATCCTTTCATGAGAGGGAACCACAACCATATTTCGTCTGTAACATATCGTTTTTATGATATATTAGCATATAAATGGTGGGGGCGGCAGTGGTTCAGTGGTTCATGTAGGTTGTCTACAAACCAAAAGGTTGGTGGTTCAATCCCCGGTTCCACCTGACCAAGTGCCGAGGTGTCCATGAGCAAGACACCTAACCCCAGCTGCTCCCGACGAGCTGGATGGCGCCTTGCATGGCTGACACCGCCGTCGGTGTATGAATGAGAGAGTGAATGGGTGAATGTGAGGCTATGTAAAGCGCTTTGGTGGCCATAGGTCTGTGAAAGCGCTATATAAATGCAGTCCATTTACCATATAAATGTTAATTTGCAGTTTAATACGTTGCTTATACAAATTTTATTTCAACATATTTCAGTCAATTTTTACTCATCCCAGTATAGCAATATAGTTTGGTAAAAGCTAAACTAATAGATGTGTTCATGTAAAAATAACATGTTTACTAATGTAAGTTTGAGTGTGAATGAATGGCACAGATGCGCGCTGTTGTTTACTACATCTGTGCAGTTCATTCATTCACACACAGACACGCGATTCATATTTTAAAAGTCTTTTTGCGGTTTACAGACACTATTCCATATCACGATTAGAACAAAGCACATAAGAATAAAGAACTTACTATTCACAGTCCTCAGCTGGATCCATTGCTCCTCGAAGTAAAATTAAACCAGCACTTCTGAGGTAAATTTCCTAGGATTATTATTACGCTAGTATTATTCCTCACAGCGTAGCAAGACGACGTAAAGTACATTAATCTGATTAAACTTGATGTGTTTTATCGAGTTGATGTGGGCGTTGACAGGTTTGCATGGATTGCCTCAGATCATTTGCGTTTGAATAGCGCACGCTCTCCATAGGCGTGTTCACATTAGCAGATAATGAGCTGAAATGAGAACGACTGACATCTCTCTCTTTTCATACAGATTACATAAACAGAGAATATTTGTTTTTTTATATAAATTACTAGTGGTCGACCGATATATCGCCAAGGCCATTTAAAAATGGCAAATATCAGCCGATACGTTTTTCTGATTGGCCGATGTGTTGGAAGCGGGACTTTTATTGTGACTGCAGATTCAAGAAGTTGCCATCTAAAATAGAAACATGTTTATTTTAAAGATTTGTTTTCTAATTTATTTCTAATTTATTAAATATTGATTAAAATAAATATGAAGTGTATATATATATATATATATATATATACACACATATATAAAATATTGGCTTTATATAGGCCATCGGCCACCCTGCTCTCTAAGATATCGGCATCGGCAATCAAAAAAACAATATCGGTCGACCACTATAAATTACTTAATTTAAAAGAAGACAATTCAAGCTTTATAAAGACATGTGACTGAGTATTCGCTGAGTTACAGTTCTGAGTTTACGTTTCAGAATGGACTTCACTGACAGAGAAAAGGCAGAACTCGCATTATGTTTCTTTTTCTTTTTTTGGCGAAAAACACAACATTTTATTTTTATTGTGAGTATACACAAAAAAAAGACACTTAACAGGATCGAATGATGTACAACACTTATATGTAAGATAAAAATATTTAGTATTGAGTATTTTGAGTCTCTTTTGCACTGATTAGAAAAAAAAAGCGAGCTTGTCGCGCCGGCGCAACAGCCGACCCCAGAGGGTTAATAGCAGTTATTAATGAAGTATCAAGAATGGACACCGACCTATTTGTTCCTCTGTATCTTCACATTTTATGCTGCAGGGTTCTTCCTTAAACTCCATCTTTTGAGTGTTTTGTTGAGGTTTCTGAAACTGATGGAGTTTCTCCACCACTTCACGTTGTTCCATCAGACCTAAAACGAGCATATTACATTAGACAATTCAAAATTGAAATAACAGTAATCCGTAGTTTAATAGCAGTTATTAATGAAGTATCAAGAATGGACACCAACCTATTTGTTCCTCTATATCTTCATCTTTTATTCTGCAGGGTTCTTCCTTAATCTCCATCTTTACAATAGTATGACAGTAGTTTCTCCTAGAGTAATTCCTCCTGCTTGCTTCTCCTGTGGGAAGATGGGAATATTCCCCAGTATTTTAACATGTCAACAGCTGTGTGTTCATTTAACAGATGCTTAACATTTTTGCATATTAGACTAGCCATAAGCTTTGTTTACACTTTCGCCTGATACAGCTGACAGAAAACATACAGTTATACAATAGTGTAGTGTGTCATTCCTGGGATTCAGTGCCTTTGTGTCCTTAGATCATGATCTTACTGCCTTAAAATGTTGAACAATATCAATTTTAAAGCTGTCTTTGAGGCCATTCACATGTCACGTCTTTTGTGTGCTCAAACAGAGAGCGCAACGTCGCAGCACTCACATGCTCGTTTTTTTGCATGTCCCTCAATTTATTGTCCACACTGTTATTTTTGATTACTTTCCCTTTAAATGAAAGTTGGAAAAACTCAAATTGGGTGATTTTAATTGTCTATTTTTTCCAATGATAAATGTGGTCAACTTTAGTATGTCCACCATGTTTAAGTAAAAAATGAAAAAAGTTAGTAGAACCAAACCTGTACAGTAGAACCAAAACTGTAACCATTTCTAATTATTGTTGTTGTTCTGGTTGTGTGTGTGAGTGAGTGAGTGAGTGAGTGAGTGAGTGAGTGAGTGAGTGTGTGTGTGTGTGTGTGTGTGTGTGTGTGTGTGTGTGTGTGTGTGTGTGTGTGTGTGTGTGTGTGTGTGTGTGTGTGTGTGTGTGTGTGTGTGTGTTGAAGAAATGTGAATGTTTTCTATTTGTATGTATCTGTTTTATAATGTACTTAGAAATGCCCAACCAGGGACAGGAGTTGAAAATTAGCATTAGCTATAAACTCTATATGCTGCGCGTCAGTTACAGGCTTTGTATTGTAACAATGTTTGACTGTATGGTCCCTGTTAAATAAATAAATAAATAAAATAAAGAAAGGTCCTATTTTAAAAATTACAGTTTTAACCCTTTCCCGCATTGAGGTCACTACAGTGGACAGCTATTCAAAAAGCATTTTCTTGCATGGGTTTTGATCGCATAGTTGTGCATCAGCCTCTACAGTGGACCCTAGTGCATCATCCTATGCATTGCCACCAAGTGGAAAGACATTGAATGTCGATTTTATTTTCATTTAAACCAAGATGGCCGATGGCCAGTCAGAAATGCCAAGTTGCTCCGGAATATCCATCCATTCCTTCTATCCTATGCACGTTACTTGTAATGCATTACTTTACTCGTAACATCAAAAAGTAATAATCTGATTATGTAACATGTTACTTGTAACAGATTACTTTACTCGTAACATCAAAAAGTCATTCCGATTACATAATGCGTTACTTGTAATGCATTACTTTAATTATTTTAATTTCGTTCAGTTAGAGAACAGACACTACAATTAAAAACTGAACGTGTCTGCTCAGTTCAGCGTGAGCTGAACGAGAGTCACAACACTGATCTGCAGCAGGAGTCAGATTTCACCTCACTTAGCCTAACTCTTGACTGACAAGATTTGGTTTCAAAGCGAAATGAAAAAGTCCATATTTTGGCGAGTTTGTCATTGTACTGCTTTGTTGTTGTGTTTTTCATTAAGAATAATAATGAAGCCACCAAACAATTGCTGCTCCCGAATTGGCGCTAATTTGAAAGTGAAAGTAAAAGGATCAACGCCTGTGCAGCAGTGAGCATTTTACTTTCACTTTCAAATTAGCTCAAGTGAAGCATGTTACTTGTAATGCATTACTTTACCCCTTACATCAAAAAGTAATCTGATTGCATTATACATGTTACTAACACTGCTCATCTGAACATCTGAAAATCTATTTGAAAAATATGTGAAAATATGTGAAAATATGTGAAAAAAATGTAATCATGCCCTAAGAGCAATAAAAACACATAAAAAAAATCCTGATTGAGGTTGTCATATTTTAAATTCATGCGTGAAAGGGTTAAAGCAACTCATGCAACTCTTTATTTGATAAACCTTCTACAGCATGTTAGCTTATTTTTGCTAAGACATGGTACAGTGGCTGATTTTAGGTTTGTAAAAAAAAAACACAAAAAAACACTTGCATCACAATAAGCGTTTTATTTTATTTATTATAATAACAACGTTATTATTTTTTAATGATATAGACTAAGTAAAACTATAATAAATATGTAATACAGTGGACATATTTAGCAAAATACTCCTCTCTATAGCTAATTTTACGTGCTATGGTCATCAAATGGCTTACCTGAGGTAAATGTAATGTTATGTGACATTGTTCTCGTTTTATTGACCTCTTTCCGAGGTTGAAAAACACTGATTAATCAATATTATGTATGAGGCATACACATTTCGGTAAGTTGTATCCTTCAACATACCTACTGTTGATTCGTGTTTATTTACTATTAACTAGTAAAGAGTAAGAGATAATCGGTTCACGTGCTGCTTGAACTGAGGCGTTGCAGCGAAACCAAACCGGTATTTATTGTTTGAATTTCGTAATAAAATTGACAGAATCGGAGAGCTGAGAATTAGTTAAAACAACAGCCCATGCAGCCGGCGTTTCCCACGCACTTTTAGACGCGACATGTTGTGAACAGCCAGAAAAGCTCCGTTTCTCCCATCATCACCATCTCTCTCCAAACTACTGCACACATACGGAAATTATAAATGAGTATGAATTGTTACAACATAAAAACTAACTCACGTTAGACTCCAGCTGAAAATTTCACCAAGATGTTTTACTTGTGTGTTGTGAGTGTGACTGAGGGAACACTATTCGTCTTCATTTACTGTTGGATTCTTCTTCTTCTTGTACGGTTTAATGGCGGTTGACAAGCCAACTTATGGTGTATTACCGCCATCAACTGGACTGGAGTGTGAAGCATCTCATAACAAAAACATAACAAGGGGATTTAATTTAATTTAAATAACACATTTTATTTTCTGCTCCTCTGTTACCGCTATGGTCCAGGTGTACTCATAGTCATCGCCCCGCTACAATAAACTCACATTGCATACATGCTATGGTCATCCATACACACACATTCATATACAGTACCATATTCATATTTTACCAGTTAGTAGATTGGTTGTGTGATATTGGTCAAGTATAGGTCTCTGCAGGACAGTGGAGTTACCAGACCAGTGGGCGAGGCCATCCCAAGAAGAGGGCGGAGGCTTCACAGCCCGTGTCTCTGATACACTGCCAAAAACTAAAACATCTGTTTTGACTGTTTGATTATCATCTCTATCAAGGTCATAATCACGTGGCATTGCAGTTCAGTTTATTATCTGCATGCGTTTTAAAGCCGCATCAGTCAAAATTTTTAGAAATATGTTTTTCTGATTACACACATCTGAAGCACGAGCACAGAAAGCTGGATGTCAGACGTCAGTATTAAACTAAGCTCTTTCAGGACTTATTGCGCTTAAAATGTCAAATACACACAAGGTTATGTCAAAAACATGCAAAGTTCTCATAAACAGTCAGTTATGTCTGAGTAAACAGCAGGGAAATAAATCACATGAGTATATTATCTGTGTGTGCCGAGTAATATACAGGACCTACTGCAATATCTGCTGTTAATATGAATCAAACAACAAAAGGAAAACAGAAAATCACTCACTGAATTGATTGATTTTTTTTTTTTATATAGCTTTAATAAGAATACATTTCTTACTTGAATCCTGCTGTTACATGCTCTGGCAAGGAGAAAAACATGGAGGACTGTGTTCACATTTTACATTTACATTTATTCATTTAGCTGACGCTTTTATCCAAAGCGACTTACAATTGCTATATATGTCAGAGGTCGCACGCCTCTGGAGCAACTAGGGGTTAAGTGTCTTGCTCAGGGACACATTGGTGTCTCACAGTGGATTCGAACCCGGGTCTTTCACACCAAAGGCATGTGTCTTATCCATTGCGCCACACCACCCCACAGTGTTCAGCTCACTGAGGGAAGGGTCTATGGTAAATAGACCCTATAATAATGCAGTGTGACATCACAACAGCTAGAATCTGCAAATGACTTGTTCTGAAACACTGCTTATGATTTATGGGGATTAAAAAAAGGAGTGGGTGGATTTTTACCATTATAGGGTGGTTGTGTACACACACTGCTGACACACAATTATGTTCAAACACCATGTAAAAGTGAAATTTGCATTACAGGTCCCCTTTAACTGAAGTAATTCTGTTGAAATTCCACCTTTTGCCAAATCTGAATATCAAATCATTTTCTTTAAAGTGATGGATCTGAATGTGAACTTTGCTCACTTACACAACTTTGGGCAATGCTTTTTCATATGAGTTCGTTGACCAGATAATTGGCTGAAACTCTTCCCACATAAAGAGCACTGGTGCGGTTTCTCTCCAGTGTGAATTCTCTCATGATCTTTCAAGGATGATAAATGAGCAAAACTCTGTCCACAGTGTGAGCACTTGTACGGTTTCTCTCCGGTGTGAATTCTCTGGTGTGATTTTAAGTCACCGGATCTAGCGAAGTTTTTCCCACAGTCCAAGCACACATGAGGTCTCACACCAGTATGAATACTCTGGTGAATTTTTAAATATTGGAGTTGTGAAAAACTCTTTCCACAATCAGAACACAGGTGAGGCTCCACATCTGCATGAATTTTCATGTGTCTTTTCAGTTCCGCTTTCAAAATAAATTTCTTTTCACACTGATCACAGCAGAATGATTTGTTTCCTGAGTGAAAGAGCAGGTGAGTTTTGAGACTACTTTCCCATGAGAAGCTCTTTCCACACTGATGGCATGTGAAGGGTTTCTCTCCGGTGTGGATTCTCATGTGCATCTTCAAGCTTGATTTAGTTGTGAAGCTCTTTCCACACTGATGGCATGTGAAGGGTTTCTCTCCGCTGTGGATTCTCATGTGTTTCTTTAAGCTTGATTTAGTTTCGAAGCTCTTTCCACACTGAGAGCAGATGCAAGAACATTTCTCCCCTTTTCTTTGAGTGTTTTGTTGAGGTCTCTGAAACTGATGGAGTTTCTCCTCCTCTTCACTTTGTTCCATCAGACCTAAAACAAACACATTACATTTCAAGATTAAAATAAAAGTAAGTAACAGTAAAGTAAAAGTAACAGGTGCATTTTTCCAAACTCATCTTAAAATTACACAAACTATAAGATATTATCTGAGCTGTAAAATAACATTAACTAGGAACAGGTATGAAAATACAAGATGAGTTTGGGAAAATGCATCTACAATACAACATTGTGTCAATAAATCCATTTTCCCAAACTCATCTTGTATTTTCATATCTGTTCCTAGTTGATGATGTTATTTTACAGCTTATATAATTGTGTAAATGAGGGTTTATAGTCTTAATGTTCTTCGGCGGTTATCAATAAAGAAACAAGAATGGACACTGACCTATTTGTTCCTCTGTATCTTCATCTTTTATTCTGCAGGATTCTTCCTCAAAATCCATCTTTACAATAATATGTCAGTAGTTCCTCCTGGAATAATTCCTCCTGCTTGCTTCTTCTTCTCCTGTGGGAAGACATGCATGTTTAACAGTATTTTAATAGGTCAATAGCTGTGTGGTGCTTAGGCTAACCTTTTTAGCATATTAGCCTAGCCGTAAGCCTTGTTTACACTTTTGCCTGATACAGGACCGTTTAAACTGTAGTGACTCTCCGCTCTCTAGTGATCAGAACACAAATCCTAGCTACATATGCTTCATATTTAAGATATTAAATGATTTGTAGATTATATAGATAACGGTTTCATGAAAACATTTGCGATTGGTTTGTAAACGGTATTATTACACATGTTCGGGCTGTTCTTGATGCATTTACACCATTCTGACCGGCAGGTGTCGCCAGCGTTCGGCGCTTCCAAAGAGTGAATCATTCAAAAAGAGTAAACTCACTTCGAGTTTATTCGGTGTACAAAAATCACTCCCATAATCACAACTTCTTTCCAGACTGCAGCGCACAACAGTTTATCATAAATGAGTATGAATTGTAACATGAAAACTAACTCACTTTATAGACTCCAGCTGAAGATGTTTCACTTGTGGTCAAAGAGTCAATATAAGTTCTTTGTTGTGGCTGAGGTAACACACCATTCGTCTTCCTCTATTGTGGGATTAATGGCGGGTTGTGAACTAACCACACAGTCTGCCATCTACTGTGCTGGAGTGAGAAGAGAATTCAGTGATATAAGGCTGAGTTCCTTACATTCTAACTTTATTATAGCTCTAAAATCAGCAACAATTCTCTCCTCATTTCCCCCATTTACATTCAGTTGTTCTACTGAGCGTTTCTCACACCTTCATCACTCTGTGATCTTCATCACCCCTAGGAAAGGTTGCACACCCTCCACCATCCCTTTTATCCTTCCTCATGATGAACATGTAGTCTGGGTTTAACTGCAGCTTCACTGCATTGAGTCTAAAATCAATTACAGTTGTTATATTGTCTGTACATTTGTATGAAGCTTTTGACTTTTTACAATAACTGAGCATGCCCATCAAAAAAACATTTATTGTAGGCTATTTAAAAATATATATATATTGGAAAGATTTGTTTAAAATATATGAGTCACACAGACTGTCAACAGGTAAATGATTTCTTTCTTAAAATGTCTATAAATTATAACTTTGAAAATGGTAACTGGTTTCCCACCAATCATGTCTTTTTCTCTTTTTAGTTTAACAGAACATGTAAGTGTGAGCAGCTCTGTTCAGTTAATAGTCATTTTTTGAAAAAAGGTTGAACAAATTGCAACAGAAGCAAACTCAACTGATTTTGTATCCTCAATATGTCCTGAGTAAGGAAAAAAAAAAAAGCCCAGAAGAATCCCATTTGGGGAAAGTTTCGAAAAAGACCCAAATATAGCCTATTCATACGCCTATTCATTCTTTTTCTCACGGGAATAGGGTGAAAAATGTTAACCTTTAGATATCATCATGAAAATTACTGAGTTGATTACTTACATAAAGACACAAAAAAAATGTATTACAAGTTTTTTGAAATGGTTTGTTAACATGGACAAACGGTGCATAATTTAATTACGTATGTGCTAATTTGCATAAATACCGCAACAGATCTAAACATTGGGTATAGCCAGGTGAAAATGTCTTGTTGAATCTTGTTGACACATAACAGTAAAATACTTGATGTTAAGGTATGAATGGAACCCATTTAGGCTACCCATGCGCATTAATACAAAGAGACAGGAAGGAGGACTTTAAACCAGCCTTTATTAATTATTATTGCAGAGATGGGGGTTGGGGCTGGGTCTGTGGGACTGTTTCTGGGGATTCACTTTTTATTTTGCCTACCTTTTGTCTTCTGCTTTCTCCTTACCATTGTCTCCTGTTCTTCCCTCAGACTCGTCCCCCAGAAACAGTCCCACGGACCCAGCCCCAAACCCCATCTCTTAAAAATTAATAAAGGCTGGTTTCTAAAATACTTCTTCTTGTCTCTTTGTATTAATGCGCATGGGTAGCCTAAATGGGTTCCATTCATACCTTAAAGGGGCATTCCACCCATTTGAACATTGTTTTTTTATTTAAAGTGGGTCATATATGTAGTCGAAATGTAAAATAAATTTTGAATTTGGTGCCTTCGTGACCGAGGAAAGACAAAAAATAACTTCAGGACGCATTTGTATGAAAGACAACAACTCCCACAATGCACCACATTGCACAGCTCCGCAAGCCACTCCCACTAATCCAGAAAGCGCATATCTGCCTATAAGAGAAATCACTCTTCCGTCTACAAGGCTAGCTACCACCAGAGCTTGAAATTCATTTCACATTCACACAAAATGTCTAGTTAGTTGGCGAACTCATTACTCCTCGTTTGTATTTCTTTCGAAAAGGTGAATTATTGCATGGTACCTGGATGTTCAGTCAGAACATATGCGGTGCGAAACTAGGATAGTTCTCAACACAAACGTCCGTGTCCTCGTCTGATTCAGAGATTTCGTCCAGGAGAAATTGTCATCGTTGAAATTCTTTGCCGCAGACGGACTCTATCTCTGTGTTCGTAGTTGCATCTTACAGTCTATGAGTTGCATAGTGAGATCACCGGCGCCACCAGTCCGCCCTAACTCGAGCCAGTCCGGGCTCCTCGTCCACGGCAGGCAGGTCTTCTGCCTCGGCTGCTCTTCGCTATAATGCGGCTTGTAAAGGTAGCCACAAACACCTGATTCAAGCATCAGACTTCCGAAATCCTCTTCTTCTATATCATATTGAGCACTCTCCTCCGCTATTGTCATAACTTTACATCTGGCTCCACAGCGCCTGTTAGCTTAGCTTCAAACAAGATGGAGGATATTGCTTTCAGTTTCAGAGAGTAAAGTCCCACCCACTGATCTGTAATAGGTCTGTAGCGTGAGCGGGTCCCGCCCCCTGGGAAAGATGAGGAACTAGTGCTTGTAGTCTCAACAGAAATCCCCCCCTCTTACACTTCCTCCTACAATGACGCAAAATGACGATTTTTGCGTCATTGTAGGAGGAAGTGTAAAAGGTAAATAACGGATTTCTCCCGTCTCAGGGGAAAATGAGAGTGTTGCACGACCATTCAATAGTATGACTGGGTTTCTAACAATGCAAAGCTTAATGCAAATGGGTGGAGTGTCCCTTTAACATCAGGTATTTTACTGTTATGTGTCAACAAGATTCAACAAGACATTTTCACCTGCTAGACCCAATGTTTAGATCTGTTGTGGTATGTATGCAAATTAGCACATATGTAATTAGATTATGCACCGTTTGTCCATGTTAACAAACCATTAAAAAAAACGTGTAATAAATTTTTTGTTGTTGTTGTCTTGATGTAAGTAATCAACTCAGTAATTTTCATGGTGATATCTAAAGGTTAAAATTTTTACCCTATTCCCGTGAGAAAAAGAATGAATAGGCGTATGAATAGGCTATATTTGGGTCTTTTTCTAAACTTTCCCCTAATGGGATTCTTCTGGGCTTTTTTTCCCCCTTACTCAGGACATATTGAGGATACAAAATCAGTTAAATTTGCTTCTGTTGCAATTTGTTCAAGGTTGACCCCCATTTTGGCTTAAAATGACTGGACTATAAGGATACTCATCTTCTCTTCTCCACACTGCAAGTAACAGACATATGGAATGTATGGTCCATATTGTTAGATTTTTTTTTTTAATTATTACTTTATCCCTAAACATACCCAGTCCCAAAAGAAACATTAAAGCTATCCCATGACTTTATACCACTTATTATTTTTAACAGATGCTGTTACGTATCATAACCTCATCATCTGCAGAGAGAAACTGCCAGTCAGAATACACACATAATGAAGGACATAAAGACATCATAGGGGATCGTGAAGATGTTTCACTGGAACTTGGTCTTCATTACATCAATATCGTGTTCTATATCAATTGTTATCAGCTAACCTCTGTTGTTAGAGCACTGTCATTTTTGCTACAATCTGCCATTGTCAATACAAAATAAATGTAGGCCTACCTAATTGACACAACAAGCTGTTTTTTTGTTTTATTATCTAAAACCCAAATGGTTACAAGATATAATAAGACCAGGCAGATAGAGGACTAAAAACAATATTAATAAATACAAAAAATAATATTTATAGTATAATTAATAATATAGTTGTATTATTAATATGAAAAATATACTAATATTAATGAAAATAAATATTGTTGAAAATGTTATTTATAACACCAGTAAGGTCCTACAGCACTTTCAAAGCATGGTTCTTTATGGAACCTTAGAAAAAGGGTTCTATTTAGCACGAAAAAGGGTTCTGTTCTGTTGTTACAAGCCGAAGAACCCTCATTTGGAACTGTGTAGAACTATTTTTCTTAAGAGTGAGGTGTAGGTGATGTCATAGATTTTTGGCTGTTGTCCAGTTGAGCGTTGGCATCAGTTCATGCTATATGAAGTCCAGCGTAGTTCCCGAACTGATGCATGCTCCCTTCATGATCTGTGTATGGATGCAGGCTATACAGTCAGTAGTCAGTGTTTAGCTATACACATAACATTGAGTGGAACATCTTGGACTGAAGTTGACAGAATTAGATTATAATAAGTCATCAATTGTTAAGTAAAAATATAATGCTTTTATATAATATATTGTAGGCTCATATATTCAATAATGCACTAAACATTAAAGGATTAGTTCACTTCAGAATTAAAATTTCCCCACGTCTTCCAAGATATTTATGTCTTTCTTCTGTATATAAATGTTTATTTATTTTAGAAAATGAACAATTGTTTGGCTAGATAAGACCCTTATTCCCCGGAAAAATCCTGGAATGTTTTCCTCTAAAACTTTTTTGAGTTTTCCTCTAAAACTTTTTTGAAAGATTTGAGTATCTTAGATGACGTGGGCTTGAGTAAATTATCAAGAAATTTTAATTCTGAAGTGAACTAATCCTTTAAGCTAATCAATAAATTTGTTCTAGCCAGTTAACAAGCTACAGTATTGGAAATAGATACCTTACCTAATGTTATTGTAACATTGATGTGAAGTGAATTAAGTGATGATGTTACAATCTCAGGAAGGAAGGACCCAAAAGCAGAAGAATACTTAACCACAATTTACTGAAGCATAATAATAAAGACAGTACAGAAATCAGGCAGAGTCCAGGGAAATCAACTCCGGATCGTGAGACGAGAATCAATGTCAGGATGGTCAGGCGAGGGGCAAACAGAACTAACAAGGAAACCCTAACTCACAATTGGAAACAGGCAGGTGTTCACAGCAACAAAGCAATGCAGAGAGAGAGGCGATCGGTAAACCTGGGAAATCTAAACTCCAGCACCAGTAATAGTAAAACTGGTCAACAGCAACAGAGAGCAAGGACTCCTGGAGAGGAACGGGGAATCGGACAACCTGGGAAGAGAAAAAACATGTCAGATATCAGAAAACTAGACAAGAAAAAAAAAAACGGGCAGGTGAACAGCAAAAAGCACAGAACACACTGGCAGAGAACAAAGAGGAAGGAAGCGTAGATATGGCATAGAAATCAAGCAATAACGGGAGACAGGTGAGCAAAACCAAGTGGACGCGCTGAAACACAAACTGGGGTGTGTTTCCCGAAAGCGTCGTTAGCAAACTATGGTTGCAAGTTCCGTCGTTATCAGCAGTTCAACGAGTCTGTGTTTCCCGAAACAATCGTTCCAACGAACATTCGCAAACAGCATCGCAAACTTGTGTTTTTGGAACGACAGC
Source organism: Rutilus rutilus (assembly GCF_951802725.1). NCBI lineage: Eukaryota > Metazoa > Chordata > Actinopteri > Cypriniformes > Leuciscidae > Rutilus > Rutilus rutilus. Next base: position 31,984,977 of record NC_140231.1, on the reverse strand, counting down.
TCTCGACCTGTGGTAACCAGAGTTTCCAGTGTGCATGACACCCCCCCCCCCCCCCCCCCCCCAATCTACTTCAGCGGAGCCTACACCAAACACTGATCCCTAAACCTACCCGTCATTGTAACCTTAAACAATGAAATTAGCTGCAGGGCGGGATTTCTGCTTAACTGGTTTGCGCCCAGTGGGATTTAAAAAAAAAGTTTATAGAAAGATTAAAAATACGGGAGAAATACAGGAAAATATTTAAACGGGATGATAGTGAGATAGCAAGGTAAAATACGGGAGAATTCCGGGAAAACAAGGAGGGTTGACAGGTATGTAAAGGGGTGATGAACTGAGAAATCAAATTTTCCTCGAGCTTTTGACATATAAGATGTCGACATGTCGTCATATAAGAATATCCTGTAAGTTTCAGAACTGAAAACTTCCTTGTTAGTCCAATAAAAGCTTTTACTGACACCAGGCGCAGCGAACGACAGGTTTTTCAAAGTGGGGATCTATGACGTCAAAGGGTCTCAAACCCCGCCTCCGCAGAAGATCAACGCCTACTTCAGCACTGCCTGTTTAGCCCCGCCCACCGATTCACGCATTACATGAAACTCATTATAATATGCAAAACTGTTATCCAATCATAGCAGTGGGCGTTTACTTCCAAGTCTTCAATGCGGCGCACGCCCATAAAAACCGAGCGTTTCAGGAGCTAGGCTCAAACCAGGGTAGAAAATAGCCTATTATTTATTCATTTTGATGTTTTTAAATGTAAAAACCAAGCGAACGTCATAAGTTGACCTCAGACAACAATATGTTTAAAAAAAAAAGCCAGTTCATGACCCCTTTAATAAATCCTTATCTTGAGCAAAATAGGCTAGCTGACATTCAGTAGGCTACAATCTATTATATTTTATTTGTAATACATACAAATGTCATTTACGTCTTTGTCCAGATATTTAAAGCACCGTTTTTGAAGACTGCGCATGTGTGAACGTGCTCTAGTACATAAGAACGATCCTACGATTGAATCTGGAAATAGAGCAAAATAACAGAGAAAAATGAGAAATAGTCCTCAGATGCCATGTCTGTAATTTATAGCAAAACATCTAGCGTTAATTCGATCTCAAGCAGATTCATTAAAAAAACTCCACGTGCGTGAAATCCTTAACCAACGTGGTTGAACGACCACTTTGCGACAATATGGTTTCGGGAAACAGTCGTGACTAGCTAGTGGATTTCTTCAACGATGCATCGTACTATGGTAGTTAAGCAGCGAGTTACGTCGTTGTACGGGAAACACACCCCTGATGTGTGCGAACGCACGTGGAAAACAAATCAAGAAGAAAGCAGAAGGAAGATCAAACCTGTGTTCTGACAGAAGAAGGAAACTGGTTCCTCTCCTTCTGCCGCTTGATTATACCAGCAACCGCAATCTGTCATTAAAGAGCATCAAACAAACACTCATTGTTTGAATTGCACAATAAAATTGACATAAAGATGATGCTTTATCAAACATAGCATAAAGCTCAGAGTAGGGGAAATGTAAGTTTTCTTTTTTGATCCATGAAATAATGATGCAGGTCATAGGCTCACCGTCACCTCGTTTATCAGTTTATTACAGTTTTTATGATTTTCATGCATCAAAGGACACATCTTATTTATTTAAAGAATTATTTTTGTCGTTTTTGATTTAGCTGAGATTATGACTGACTTTTGCTCCTCTGTCATCATATGCATCAGTCAAAATGTGAATCAAAACCATAATTCTTACTGTTAGGTGCCTCTGATTCTTCGCTTTTGCGTTTCAAAAGATCAACTCCTCCAGCCTTCTTCAGTTCTTTCATTCCTTTATCCAGTTCCTTCTCCCTTATATCCAGTTCCTTCTCCTTTTTGTCCAGTTGCTCCGCTCTTTTATCCATTTCCTTCGATCTTTTATCCAATTCCATCGCTGCTTTTTTAAGATGTTCATTCTCTCTCTCACTTGACTGCATGATGTAACATTAAGATTGTATTTTTACAAGTTTTTTTTTATTAGAAAAAGCATGGTTTTATCCACTGCAAATGAAGAGTGAATTCACCATATACGTTTTATCTGTTCACAGGAACACTGTTAAAGGTACAATATTATGTAAGAATTTTGTAATAAAATATCCAAAAATCACTTGCATAATGTGATAGATATATTTCCTGCAGTTGAGTACTAACAATATCCCAAAAGTTCCCCAAGATTTTTAATTTCAGAGAAATTCCAATGTACATACAACTAATCAATGTTATATAGCTCAACATGATGAAATGTTAGAATATGATCAGTATGTTATTCTAATGTTGATCTAGCTTACTGCTAGTCTCATACAGGCAAACTAACACTGTCACCTTGTGGGTTTTGTTTTTTGTTTCTTGTTCTTTTCTGTCACGTGATCCCGTTCTAGTCATGTGATCCTGTCATGTGTTCCCTTGTGTGGGCTGCGTTCTACCCCGACAAAACGTTGCACAACGTTTTTTAAACAGAAATGGTGATGCGTTGAACCAGAGGTGTCAAAAGTATTCACATTCATTACTCAGGTAGAAGTATAGATACTGGGGTTTAAAAAGACTTCTGTAGAAGTTGAAGTATCAACTCAAGCTTTTTACTCAAGTAAAAGTATAAAAGTACTTGTTTCAAAACTACTTAAAGTATAAAAGTAAAAGTAATGTAAGGAAAAAAATGCAATTAATGCTCTCTCTCTCTCTCTCTCTCTCTCTCTGAATCAATATTTGACGCGATTTGCCCCGATTTCTCCCTCGCTTACCGCATCTAGGTTTCCTTCGGAGGAGTTTTCGCGCTTCGCACAACCAAATGTGACTACAGCCTCTCACAAGTTAGAAAGACACCACAACGCCAATCAGTTTAGCGATGTGTGTTCAGGAGGCGGGACTCAGATCTAAACCGTTTGTGTAATTGGCCAATTTTTTTTTTTTAACGACGACAAGCCGGAATGAAATAGGAGTAACGAGGCTATTTTTAAAATGTAAGGAGTAGAAAGTACAGATAATTGCGTGAAAATGTAAGGAGTATAAGTAAAAAGTCGTCTGAAAAATAATTACTCCAGTAAAGTATAGATACCCCAAATTTCTACTTAAGTAAGGTAACAAAGTATTTGTAACACCTCTGCGTTGAACACACTGTTCTGATGACGCAAGAGTTGCAACTATGGCAGCTGAGAAGGCCATTCTTTGTGTTCTTTGTGAAGAATTTTCTGAGCCTGATGAAGTCGGTATAAATATGTTTAATAGGCAAAATATGCCCGATGTCACAGTTACTGCACTTGCCGCCCAGAACAAAAGAGAACATCCCAATCGAGTGAAGGGATTGCTGAAACTGAAATGGAAGCACACATCTTACCTAATTCAGACTAAAACACATCTATTTAGCCTCACATACTGACTTTATTTGTAGTTTATACTGTTTTAATACCCTGTATTTTCTTTCTCATTTTTAGGAAAAGCACTTAATTACCATTGTTTATTTCTATACCAAATATCATACACTTGCAATGTAGCTAAAAATATAAACAACTACATCATTATGTTGATGTATTGTATGTTTTTACAATAAAACATGTCTTATAATATAATATCCTCAGTTGTTGCGTATACCGAGCTGCATCGAACACATTTGTAAATGACTTTCCTTGAACCCATTGTGCGAGTTCACTTTAATACCGCGTGCTTTATATACATGTTGCTGCTGATTGGACTGCAGTTCTGACACACCCACCAAACAAGAGAAAACGTATCTCAAACCCCGTTGCAAACCGGTGCACGCCGTTTCCAGGAAACATGACGTTCAACTCGAAAACCGTAGCAAAACGTTGCGCACCGTTTTGAACCTGAACGTGCCCCTGTTGTGTCATGTTGTCATTGGTTGATTGTTTAAATGTTCACAGGTGTCCCTTGTCTAGTTTAGTCTTGTATATTTAAGCCCTCAGGTTTGCCCTGTGACTATACAAATCACAACGTGTAAATAGGAAAATGTTGGCATTATTTTTGTCACTTATTGGGAGCAGTATGCTTGCTGGAGCCATTTACCTCCAGTCTTTGTGCTAAGCTAGGCTAGCAGTGGGTGCGTCAGACAGAGTTACGGCACGCACGGAGATGAGAAGGGTGTGTATGGACTTATCTAACTCTGGGGGATACGGTGAATAAGCTAAAGTCCCAAAAAGTCGGTGTGTTCCTTTAAATGTTCACAGGTGTCCCTTGTCTAGTCGTTAGTCTTGTATATTTAAACCCTCATGTTTGCCCTGTGTCTTTGTCAAGTATTGAATGTTTCTTGTTGATGTTCTTGTTTTGAGTTTCGAGTTTCATGCCTGGTCATGCCTCTGTTTCATCATGTTTTGCTGATTTAAGTTGCATTTGGGTTCAACTTGCCTCCAGGGTTATATCATTTCAAACACATAGAATAACATTATAACTTTCAACACACTCAAATTCAGTTTAGTGTGATAGTGTAGACCAAGTGAAACAGCGCTGCGTTACCTCACAAGTTTCATTCGTCTAATAAACTGACCTGTGTGAGTAGTAATAAAGCACTTGAGGGTAGTTCGGTCAAATTAAATGTCCTTATTCCTTTATATCTGTGGGACTTGCGTGTAGTGCTGATATCTGTCTCTCATTAGCAATCGCACCCTGCTTCATACCACACTATGACACACATGTTCAACAATATTTCATTTTTAATATGAATCAGAATGAATAATTTTTACTTTTAAGTTGCATTTGTTTGGTTCTTTTGCTCGAAACAATTATTTTATTTTTATTAACTGTAAACTGCAAACATTAAACTGCTGAAATTTAGTTGAAAGTGTTGTCAACTCTGCTAAACTAGAAGTGACATGTCTTGTCAAGTATTGTTTCCTGTAGATCTCTGGTTGTAAGTCTATGTTCATGTTCATGTTCATGACCATGAACCCAGCAGTTGGGTCTGCCGAGCCGGAGACTCCTCACGTCGAGTTTGCCGAGCCAGAGACTCCTCACGTCGGGTCTGCCGAGCTCGAGCTTCCTCACGTCGGGTCTGCCGAGCTCGAGCTTCCTCACGACGGGTCTGCCGAGCCGGAGACTGTTCCCATCATGCCTACTGTGCCTGTGTCTTCAGACAAGATTGCCGCACATGAGTCAGCTCTGGAAGATGCAGCGCTTCTCGTAGTGGCCACAGCTATTTTGTGGCCTTTCATCACCTACAACCCGTGAGCCCTCGGTCAAGATGGCCACCGCCACGCCAGAGTCTCGTCCCAAGATGGCCGCCACCATGTCTGTTCCTGAGCCGGTGTCTGTTCCAGCCCATAACCCCATAGCTGCCCTTCCACATATTTGACTCCTTACTAGCAGTGATTGTATGATTTTGAGATCCATCTTTTCACACTGGTGATAACTGAGGAACTCATACACAACTCGTATTACAAATGCTGCAAACATTCAGTGATGCTCAAGAAGGAAACATCCATTAAGAGCCAGGGCGTGTAAATTGGTGTAAATTGCTCTTATTTTGTTTAAAAGTTTATTTAATTTAGTACTGCCCTTCAGAGGCTAAATAAGATATAATAACATGTAAAAGAAAATAAGACAAATGTACACATCATCACCATTTTCTTGCTTAAAAGTTTACACCTGGCTCTTAATGCATCGTGTTGCATTATTGAGCATTACCTTGCAGATTCTAAAAGATGTGACCAATCATAATACAGATATCCACCATTTTTGTCTGACAAAGAAACCAAACCAGACAGTGGATTTGATCTTGAAAAATGGTGTGTATTGACATCATTCATTCATTCATGTTTAATTTGTGCTATAACTAAAATAGATGATCAGTTCACATGCTGCTTGAACTAAGGCGGTATTTATTCAATTTGAAAGCTAAGATTTTATTTTATACCAAAAGGAACCGGCTCTGTCTTGTCTGTTGGCACACTGTCAGTGTCTTCTTTGCTCCGCAATATATTTTTCACTGTGTGAGAACATGTGGAGTGAGAGCAGAATGGCTTGGCGGACGTAGCAACAGTAACTAAGAGGGGCGGGTCTTTAAACTTGACTTGGACTCGACTCGGACTCGACAAAGGTGGACTCGGACCCAACACATTGTTTCCTGTAGATCTCTGGTTGTAAGTCTGTTCATGTTCCTTCCTGTCTTTCCTGTTTTCATGCCACACTATGTTTTTGTTTCATGTTTGATCTTATCTGTAATAAACTGCACTTGGGTTCTCTATTATTTGCCTCTAACGGATCCTTACAATGTTGCATCATTTATTTTTATTTTTTCTGAGCCAACATTATTTTTTTTAGTGTATATAGTCTTCACTCTGTAAATTAAATACAGACAAATACTTATTAAAGCTACAAGAGTTATTCAGTCTGATTTTTCTCTTTGTACTTTGCATGATTAACATTAATGACACACTCTAAGAGCTAATTAGCAGCCTGTCAGAGTGTGAAAACTGAATTTGAGTTCCTTTTTCGCACTTTCAATAACTCCTTTTAACATCAAGCACGTCTTGCTCTTTATTACTCATTCATCCATGTTGCTTTTTTGCTCTAACGAGCAGTGGCGGTTCTACATTGAATTACACCCTGGGCGAGACCCCCTTCGAGCGCCCCCCCCCCCCCCCCTTTAATTTTAATGGGGGGGTAATTTTTCTTACCCCATTGGCAGATCATCATGTTTTGCTTGTTTTAAGCAAAAACTCAATTTTAAGTGTTTCACTCAATTTTAAGATATTAAGTCTTGTTTTCTGAAAAAAAAAAAAAAAAAAAAATATTTCCCCAGAAAACAAGACTTAATATCTTATGTCATTTTACCACTTTGTTAACGTTATGCATCTTTATTTAAGAAATGTTTGATATTTGGACTGGAAACAAGACAAAAATACTAATTAAGAAAAGCATTTTTTGCAGTGTAATAACTGAACTTGTCACAGTTTTGTTGCAAAGCACAATATTATGGTGAAATTAGATCTCGTGTTTGAGTTAAAACCGAATTATTGTTAAGCATAGCAAGAATCATAGCAAAAAGGATAACAAATAAGAGTTATACCCACCAATTAATATTGCCCCTTCATTCATGACATGGATACCGTAATAATACAGAGAAAACATAGTTGCATACCTTTATCTTTCGCTCGTTTCTAAATTGGACACCTGATGGCTTTGACCTTTCTTGTCCATCTCTTATTTGGCACTCGACATCGACAATCAACAGATTTCCCCTGATCCCCCCCATCCCAACTGTCACTCACGAGTCACGACCAGAAGTCAAGACTAAACCAATTCACCTTGGTGGTGGTGACCAAGTAATCGTTTTGTATTACCTATTTTTATTCAGACCATTCAGAAAAACAAAAATGTGCAGGAAATATAGAGGCCTGTATTTATAATATTATGAATGAAATGTGCGTTATTTGGAAGAAAGTCGAGGTGTGACTGACTTAGATAACTATATGGATCCCCCCCCCCTTGTCCGTTCCATTTGGGAGAGACCCAGAGGTGAACTGTCATCCGCGCCCGCGCCTCCGCGCCCCCTCCCCTTTCCCCTTCTCAAACAAACAGCTTCTGTGCGCGGCATCTTCTCAGCAAGTAGGGGCGCCTGCAGCTGCAGGGGGCGCAAATTTGCCAATTCCCCACACAGTGAAATGATAGATAATAGAAATCCGCTTCGCGGCGCAGATTATTATTATTTTTTTTCGTGCCGGCGGCGCCGCCCCCCCAAAAATGCCGCCCCGGGCGATTGCCCGGTTCGCCCGTGCCTAAAACCGCTACTGCTAACGAGTCAATAATTCCTGCTAAACCAAAAGCTTCACAGATATATTTGCATTCTGCGATATATAAAGGGTATAGAAAAGGCTAAATCGATTCTCACTTTATATCATCGCTACCCTGGTAATCCAGAGTAGAGGCGAGCTAAACAGAGACGACAGCGCTGTGACGTCAAAGTCATTAGTAAACATTGCAAGATGGCTATGGATGAACACCAGTTGTTTGAAACGGCTTTGGCCGCTACAATGAACGAGTTAGACGTGGCTTTTTATCTAAAACAGGAACAGAAGACGCTGCTCGAATCGTTCCTTTGCAAGAAGGACGTTTTTGCTGTTTTGCCGACCGGATACGGCAAGTCTCTAATCTACCAGTTAGCTCCGCTGGTAGCTAAGCGTGGGGTCTTGTTGCGATTGGTCGTAGTGTTATCCAATCCTCCTGCTGGTGAGGTCGACTAACAGCAGATGGAGAGTATGCTCGGTAATCTACTGCTTTTCCTGCAGTTCCAGGATGTCAATGTTGAATTTACTGTCGAATTTGAACCACTGAATTTGTGGAAGCGAATTTGCAAAGCGAAATAAAATGGACCGAAAAATGCCTGTTGTACTTTTAAACAGTTTGAATATTTTGGAAGTGAAATATGAAAGGTGAATATGGATTATTTATTTTTTAATAATGAAAATGTGTTTGAAATGTTTTTAATTGAAATATTCACAGCTTAAATATTCAATTATGTTGAATTTCAGCCCATAAAAATGCAAGGCCTAAAAATACAATGCATTAAAATGCAAGCATGTTTAATGCAATGCCTATTTTTTTCAAGTAGTGCAATTCAACAGGCTTTTTTGTTTCAAAAACATTTGACATTATTTTACTTCCATATATCATCATCCTCATCATATTACCCAGTCCTAGAAAGCAGATTTGCACAAAACACATTTGACGAGCTTGTTGACAAAACCAACAAACTATATTAACTATCAAGACAGGATAATGCATTAGTACTTCAAGTTAACTGAAAGCAAATCTGAATGATGTTGTGTTTTAACCTTAATCAACAAGTAGAATCAAACATGGCTAACTTTATATTATTCCAGAAAATTCCCTCAACCGATGCAAGATGACATAGAAAGTCATGCGCCACTTACACACTGCAGTTCAATTCGTTTTTAGTGATTAATGCCGTTCTGTTCAGTAATTTACAGTAATAACTGCATTCCACAACTGAATTAACTCCCGAAAAATGCAGGTAAAATAGTTTGTTAGTGAATTTGGTTGCAGTGTGTACTAGCCATTACTGAACCTGTGACATTATTGCTATTTTAAACGTACAGTATGTAACTTTTTTCGCCGCTAGGGGTCGCTAACCTCTTACAATAACAAAGGCGTAGTTTGATGACGCAACATTTGCTAAGAATTATGGATCTTGTCGTCAACGTCAAGCCGACCGATCTAATAATGTTTATGGATGAGTGAATACATCAATGTTTTTATCATGACTGTGATATGAAGCAGGTCGGGATTGCTAAGAGACAGCTATCAGCTCCACACGCGACGCGAGTCCCGCGGATATAAAAGGAATATGGACATTTCATTCTACCGAACTACACGCAAGTGCAGAATTACAACTCACAGGTCAGTTTATTAGACAAATTAAACTTGTGAGGTAACGCAGCGCTGTTTCACTTGGTCTAACATTACACTATCACACTAAACTGCATTTGAATGTGTTGAAATGTAACGTTATGTGTTAGTTTGTCTGTATGAGACTAGCAGTGAGCTAGATCAACATTAGAATAACATACAGATCATATTCTAACATTTTATCATTGTTGAACTATATAACATTGATTAGTTTTATGTAAATGTGCTCACCTGTTTAATAAAGTACATGTAGGAGCGGTCGAAGTCTCGGACGTGGAGCTCTCGATTATATACTGTCTATGGGAGCTCTCGGCATCTCGAAAACACCGCGCTGATATTGATTCTCGTTTTAGTTCTCCTTTTTTATCCAAAGTCTGCTTGCCATGGTCCATAATGTTTGAACGAAACAACAACAGCGTGCAAATAGACATTGCGAACTACACAATTGTCCACGTTAGTCGCCTTGGTTACTATCAGAGGGCTCTGGTTGCTATGGCAGTACGAGCGGAAACCCGGGACAACGCGGATATGACGCCATTGACGGCGACAAAACGGAAATAAAGAAACGGGACGTGTCTTCGAATTAAATTACAAATTTCTTCTGGTTTGAAAGTTGTTGGAAACAGTCGGGATAATGTAAGTACACACACAAAAAAATATATATATAACATAGATATAGTGATTTTTGCTATTTTTAAAGCAAAAAAGATACATATTGTACCTTTAATGTTGAGCTACTACAAATATATATGTATATTTGTGTGTGTGGTTTAGTTTATTCCTCTTGCAATCATGTTTTAACTGTTCTGAAACATTCCAATTATTGTGTGAAAATGTTTTGCCTTTATGCATTGTCAGTTTTTTTTTTTTTTTTTGTGATTTCTGTTTTTTTTTTTTTTTTTTTTTTTTTTTTACACAGATAGTGCATCTGCTAAATGAACAAATGTATATTTAAAGTACCAAATTGAAAGAAGCAAAATTAATAGGCTATATCAAAACAACAACTGCATTACAATGTGAAATACTTATGAAGTTCATAAGCTGCATTATGTTAGCTCTGTCAAACTTTTAAATGAAAAATATGACTTACATTTGCTGCCCCCATTTTCTCCTGAGGCTCGGCGATGTTTTGCGCAAAATCTGTAACAACCCCCATTTGAAGAAAGCATAAATGTGACGTCGAGAAAAGTAAACTTTTTGGAGATAGGCATTTGGAGTTTTTCTATTCTGTAAAATAAAAATGAAGTGAAAGTAAGGAATGCTGTTTCTGACTCACCAGGATTTCCCAAAAAATGTATGTGTGTGTTAATTGCAAACTCTCTCGGTGCAGTCAGAGGCTCTACTGAAGCAGATCTGTGCGGTGATGTGTGAGCGACTCGAGCTGTCACGTGATGAACGAATGACTCGAACCCACTGATCTATAAGGACTCTTTATAGATCAGTGCTCGAACCTTTTTTTACAGTAGATGCTCGACCCCGAAGACTCGGGATGAACGAACGGGTTAGATCGGGAGGTGAGGTGAACTAACAGACTGCATAGCCTGAAGACCCATACAAGCAATGAATTAATCGTTTCTGTTTCTCATAATTTGGTCTTGTCCTTGCATTGCATTTTTCTTATTCCAAATGTGTTAACATTTTCTGTGTTTGGGGAATTTGGCTATTAACATGTAACAGTTTAATTATATTCTGCTGCAATGAACGAAATTACTTGAAAAAAAGATTCGTTCGTTTTGACGAATGAGATTCTAAGATCCGAGTCAGTAACATGATCCGAACTTCCCATCATCAACTCGATGTTCAGGAGTTCACTGTTCTTATCGCTGGTAGAGATGGGTGGTCCACTGTTTGTGATGATCAGGGATGGACTGGTCATCTAGTTCACAGTAAAAAAAAAAAAAAACCCTGCTCCTGATGGGCGTCCTTCCCTGAATTCGACACAGAATTCTCTGTTATACACAGTAAGTATGATCTATGAGAAGGTCTTTCCTGAAGCTGAATCCTAACATCCTGTTCACTGGAAACTGGAAACTGGAAACTGGAAATGATTGTATAGACTTAAAAGCTTTTCAATCAACACACCACACCACCCATTTAGAAAATTACCTTGGCTTGCACTGTTTTATTTTTACTTCATTATTTTAAATAGTTTTTTTTATTTGATTTTTCAACTTGTTTTATAAACCATTTAATAATGAGAAGTGTGGTTTTGCTTGTAACTACCATTGTTAAATGCTCTGTTCATTTATTTTTTTACAGATTTCATTAGGCTATATAGGCCTAATTGCTAATGTCAGCAAATCTATCTACTTTACTGCATCCAAACAAACCAATGCTTTACCGTCAATTGTAAATTTTCTTTCTTTCTTTCCTTACTTAGGCCTACTGACTTGCTTGTAAAAAGTGTTCAGTTCACTTACTTCACTTCCACCCCTTCAGTCCCCCGTTTTAGACCAATGTGGGGTCCAATACCACCATATATGGTCTTTCCATAGGCTGCTTCAAAATGTTAGTTCATCATTATGAACATGCAAACAGCTCCAACTTACTGCACAGCCTTGAAGCAGTGTGTCCCAATGTAAGCAGGGCCACTGATAAGCAGATCTCTGTATTATTTTGTCAGTCCACCTGTGGCGGATTCAATCACAATAGTGAAATTATTATTGGCAGCACATTCATTTTCATAAGCTGCACGGAAACACTTAACATATTCTAAGGGGTTTTCACAAAGTTTGTTTCACTTTAGTCACACTTTTCCCAATTGGACATGATCCCGGACCCATAATTAATCATTGTAAGCAATACAAGGCTCTTTCTTTGTTTATAGCCAGTCAAGATGTTGTTGACCTTTCCAATCAGAATCAAAACCCTGAGTAACCATTTTCTTAATTTCTGCTAATTTCTTTGAAGTGAGGGCTGCTTACAGCGTTTGCTCTCTTCCATCTCACTATTTGTTTCAGGACTGATCAGGCTACTCAATTTTTCTGGCATATGTGACCTTGGATCACAAAACCAGTCATAAGTCGCACAGGTATATTTGTGGCAATAGCCAACAATACATTGTGTGGGTCAAAATTATCGATTTTTCTTTTATGCCAAAAATCATTAGGATATTAAGTAAAGATCATGTTCCATGAGGATATTTTGTACGTTTCCTACCGTAAATATATAAAACATGTATTTTTGTGAGTGAATGCAGCGAATCGTGAACATAAATGGACAATTTTAAAGGCGATTTTTCTCAATGTTTTTTTTATTTATTTTTTTTACCCTCAGATTCCAGATTTTCAAATTGTATCTCGACCAAATATTGTCCTATCCTAACAAACCACACATCAATTGAAAGCTTATTTATCAAATCTTTTTCCAATCAAAATTTACCCATGTGACTGGTTTTGTGGTCCAGAATCACATAAATGTATGTATAAATGATAACATGCATGCATAAACATATTCAAAATAAATAATAAATAAATAGATAAAGGGACTACAGTAGCAATAATAAAACAAAATAAGAATAATACCAATTATAAATAATAATATTGGTGACTAGGTTAGTCACAAAGTTTAACAATCAAAACCTACAGAAACACATGAAAATATTTCCCATGCATAAATCTATCATCATATAAATCTGTATACCATTAACATAAGCCTAAAGTGGAGAGTGATACATGTCATTTGGAACACAAAAGAACATCAGAACACACAAAAGAACCCAGACCATTCTTTGTAAGTTGCAAAGTTGCAGTGCCCACCTCCAGTATAGGAGGAACCCCACACCCCAGAGAGCCCTAATTGGCACACATGACTATATTTTCTCACATCCAAAGGCAAGTGATCTATAAACAGAGACCATAAGTTTGGAGTAAACTGGGCTTAAAGTACACTTGTCAGGTTTCACCAGAAACTCTCTCAAGTGTTAGTATATTGGTTTAGTGTTGATGTGGAGCTGTGATGAACTCTTTGAGAGTCAATCTGTCGCTGTCCCGTCCGCACATGAGTTTAGGTTTCGATACGTCATCAGATCGACTACGCGTTGTCATTGGTTGAATCATGACGCAGCTTCGTGGACACCAGTTTCCAACTGACATCCGAAGACGTCGACATTTTGATTCCGCGGGACTGTAGGTAAGAAACCACCAAGTGAATCATGCCGAATATTCCTGTTTGTCTTCTTGTTTTAATTCTCATAACTAAAACACTAAAAACGCTAATGTAGAAATAGAAGAGGCGTGACGTCTGGTAATTTAGTTTAACTAGCTAACTTACTATACCAATGGTAGCTAAAGTAATTGCGAATGTTAAACCTGGTAAAACTCTTTTTTTTTTTTTTTTTTTTTTGGTAACGTTAACGTTAATCAAATGATCGCCCATTAAATAAAATTTCAAAATGAAAATGCAGCATTCATTTGTTCGCTGCCGCTCCCAATCTCGGGCCTTGTGCAGCCAAAATTGGCTAGCTAGCCTTATTATTTGAAAGTTAACGTTACAGATTCCCGCCTTCCTCAGGAAGTCTTAGACCCAGATCCACTGTCCTGGCTCGTAGGAATGTTGGGGTTCGTCACCTAAAACTGGCAAAGCAGCTTTCACCTGCGATTGGATATTTTAAAGTTTTAGTTGAAGACATCATATACTTTCTGAATTGTTCATCGACCGCCGCAAGGTCCTCCTGGGGAGGAGGCTTGATTCCCACTCCCATAGGCCAAACTGCAAGAATTTAATGTGGGCTGAGGTCTGTCATGGTCCCCTTTTCGGGCTCTTATGGCCATCAAGTCTATTTGGTTTTTACAGTCTGACTTGCCCAGTGGCGTCATGCCCATTCAAAGTGAGGGGGCACGTGCCCCCTCAGATTTTTCCTCCCTGATAATTTTTTTGTCACAACTTTATTCCTATTATGCTCCATAATATACCAGAGCCTAAAACGACTCAAATGTATTCTTCTGGATGTGTAATAAATCGGTCAGCATCAGCCCGCCCCTTTTTCCTAATATGGTGTCTGTGTATCAAATCTAGAGCGCTACGCGCGTCTTTCGATAGGAACGCACGTTGAGCTGGCAATGTTTTACAGATGGTCTTGAAGTGGTAAGTGGGCAAAGCAACAAATCGGCATTGAATTAGTTATCGGATCATATTAAAAGGTAGTGGGATTATTTGTGGTTGACCTGGAAATTTTAACTTGATCAAAAAGTTATGGATTTGATATTAGCTGCGAATTCAGAGCATTAACTTCAGTTGTGTCAGTGTAACGTTATCGATAGCTAGCCTAGTCTAACCGTAAACTAGTTGGCTAACGATACTGCCATACAAAGCCATAGTAACGTTATCTGATCGGTTTTGAAACATAATAATGAGCAGTGTAACTACAGTATTTCAATGATTTTACTAAAGTAATGTTACATATTACTTTTTTACATTTCTGTCAAATATTAACCATTTTCAAATAAACGGGGTAGTGTTAACCTTATTCAGCACTGAAATCTGTCAAACTTCTTTCAAAGTCCTTCATCACATATTAAGCATTTAGCATATTTTCAGAGCACCACAAAGTCAGACCTCAGCACCTTTATGTACCTTTAATGTAAGATCGTTCTTAGGTCACATACCAATTTAAAATCATAACCTAAAAACTGCAATGGTACTGTTTTTAAAATCATGTGTAGTAGGCCTAAGTGTACAGTAAGTGTGTCTGTAAACATGCTTTAATGAAGTAGACTTCAAAAGCTTTTGAATTTGAGCTTACAGTTCTTTCATAAACCTGTCTTTTACATAAACTTACAAAATAGATACTTTAACTTAGTCCTCAGATAGAGGAGGGTTGCTGCTAGCTCCGTTAAGGTATTTCTGTCCCTCCCAAACTGCATTGAAATGGTATGTTTAGCAGCCAGAATTTAAACATTTTCAGGGGGAGAAACCCCCTGACCCCTCCTAACATGATCCATATCACCCGTCAGAAAACAATTGCAACGTCTCAGATTGTGCCCCCCCAGAATTTTGGCTTGCATGACGCCCCTGGACTTGCCCTTTCCACTGAGCCTCAACTTTGTGGATGAGTTTTCAAATTTATTCTCAATCCGCTTGCCAATTTTGTGATTAATTTATTTACAAAATGTGTCCCATTAGCACTGGACAATATTTTTGGTACTACACATCTTGGGATAACTTTTCCAATTAGAGCTACAGCCGTAGCATCAGCTTTTCTATCTGGGAAACACTCAACCCACTTTGAAAACATTTACAAGACGTAGAACTTCCACGTATAAATATCCAATAACTTTGGCAGAAATCCATCATTATGTGCTGAAAAGGAAGTTCTTTTGTGGGGTAGGCGGCTTTAAGTTTGGGGCTTACTTCGTCTTCCCACGTTATTCGCTGCGCAGATGTAACAGTTCTAACACAGTTTCTCTGCCACAACTGTAAATCATGGGGCCTCACAGGAAGTTCCAGTTTGATCATTTCATTGCCAGTTGAGGTGTGGTCTGCCTCGTGAGACCCCTTTGTGAAATTTAGATACAATTGTTTTGGCAGGGAAGGCTTTTTGTTTTTGCATCTTTCCATACCCCATCTTTACATTTTGCACCCCCCTCTGACCAACGTTTTCTCTCCTGATCGGTAGCCCATATTTTGAATTTCGATCAACGTTGGTGGGAGCTGAACATAATCGGGCACCAGAGATGTGAATGCGGTTAACGCGATTGGCTGTTGTTGGTTAAGTGCAGCATCCTTTGCTGTTCATTGCTTTTTCTTGTGCTGCACATTTACAGATTTTAATTTCTGAAGGAAGTTGTAGGTTTTGAGCAACATAATTAATTTTGAATGCGTTGTACAGTCATGAGGATCTCCGTCATCCTCAGTACTGTAGCAATGTGGATGGATTTTAGTATGGTGCACCATTTCAATGTGACACTGAATATTATCAGTGATATGTTCTGCCAGTGCAGCGAACAGGTGGCAGTTAAATGAGCCGTTCATGACTGCATTAGCAGAGTGTGCATGTGGAATAAACACAGTTAAAAGGTGGAATACCACCAAAACCGAGTACGCTAAAACAGCTTCAACAGCGGCCGCTACTGAATGAAGGCACTGTGGCATTCCACTAACAACAGTGTCTAATCATTTGGAGTAATATGCGATTGGTCGACGGCGATCAGCGTGGGGTTGTGTTAGAACCGTGGACATGAACCCCGATTATTATTTTATTTTTTTTTATTTTATTTTTATTTTTATTTTTTTGGAACAAAGAGTTCAAAAAATGTTGAATAGTCAGACATTGTGCATTGGAGAAAGCCAATTGATTTTTTTTAAATGCAACCTGTCATTCCTTTTCAGTCCAGTCCTGTCAGTCCATACCAATTTGTCAGTTAGAGCTTTCTGCTCATGAGCTGCTGTTAGTAAAGGATTTGAAATGTCTGCTTTATCTTGGATCCCTGGCCTACAATATCCCGTAACTCCCAGAAATAACATCATTTGGGATTTTGTGACGGATTTCGAAATTTGCGGAACTTCTTCTATTTGTTCAAATCCTAGCGTGTGACCAGTTGCTGAAATGAGGTGACCAAGGTACCTAGCTTCCTGCGGTATTAACTGTAGTTTTGATTTTGACACTTTGTGCCCATTGTCTGCTAAAATCCAGTAATGCGCGTATATCGATTTCACAGGTGATTTTGTTGGGAGAACACAGCATTAAATCATCTACATACTAATTTAGGGTACTTCCCTTTGGGGAAGGAAACTTTTCTAGATTTTTGGAAAGTTCCTCTGAAACACTTTTAAAATCAAATTTGGGTTGTGTTCTCTCCTTGCTACACAGATTGCTGCATTACGGGATACGCATTTACCCCCTCTTGGTTTATGTAGTTTTTCCTACTACTATACCAAGTCCAGTTCCCAGGTTTTTTCTTTTCTTTTTTCTTTTTTTTAACTGGGTAGTGAGAAAACCCCCACGTTTGCCCACGAACCTTCTTTCTTTCCCACAGAGATGTGGGTCTTGACTGGTGTCTAATGAAAAAGAGCAGATTGAGCAGCACTAGCGGCGCCAGGATTTTGATTGTAGGTGGGCCTCCAGAAAAATAAAATAAAATAAAAATGGGTTCCCCTTCATCTCCGTTTCAGCGCTTTTCTGCGGCACTGAGGACAGCGACTCAGTAGCCTACCTGAATTTAATGCGTAGCCTAATTAGCATAGGTAAAAAAAAAAAAAGTTGCTTTTTTTAATGCAATTACAATTTCATTTAATTTATTGTTTAAAAAAATTATAGGGCTATTATTTTTAGTTTATTAACAGCAACAACAGCTGTAAAGATGAAGTTGACGATCACCATCTCCGTAGAGAACGCGCCTATAGAGAGAAATGCACATCATCATGGATTACATAATCACAGAGTAGCCTATTTCTTTTCGTTTTAAATTGTTAAAAAGACATTTCAAGCTTTCTTAAGATATATTTCATGTCTGTGAGGCATACGCTGAGTTTCGTTAAGTTAGGATGAGATGCGCTCCAGTTCACGAGCAATGCAAGTGACCGCGCCGACGCCTCCATGATTATATCGTCTGATATATTTGATTCTTATTTATTAAATCCAGGCAATTGGTTGATACAAACAAAACTTAATTAAGTGGTCAAAATCATGTCTGACCCACTCATGGCACCTGATATATTGCGCATCCTATCTTACTCATGTGGTTCACTTTTCATAATCAACATAGATGAAAAAATAACACTATAATATTTTAACAAATATGAAACTAAATGAGCTTATTTAATGGCTTCAACACGTATAGTAGGCCTACAGACTCTCTATTTGTACAAATTGCTGCACATTCATTTTATTCTGAATTTTGCACACATTTGTTGTTGAAAGGCATTTGTTTGTGCATGCATAGTAAAACATATCTGCAACATTTATCAAGTTCACTGATAATTATGCGTGCATTTATTAATTATTATCTTAATGACTAATCTAACAAGGACGAAGCATGTAAACTGCGTTGTTTGTTTAGAATGGAATGGATCGCAAATAGATCCGAATGAAGAAACGTACAAAACCATAGTAGAAAATGGGTGGGCCCAGACCTAAAATGAGTGGGCCCAGTGGTAGCGCCGCGGCTGTTGAGCAGGTGTTAGTTTTACAGAGATCAATGCAGGGTATTGCTGGGCTACCAATAAAATCAAGATCCAATTTTTTCCTTGGTGGTTTTTCTAAATCTGACAACATTTGTTGTTAAGCAGAGGATGGATCAAAGGAAAGAGTTAAAGCCCAACTATAATGCCAGTTTGGTGTAATTTGCATAAAAGAAATTGAAATTGGAATTGAACACTTCCATACCATCATTTGAAATAAAAATGATCAATTCCAATTTGGACAATAAATCTCTAGCCATTAAATTTACAGGGCATGTTTAAGAAACCAGGAAAGAATTTGTCACATGTTTCAGCTTGTTTGTTACCCTCAATGACATAGTTAACTTATCAACCAATGGTATGCCAGATAAACCATATTTTGTTTAAGAGCGGTCTCTGCAGTGATCAAAAGAAAGGTTTCCTTCGAAAACAAACAAAATATGGTTTATCTGGCATACCTTTGGATGATAAGTGTTTGTGTCCACCAAAAAGGTAATTTAAGTCCTTTATCTTATTCATGGTCTCTCACATTTGATGGAAACCAACAGCTGTTAGGGGAAAGAGGAGATGGTTCTTTTGTGAGGAGTAGATG
Source organism: Rutilus rutilus (assembly GCF_951802725.1). Classification (NCBI taxonomy): domain Eukaryota; kingdom Metazoa; phylum Chordata; class Actinopteri; order Cypriniformes; family Leuciscidae; genus Rutilus; species Rutilus rutilus. Next base: position 31,965,848 of record NC_140231.1, on the reverse strand, counting down.
ATTCATGTGTGAGATGTTGTTTCCTCTCACTTGGACAATCCTTGGCCCAGTATCTTTTTCATCACAGACGCGACATGGATCTGCAGCAGTTTTCCACTGTTATAATGTCCCTTAACAGCCTCCTGGAGATTGCACACTCTAGTGGTCTTCTTGATGGTTTGTGACCTCCTCTATAGCTGCTTTGTGTGTGATTGCTCCCCAATCAACCTCTTTCTGGCACTCCTAGCAGTCTGCCACCCTGCATCAGCATTTATTCTTATAGTTCTTCACCAGTTTCACATACCTCAGTTCATTTCAAACCAAGCTTGTTGCTGGAAATAGCTTCCCAGTCTCATCCTGTGGGTTTGTATGTGGCAACGATTGTTCTCCATGGTACCGTACAACAATACTACGCATGTTCTAAAGAGAGAAACCCGTATTTTAGAGCGTAAATGGAAACAAACTAATTTAGAGGTCTTTAGAATCGCGTGGAAAGACAGTATGTCACGTTATAAAAAGGCCCTAAAAGCGGCCAGGGCTGAGCACCTCCGCAAACTAATAGGAAATAACCAAAATAATCCAAGGTTTTTATTTAACACCGTGGCTAGACTAACAAATAAACAGATGTCACCCGAACAAAATATCTCGTTACAGTTCAGTAGTAATGATTTTATGAAGTTCTTCACTGAGAAAATAGAAAGCATCAGAACCACAATTGTAAACGTTCAAACTTCAATTGCGCCTTATAATTCAGCCTCAATTATCACCCCGCAAGAACAATTACAGTGCTTTACAACTATAGAACAAAAAGAGTTAAATAAACTTATCACTTCATCTAAAACAACAACATGTTTATTAGATTCTATACCAACTAAGCTACTGAAAGAAGTGTTACCTGTAGTGGAAGAGCCTCTCCTCAATATTATTAACTCGTCTTTATCTTTAGGTCATGTTCCAAGAACATTTAAACTGGCAGTTATAAAACCTCTCATTAAGAAACCACAATTAGATCATAATAACCTAGCAAATTATAGACCCATTTCAAATCTTCCATTTATGTCTAAAATGTTAGAAAAAGTGGTGTCCGCTCAATTGTGTTCTTTCTTGCAAGAAAATGATATCTATGAAAAGTTTCAGTCAGGATTCAGGCCGCACCATAGCACTGAAACTGCGCTCGTTAAAATCACAAATTATTTACTTTTAGCTTCTGACCAAGGCTGTATCTCAATACTAGTTTTACTTGATCTTAGTGCTGCGTTCAATACTATAGATCACACAATACTCTTAGATCGACTACAAAATTATACTGGTGTTCAAGGACAAGCATTAAGCTGGTTCAGATCATACCTATCTGACCGCTACCATTTTGTCTATTTAAATGGAGAAAAATCGATCATAACTCCAGTAAACTATGGAGTGCTGCAAGGATCTGTGTAAGGCCCTCTATTATTCTCAGTATATATGATGCCACTTGGAAATATTATAAGGAAACATGGAATTAGTTTCCATTGTTATGCTGATGACACTCAATTATATATTTCATCACGGCCAGATGAAAACGCTAAATTATCCAAATTGACAGAGTGTGTTAAAGATATAAAAGATTGGATGACGCGTAATTTTCTTTTATTAAATCCAGACAAAACAGAGGTACTAATCATCATACTAAACAAAAACCGCCCACAAAACCTCTCGCAATACAAGCTTTAACATCGTAGGATGTCCTGTTACTTTATCCTCTACAGTAAAAGACCTGGGTGTTATACTCGACTGCAATCTGTCTTTCGAAAATCATATTTTATGTTACAAAAACTGACTTTTTCCACCTTGGAAACATTGCTAAGCTACGTAATATGCTATCAGTTTCTGATGCAGAAAAGTTAGTTCATGCATTCATGACCTCGAGACTAGATTACTGTAATGCTTTATTAGCTGGTTGTCCTACATCCTCAATAAACAAGCTACAGTTAGTCCAGAATGCCGCCGCTAGAGTTCTTACTAGATCAAGAAAATATGATCATATAACACCGATTTTATCATCACTGCATTGGTTACCTATAAAGTTCCGTATTAATTACAAGGTATTGCTACTGACTTATAAAGCCCTAAACGGCTTAGCTCCAGTCTATTTAACGGATCTTCTATCGCCCTATAATCCATCACGCTCTTTAAGATCACTAAATTCGAGGCTTTTGGTCATACCTAGGATATCCAGATCCACCAAAGGAGGGAGAGCATTTTCACATTTAGCTCCAAAACTCTGGAATAGTCTTCCTGATACTGTTCGTTGCTCTCCTAGTTTAAAACTAGATTAAAGTCGCATCTCTTCAGCCAGGCATTCATATAATATTTTTAATCTTACAGTTCAAACTACAATCCGGCCTCTAGTTAATAAACGCCAGAGGAGAACTGGCCCCCGACTGAGCCTGGGTTCTCCCAAGGTTTTTTTTTTTCTCCACTGGGTCACCTGATGGAGTTTTAGGACACCATTAGGTCACTTGATGGAGTTTTTCGGTTCCTTGCCACTGTTGCCTTTGGCTTGCTCAGTTGGGGATATTTTGGGGATATTTCATTTGATTTTATCAATCAATAAATTCCACTAGAAACAAACCTTGTTGTATTATTTTAATTTAATACTGTGAAGCTGCTTTGATACAATCTGTATTGTGAAAAGCGCTATACAAATATACTTGACTTGACTTGACTTCTCCACTGCTCTGATAAACCGGTCCCTCCCCTTTTCTGGGTCTGGAAGTTCCAAGGTTGCTTCACCCATATTGGCCCTCCTTCTCCAGGAAAATTGAAGCTTTAGCAGGTTGAGGGCTTCTTGACTCTCCAGTCTTGGCCTTGGATCTTGTTATATTTCTAATTAAGATTCCTCACTGTGACACCTTTTTATCTGAAAGGATTTGATAAAAGTCTCTTTGAATTTTCTCTTGCAATTTGAAACAATTTGTTTACCTCCCTCCATAGCAATGCCAGTGGCTCATCAGTCACCGTGTCATTGTCATCAGGTTTAATCTTTTCCTCCTCATGGATGGGGCAAAAGGGACCTTTGCTTCCTCAGTTGCAGCTGCCTGGACACTTTGATCAGTCAAAATTCTGTAGGGAGGGGGCAACGACTTGTGCAGGCCATATCTTCCTCTTACTGTTTCTGCTGCTAGTTTATACAACATTAAGGGCTGTATGTTCTGTGGCAGATTTTCTTTGCTGTTTCTGTTGCTCTGTCCCTTTCTCTCCCACTTGTTGAACAGGATCCAGTCTACCTGCTTTTGCTTCTTCAAAGGCAACTGCTCCAACTGCTTTCTGGTTTCTTCTAGAATTGAAACATTCAGAGAACCGCATGAGTCAAAATACCCTTTTGCCTTTTGACCACCATTGTATCTGTTCAATTCTCAAATTCCCACCCCCTTTTTTTTTTTTTTTTTGAGGGCCCCTCAATTCAGGGACCGCATCTGGTTTACCACAGCAATTCCCCATTCTATTTAAGCAATTCTTCTTTGCAGAAAGGAAAAAATATAGAAACTCACAATATTTTTTTTTTCAAGAGTTCTTTGCCAGATGCCAAAAAATAAAATAAAAAATACTCACAATTATAGAATGATTTGTGAAATCAAGCAAATTCTGTTTTGCAAAATGTAAAAAAAATATTAAAAAAAACCTGTTGCAACTGATAATTAAAAGCAAGTTCTTTGCAGAAAAACAGTAGTGATTGTGATATTATTATTTTTCAGTGCCTCAGTGTATTTCCACAAATGATTCCTATTTGAGTAGAAATTTGGTTTCTATATAAGTGTAATATAACAATATTTTCTTCTTGGTCACCCAACTTCAGACATTTAATACAGTATTCATACTCCGTGATACGTCAATATATAAAACAAATATTAAACTATAATTTTGTTAATATTTTCTTAGGATGCAGGATTTTTTACTCTATTTAATTCATATAATTTTATTCCTGAGATCTCAGATCTGATTATTATTATTATTATTATTACTACTACTATTATTACTATTTCATTCAAACAAAAAGCAAGTTGTAGTCTGTCTTACCTACAAGTTCTTTGAGGCCATGAAAGGATTTATCATCCCTCCGGCGGGTTTTGGTCATTTTGAAATGGGAGAAAAATGTCTCCTCTTGTGATTTTTATATCAATAATAAAAAAGGAAGGAAAAAAAAATTCCATTTCCCGCCGCTGAAAGGAGGAGATCCTCAGGCCTCCTGGCTTAGGCTCGTCAAAACTGTCGTGGAAATTCCTAATACGAATACAACCTACTTAATCTGACTTCTTCACCACGGACAATTTAAACAACTTGCAGTTGTTAAAAATACAATACAATACAATACAATACTTCCCTGAAGTAAGGTGATGGCGTCCCGTCGATGAAGCTACTATCACTACCTCAATCACACTTAATGTTCTGCTGTTTTCTTTTGAGCGTAGGATCTGTTTCTCAGCTGCGCAGCATATATCTGACACGACTCCCAAGTTGCTCTTTGTAGAAATGAAGTTTTATTCACGGCCGGGAGATCACTGGTGGTCACAACATCCAAGTGAGTCTCCTGAATAGAAAGATACATGTACATTTATATCATACAGTTGAGTAAAAATCAATGTCACTCAAGTCTTCTTCACTGTGATTTGTTATGGTGATTGGTTTGTAATGATCTGAGCTAGTCATATGACTGTTAGTTCTGTAAGGCCCGATATATTGGTCCAATTGCCGGTTCGCCAATACACGGGGAAGGTATCACGTGTTCTGTCCTCACTCATGCAAAGTATTGGTTGGTTAAATTTGTAATACATTAATCATATGCATTTACTCGTTAATTCATCTGACTCCATAAATGAAAGGTTTAATAACATCTGTGCCTCACTAAAAGTGGGCGAATGTATGACTATTCCTTTTAACCATTAAATGAACAATGTCAAAATCAGTTCGAATAATCACGTAACAATTTAATATTTCAGATATCAGAGATCAATTCCACAATCAATTCAAATATCTAGAACATGGTTATACATTAGTTACACCAAAGAATCTTACCCAGCTTGTACCTGAGAGAGAGAGCTTGTTCCTTTCGTGTCCAGCAAAAAGAGCCCAGAGAGAGCGCGAACACCTTCCTTTATCCTGTTTGACCAGGTGACATGGGGGATGGGGGCGACCACCCTCAAATGCAGGTGACATGGGGGATGGGGGAGACCACCCTCAAATGCAGGTGACATGGGGGATGGGGGAGACCACCCTCAAATGGCTCTGAACCAGTTTTCTCTAAACTTCTATAAACCTTATTACCTTTTATTTTATCTATCTGGATATGAGATATCTGTACCACTCACTTTGAGACATTTCAAATGACACCAAAAACGTAACAGTCGATGATAAACATTCACATTAAACCATGTTCTTGTATGAGTTCTTAGTAGTTTGTGAGAGGAAGTCAGGCCGTGTGGGGGAGGTCGAATGTTAATTAGCCATCAGGGCCCTTTTGCCTCATGCAGGCCTCAACCAGTATTTTCAGTCTTACAGTTCTACTGTGTTAAGCACTTTTTGGTTAAGTATATATGGCCTTCGACCTGAGCATCCTTAGTCTGCGTTTCTCTGTACATTTAATGTTGAAAATACCAATTACATAAAATATTTCTATCTCTGTAAATAATCATTCAGTGATAGTAGTAACCATAGCAACGGACGTGACAAAAAAAAATCTGATATGACAATATAGATCTGTGCATCATCTTACTGTGTAAATACAGACTAATAGAGCTGCCACTGACAAGAATAAAAAAAACAAATCAGTGTTGGCTGAATATGTTTAGATTCAGTTAAATAGTCTATTGATAACACTTAAACACTCTTTTTCACATGTCCTTTTTAAAACAATGTTTATTTATTAAAATAATATTTTAAGGTATTTAAGGTATTCCATCTAGCCAGCCTGCCTTCCCAGATAGCACATGTACGTCTGCAAGATGTCTGTTAAAGATCACTTCATCTGGACACAAGCACCTGCTATTTACTAACATCTGATAGACATCTTTAAGATGTCAGTTTAACATACATTCTAAATCATTACATCTTAAAGACATCTTCTAAATGTCTATCTATCTGACTATCTATCTATCTGTTCTATTCCTGTCTATCTGACAGGAAACGTCCTATAGAAATTGCAAATGAGCAAATACTCTAAAAAATACGTCTTCCAGATGTAAACACGCACATAAAATAGACGTCTCTGTGATGTACGTGTGCTATCTGAGTTGTCTTTCGTCTTGTGTTTGTCAGATCGTTGTCGAAGCTTCCCTTGTCTGTGCCTGTTCCTGTGTTCCTCGTGTTTCCCGTTTGCTCTGGATTCTGGATTCTTCTCTCACTATCTCACCATTTGTACTTCCCTCGTCACTCTCTGAGGATCGCCCGTCTCAGTCCCTGCGTCCCCGCTCTCCTGCTGTCTGCTGCGTGCGATCAGTTGTCTTCCACCTGATGTTCCACGGTTTCCTGAGTGAACTTTGTTCTAATAAAGTCTTTTTACTTGCAATTGCTTCCGCCTGTACTTTACGTAACAACAACAAATATACAAAAATATAGCCACATTTTTAAAAAGTATCCAAAGAGTGATTTAATATACATAAGTTGTATTTATATTGAAGATTCTAATATTTTAGCTTGTAGTTTTCTAAAGGGACGCTGTTTATACTATTCATATTCTTTCATTTTGTTGCTGTTTGAAAAAATGGATTTAGGGACCTTAAAAATGTTTGAAAAGTGCTTAAATTAAACTCTTCAAAATCTGCACAAACCCTGACTATGAAAAGTGACTCTTCATATATAAAAAAATGCATAATCTAGCCTATATGCTCCTATATCCTGTAAGTTCATGATTAAAAATTAAAATGTGAATCAAAACGAAAGCTATTGTCTTATAATTAAAATATGAAAATTAAAATAGAGTAATTGGTGAAATTTTTACGACCATATCCATCAAAATGAAGGACAATGTGAAAGTCTTACGCAACCACTCTGGTTTAGATGTACGTTTATATGAAATTTTATTCTTAGCACCATGCTAGTCTACCGTAGCTTTGCCCATTAAGATAGAAATAGTGCTAAAAAAACATTATTGTTCTCCCACTTTGTTGCATTTTTAAACACAACAACTTATGTTTTTTCTGTATTCAAAGCTAAAGAGAAATTCAGCATACCCCCTGAGACAAACATGTATGTGCTGGATGACAGTGGAACAGAGGTTGACGAAGAGGTCTTCATCGACATCCTGGAGGAAAATGCAAACATCCTGTGGACGATTATTAATGTTCTTTCAGTTTCTGGTAAATGGTTGTACAATAGTGTACATTGTAGGGTTACATACCAATGTGTTATCATTGTAATTTATTTGCTATCACAAAACCAAAACAGTAGCTTCTCACCAATGTCCGATTTGTGCTTTCTCTGCAAAGGGTTTCCTGTAAAATGACACCAAAATTTGTCTATTTTAAAAAAAAATATGTGGAAATGGGAGGCTTTTCAATTTGGGTAGGAAAATCCAAGCGGAAATCCCCAAAAATAATCCAGGGCCCGTATTCATAAAGAATCTTAATGCAAAGAGTAGCTCCTAGTGACAAAATTCTAAGAAAATTCTTAGAAATGTGGGCGTTTACTCTTAAAATTAAAGAAAAACTCCTAGTAAAGAAAAAAGTAATTCAGAAAACATCTTAACCCTTAAAAGAGGTCTTAAGGTCAAAATTGTTAGGAGCACGGACGAGGACTTTTAAGAGGCTTAAGAGTTTCTTTAGCAGAGGAGAAAATGGCAGAAAGACGAAGAGGGAGAAGAAATGTGTTGCAGACAATGGATGAAAGTGAGTTAATAAGACGCTATAGATTAGATCGTGCAGGGATCATGTTTGTGACTGATCTTTTTAGAGACACGCTAATATCTCAGACACAGCGCAGAAATGCCATAGCGCCTGAAATGAAAGTAATCGCTACATTATGATATTTGGCAACTGGGAAAATTCCATGTTTGATACATTAAAACCAACATTCAAACCACCGCTTAAATAGACATGCCAGCAATCAGTGTAACTGGAAAGAGTGGAACAATTTTTATCATTCTAAGCAATCAAATACCTTATAGGAAATCAACAGCATGGTAAATAAAAAAAGGATTTATATACACATATATAATGTGTGTGTGTGTGTGTGTGTGTGTGTGTGTGTGTGTGAGAGAACGATCAAATAGGAAAAATTACGCATGTAAGTTCAAAGTGGAGGCTTAGAATAGACCCTATACTTAAAATCACTTTTTTTTTTTTCTTCTTGGACAACCAACCAATCACAGTCTTCAAAAGATTGTGTCATACATAGCAACGGGGTCAACCCCGCCTCCTCACTAAGATAAAAGTTTTTGTATTTTCCTTACTCAGAGTTGCTCTCAGATCGGTCCCGAATCGCTCTTAAGCTAAGACTCCTACATAAAAGTTTTTAAGCTAAATTAAGAGTTTTCTGAGAGGATTCTTAGAATCTTTATGAATACGGGCCCAGGAGCTTAAGAGGTTAAGGGGATACTCCACTTTTTTTGGAAATAGGCTCATTTTACAACTCCCCCAGAGTTAAACAGTTGAGTTTTACCGTTTTCGAATCCATTCAGCCGAACTCCGGGTCTGGTGGTACCACTTTTAGCATAGCTTAGCATAGATCATTGAATCGGACAAGACCATTAGCATCTCTCTCAAAAAAATGACCAAAGAGTTTCGATATTTTTCCTATTTAAAACTTGACTCTTCTGTAGTTACATCGTGTACTAAGACCGACGGAAATTGAAAAGTTGCGATTTTCTAGGCTGATATGGCTAGGAACTATACTCTCATTCCTGCGTAATAATCACAACTATTTAACTCTGGGGGAGTTGTAAAATGAGCCTATTTCCAAAAAAAGTGGAGTATCCCTTTAAAGGACCACTTTGCAGATTTCCAACCTTATCTCTCATCTGTTCAGTGTTCACATTAGGATGTGAAAAACTACATTTGAGATAAAATGGATTAGCCGGTAAGACTGTCGACCCAAGTACTTCTCAAAAAACAGTCAGTCTTGCCATGTAGTAGTTAATGTATATCATGGCCTAAACTGCTTAAAGTCTGGCCACATTAACTACCAAAACTCATGTAATTTATAGATGGCACAGAAACAGTTTCCTGGATACAGTCTCACCATGCTTTTTTTTTAACCTCTCCTCACTTAAACCTGTGAAACATTGACTGAAATATATATATTACTGTTTGCCCTTTTCAGACTCTCTCATCCAGTCCTCGTGCACAGACACCTTGTCACTGTCATCACGCTCATCGGACTCACCTGTTGTCAAGCTTGTCAAAAGAATTCTGGAACAAAAGCCTGGAGGGGAGAAAATCCTTGCAAAATATGCGATGACAGGAGAGATGAAGGACCGAGCACGCCGTGATCTCGTCAGAATTGTTGTTGCTGAAATGTTTGAAAAGTATGGGTAAGTAAAATGCTTTATGGTGCATGATTTGGTAAAGTGTATATTCATAGTATTCAATTGCAGATATGGTAGTTGTAATCAAATAGGTGATTATCATTAAATGACAACCGTGGCCAATGAGCTGTGGCCTTGCGCAGATCATAGGTTTTCCGGTGTGTTGGTTTTAATACACAACATTTATTCCACAGACGTGCTCCCCCTATGGATAAAAGAGCACAGTATGCATTGAGGATAGTAACACTGTTCCCCTCTCTAAAAGATCCCTTCTCCAAAAAAGGCTAAGTGAGTACATATTTAAAAGTAAGGTTAATCTTAAAGGGGTCATATAATGGTACATGCACTTTTACAAGTTGATTGTACTGAAATGTGTGTTGGCAGTGCCTGTACACAACCATCATAAGATGATAAAAATCCATCCAGTGTTTTTTTTTTTAATCTCCTTATATGTTTTCCAATCTCTCAAATCAAGCCGTTCGACCTTGTGACGTCACACGGTCGGACGCCCCTCCCACGATTGTTGATTGACAGCAGCGTTTCAACACAGACCCGCCCTCGCTCGTGAGCGAGCTGTCTGTCATCATAGTCCGCGCGTCATTGTTGATACGCTGGAGCACTGTCTATGAGCAGAATGGCGTCTAAGCGATTGTGGTGTTCTGTTCTTGGGTGTAATAAGGAACACAGCATCATTTTGATGTTCCTAAATCCGAACCGCTGAAGACGCAGAGGCTGAGTTTGTTTTCGAAGGGAATATTCCCCACGATCAACGTCAATGCTTTCATGTTTGCGCGAATCATTTCACACACCAGACTGCTTTATAAACGATGGTCAGTATAAAGCTGGTTTTGCTAAGAAGCTGCTCCTGAAAAAAGGATCGGTACCAATTATTCGTGTTCCTGCTGCACCTCCAGAAGAAGAAGTGAGTGTAACGTTTTATTAACCTTTATATTAATATTTATATTAATCTTTGCAAATGCGGCTGTTTACACTCAGGGTACATTACGGCATGTTTTCTATGTACGACGTTCTCAATATAATTCATAATCCCACGTTTATAATGAACAACGCGTTATGGTTATTGTGTTATTAAAACTGTGTACGCAGTACCCACAGAACAGAGGGGCGGGGTGAGCAAAGCTCATTATCATTTAAAGACACATGCACTGAAACGGCGTGCTGAAAACAGAGCTATTTTTGACCTGGTAAAATGAGTGTTTTCTTACAATACTAATGAGAATTTTTAATTAAAGTATATTACAAACTTTTAATTTAGATCCTAAAGAATCATATTAGCTTGTACAAAAATGCCATTATATGACCCCTTTAATAAACAAATGAATAATGTTGTGGTGCATCTTAGAAGTCTCACACTTCTTTCCTAAAGATCTCTATGCTGAAACTATTTTTGTATACATTTCCATCTTTGTTGATACTGTCTTTAGGAACATTTTTTTGACATAGACAGCAATGAGGGCTACATTGCCTGGAAGATTAAAAAGTGAGAACTCAGCAATGGCGGTACTAATGGGGGTAGGAGGAGCTCTCAGGCAGCAGCGGACCAAACTGAGAGAGAGAAGTGACTAAAGTGCAGCAGTTGGAGGGAGACCAGTGTCGTGAGGCCATATCTCTACTGAAACACAGCACAGACAACGAACAGATCTTCATGAAAATGAGAGAAACCTTCCAGCACAGGCAAAAGTTGATTCATGATCCTGAGCAATACAGCACAGTGCTTACTGTGTTCCCAAGGTTTCTTGACACAAAAGGCCTGGTAAGTTTTTTTTTTTGTAAGCACATTTATTATGTTTTTGCAATGTCAAGAACAGCTGTTCAAAGATGAAAACGGTCACCTACCACTATACCACCATCATCAAATAAATACACATATACTTGCTTCCTCCCCTTTAGGTGGCGCAAGACTTTGACCTGTTGTTTGGAGCTGAGACTTCATCAAAACTCCTTGAGAAATGGGATTTCCTGAAGGCCAAAGTAATAGAGCAAGCCAAGGACATCAGCAAGACACCCCTTCTTGACCACCTCACGCAGTCTGCAGAGGAGAACACTGATGAGGATGACGAGGTCCCAGGTAAATAATTGACATGAATCTGGTGTGTATCTTTCAAATGTCGACTTATTTAATTTATTTACCATGACAAATGGTTGTGTAGACAAATAATATATGAGAACATGAGAATGTTTTATATTAAGTTCTTCAAACTGACTTTACAATCTGACAAATTGTATTAACGTGGCCTGCCTTGTCAGATGCTGCGACAAATGTGTGTGACGTTTAATGTGTTTCGAGATGTGTTTTCCTCAGCATTTTACACAAAGTCCTGACAGTAATTGAGTCTTCGGTAAACTTCACTGAATGAGCGCAAGTCCGTGCATCAATCAAACGGCGGTCGGAATGGAAGCGCAATAACCCTTGACTAAAATACTAATTTTGATCAAATATGTTGTTTGATTTTATATTTAGCTTTAAACTCTACATGAAACAAAAGTAATTGTGTTTTTATGAGAGCAGTAACTGTAATGAGATGATGTAATTGTATATAAATGTTAAAAATCTCATACATTTACTGAATAATACTGTGTTCAGAAACGTTAATGTGTGTTACCGTAGAACATTCAACCTCTAACCAGTTTACACTTAGTTTGTGCTTTTGTTTTTACATTTAGCATAGTGGTTTATAACGTTATCATAAAAAATATATATATATTCACAATGTATAGTATAGCCCACGTAGATTAATTTACTACCGTTTTCATAGGCTTCAATTTGCACAATGTTTGAAGGAGAGCATTGTGCAGAATAAAATTTCCCCGATAAAATACAGAAAATACAAAAGTTGGTCTTTTAATCCAACCAATTGATTAATAATTGACTGGTTAATCGATTATCAAAAAAACTGATAGTTGCAGAACTAGTATTGTTATTGAAAAGAGTTTTAATATTGATGTAGTATTAAAGGTTTTGGACAGGTGTATATCATGCTTAAAGCAGGTGCTCCTGCCTTCTCAGGTTGGGATAGTGACATGGCCTCACTGCTAATGCTGGTCTACCTACTGCCACCACCTCCAAGTGGAAAGAAGGGAGCTGTAAAGATCAGTACCCGGGAAGCTGTGGACCATGTAGTCAAATTTCATAAGGTCAGTGTATCCTGATCTCCAATGGCAATAGCCATTGTAAAAAGGCAATTGTGTAACCCCCCAGATAATTGATCTATTTCTTTTCAATGTCACCTCCACAGAATTTTAAGTTTGATAATTTATGTTTTGCCTCCTTGAAGTGCATAGCTAATAGAGAGTGGGGTTCACCTCTTTTGACTGCAGTCTTGTGCTCGTTCATTCTTATTTTTAGTTGTCTGTTTGTCTTGCCAACGTATTGGAGTTTGCAGGGACATGTGATAAGGTAACCAACATTGATGACCTCTCTGTTTAATTCTCTCTCTTTGTGTGACCGTGGTACAAAAACCTTGGTTGCCTTATCACATGCTGAATATATTCTGCATGGGAAAGCTAACTGTGCCATCAAAGGTTTCTATCAGAGTGTGACTTATCCATCAAAATGTGATGTTCAGTGTAGATGAATTTCAGTTTATTGTTATCTTACAGTCATGTCGCAGCCTTCAGGAGCACTCTGGTCCAAACCAGCGGAGGCAGCCCTACATCCTGGCAGTTGGGACGACAAGAAAGCACATCCACCAGTTCTACATTGCATTGGTTGGTGATCTCCTTCCCTGTCAGCCAACTTTTCAAAGCACATTATGTTTTCGGCATCTCCTATGACCAGGCCTTAAATGGCATGTACACATTTGTGCAGACCACCATCTACAACATTGATGTAGGTCATTCTCACGAAACTCCCAGAGTCAAGGACCTAAGAGCTAAGCTCCTCAACTAAAGAGTTATGATGTTCAGATGCTTTGTTTGCAAGTCTAGTTTTGTTACCGTTCAAATGTTGATCCGACATCTCAACGTTTTCCATGCCTTTTATCCTGGTAAGAAGTTTCAATTATGGATGCCACCAGAGGCTTTATTTTTTTCAGGCTTTAGAAAACATCTCCATAACAAACATAGCACTAAAAGTCTAGATCAATTTGAGAACGAACCCATCATAGTTTAGAACGAACCTGTCATAGCTGATGTATCTAATACGTTAATATTTAATAATATAATTTAATTCCAGAGCAACCAGAGAATTCTCAAAGCTGTAATGAGACCAGGCAACATACCCAAGAAATGTGTGCATCCCTTATTGCAAATCTCCAAGGCTGTGGTGTGGCTACTAATGTCATAACGAATGTTGTTGAAAATATGGAGGAACTTGTAGAGGAATTGCATTCAAATGTTAAAGATTATGTTGTAAAATTGCTCTCTAACGATGAGGAGATCAGAACAAAGTTTGACGATTATTTTGACAACCTTGAAAATCCATTTAGCAAACTGAACACTGAGGCAAAAAAAAAAAAAAAAAAAAAACATTTCAGTGAGAAATGGGGTATTGTAGAACCTGTTGAGGTAGCCCTAGGTGTGAGGTATGACACTAGAAGGAATAGAACTACTGGCACATATGATCAAGTTCCCATAACAGACAAATTTGTTTATATTCCTCTATTGCAAACTTTGAAGTTTATATTCACCAACCAAGAGATCTGTGATCATTTTGTGCAGCCTTGTGAGAAAACTGGGTTTTACAAAGACTTCTGTGATGGTAACTATTTTAGAGATCACCCCCTCTTCTCTGAAAAACCAAACTCTCTCCAAATACAGATATTCTACAATGATTTTGAAATGGCAAATCCACTCGGATCCAAGCATGGTATCCATAAGGTTGGAAGTATATACTTGATTTTATGAAACCTATCTCCAAAGATAAACTCCACTCTTATGAATATTCATCTTGTAGCACTTTTTCATACTGAGGATGTGAAGAAGTATGGATTTGGTTTAATCTTACAGCCCCTCGTAATTGACCAAGTAACTGGAGACAATTTGGGATTGCACACATTACTCGGGTATGTTGAATCATTCATTGCAAACAATGTCAATTTTGTCTAGTAGACAAACAGACCTCACAAACGGTTTTCAGTGATGATGATCCAAGAAAAACATTGCGTAATAAAGCACTGCATGCTCAGCATTGCAATGACCTCATGGTAGATCCTACACTGCCATCCACATTTGGAGTTAAGCGACAATGCTTAATCAGTGATCTACAGTACTTTCATGTTTCTGAAAATTATGCTGTAGACATTATGCATGACATATTGGAAGGAGAGGGGCAATTTGAGCTGAAGTTGCTGTTTGCTTACCTCTCAGACAACAAAATCATATCCAAGATAGATGTTTGTAACCGAATATACTCATTTGTACAATTATGGCTTTGCTGAACGAAAAAATCGTCCAACCAGAATAAACTTGGAGCAGACTGGAAACGGAATTGGTCTCAATGCCATTCAAACTTTTTGCTTAATCCAGAATATGCCCTTGATATTTGGAGATGTTTTACGAGAAGGAAAAGCCCACTATAGACTCTTGTTGCTTCTGTTGCAAATTATGAACATTATATTTTCTCCAGTTGTTACTGATGGAATGACAGTATGTCTGAAGCATCTCATTGTTGACCATCATAAACTTTTCAAAGAGCTTTACCCACATCGCAGAATGATCCCTAAACATCACTTCATGATTCATTACCTCTGAGTCATTCGAAAAATAGATTCAATTCTACATGTTTGGTCAATGAGATTTGAAGCCAAACATAGGTTTTTCAAGAACACAATCAAAAATTTCAAAAATATAACAAAGTCATTGGCCCAAAAACATCAGATGGCTATAGCATACCATTGGGAATCAATGCCATTTAAAAGTATTGACTGTGGGCCAGTAAAAACTGTTCAGCTCATTGACTTGCCACATGGTGAGATGATTGCAGAAGAACTGCAGGTTGACTTAGACTGTGAAGTTGATCTGACTTCTTGGATCACTTGTTTTGGAACTGAGTATCGTCCAGGCCTTTTAGTTTGCACGAACAAAGAGGACGATTTGCCTGTATTTAGTCAGATAAAAGACATCATTGCATTTAATCGAGAATAGTTTCTTGTAACAGAGGACTTTCAGACACTTTTGCATTTTCATTCCTTTCATGTGACACAGGGAAATGATCAGAATGTTTCCATGCTTAAAGTTGATAAATTGCACTCCTTGAAGCCGTTTGATTTGCAAACTACTTATGGTTTTGATAGAGATTATCAATATGTGGTTCCTGTATGTGTTTGTATGAGTTTGTGGTTTTTGAACATCCCAATGAACATTGTTAAATAAAACAGACATAAAAAGCACTGACTTGGAGTATTTTTCACTTACTGATGGTTCTAGGTTTACACTGCAGGTGTTGGAAACTATTGAAACATTGTAAATAAAAAAGTACCAGCTTTGGAGTACATTTGTACTCTCCAAGTGTTAAATGATGAGCTCTGCAAAGTGCGCCGAAAGCACTGACATTGGAGTAATTCTTTTTCTTACCGAGGGTTCTAGGTTTATACTGCAGGTGTTCAAAAGCACTGAAACGGTGTCAAAAAGTGCTAGTTATAAGAGTACATTTGTACTCTCCAGGTGTTCAAATGTAACTCTATTTTGAGAGTATATATTTTACACTTTTTACAGTGTTCACTGAACACCGAACTCTTGGGCCTATATATACACTGAAACCAGTGTCTGATTTTTGCTGTGCATTAATCCATCTAATCAGGATGCATTTCCTTGCCACAAGTAGTAGTTTATCTACCAGTTTGTAACATGTTGCATCCAGTGTAAGTGTCATTGCCTGCCTCTTGGATGGGAGCCCCAAAAGAAAAAGACCAGGATCTTTTTTCAATTTTATCTAAAGAATGGTGTTAATTTCGCAAGCAATGAAGCTCCAAAATCTAGAGATATACTCGCAACTCCAAAAACAGTGAAAGTATGTCCCCAACTCTGTATGGCACTTAACAAAAAGGGCAGATATAGTATGATCAGTTTTATTCATTATAACTGGCGTAACATGTAATCTTATGCAATACCTTATACTGAGTCTCTCTGAGCCGGTTACAAGTAAAAGTGGACCTCACACACATTTAATGGCCTCCTGCCAGTCATCATCTGTATATTCATTGCACAGGTCTTACTCCCATTTGCGAGCCACTGTATTCAAGAGTCCAGAGGCATGAGAGTATATAAAAGAATAAAACCTAGATTAAAAAAATGAGCAGCATTAGTCATGTTGAGGAAACTCTCCAAAATGCTAAGTGCCGGCAAATCCAGCACAGATCTTTGCTTTGAAAAAACATAATGCTGAATTTGTAAATAACCAAAGTGGTGTTGCTTTGGGAGATCAAACTTCTGTCGCAATTGTTGGAAGGAATCCCCTTCCCCACGAATCCCCATCATGTGCCATGCTTTAAAGATAGGCGAACCTAAGCCCGGGGCAAAGTCCTGATTCAAGTAAATTGGACTCAGCATAAACATAATTTCACCTGTCCCAAAGAACCTTGAGATCTGTCGCCAAACTTTAACCGAATTGTAACACTCTCAGAAAAAAAGGTACAAAAGCTGTCACTGGGACAGTACCTTTCAATAGGGTACTAATGTGTACACTTTTGGTACCAATATGTACCTTTGAGGGACTAATATGCACTCTTTAGGTACAAAGGTGTACCTTTTGAATGTTGGGGCAAGCAAACAGGCTCCAAATAGAGAATGGGAAACAATCCTAGGAATCCACACTAGGACAAAGATCACAGTAAGACCTATTTCACTCCCAAATGAGTCTGGCATGGCAAGTCCAATTGTAATATAAAATATTAGGCATAGCTAAACCACCCAGCTCTACTGGCAACTGCAAAGATTTAATCTTTTGTCTAAGCTTCCTGCCATTCCATGCAAATCTAGAAAAAAACACTTTCCAGCTCTGCGGAGACTTTCCTGCTTAACCATAAGGGCAGCATCTGAAGAGGGTACAATAATCGAGGAAGAATATTCATTTCGATTAAACTTATCCTACCGAGCAGCGAAAGAGGAAGAGCTTGCCAGCGGTTTAAATCTTTTTTTACAGTATGAATAATTGGGGCACAATTAAGTTTCCATAATTTATTCAGGTCAGTTGACACATTAATCCCAAGGTAAACAAATCCGGATTTAAGCCATTTAAAGGGGAAGTTAATCAATGTCTGCCATATCTTAATCACGGTTCAAACTCACCTGAAGTTATTTTGCAGAGATGGAGGCGACGGTCTTTGAACAACACAGCTCTGCTTCTGCGTGATGAAACTGCAAAGTGTACTCCAAAATCACAAAGTTACATATACTGGTCCAACTGCACAAAAATGTTCTCTATAGCTTCTAGTTCTCTATAGCTTCTAGTTCTCTATAAATATAAATATGATTAAAGGGTTACTTCAGGATTTAGCATTAAGCTTTGTATTAGTAGAAAACCTGTAGTATTTTCGAATTACCGTGCTTTCCACCCTCATATCCCCCTGAGACAAGAGATTTATGTATTTTTTGTCTGGAAAAAATCCTCCGATGACGCAAAAATCGTCATTTTGCGTCATCTGAGGATTTTCTGGCCAGAGGCTAAAGACTACAGCCAGTAGATGGCGTTGTTCCGCATGTTTTCAGCCCGCCCATACAGGGTGGGATCTCACTCACAGAATGTACACAGTGTCAGCCGTCTTTCTGTGGAAGCTAAGCTAGCAGGCTCTTGTTCTGTGGAGAAAGCTGAATAGTAGGAGAAAGCTGAGTAAGTAACCATCCTCCTTTTTCCGGACTTGTCCGGCGGGCGAGATCGTTCAAAATGTCCGGGATTCAGCTTTTGCTTTCTGCGGTCGCCATTCATTGTTCACATGCACACCTTTCAATCTAACTGAATTCATTCTGATTGGTGAATTTGAATGTAGTGTTTACATGAACGCTAAACAAGTGATCGGTTGATGTGCGTTTTACCATTGCTAAGAAAAATTCCCGCTCCTCCGTGAGAGATGGGAGACCCGGCGCGTCTCAGTAATCACGCCACCGGCCTCGCGCCGTTCTCCCGCGCCCCTCAGCCTCGTCCTGCTCGCCACAGTAAACATGATGAATGAATGGCGACTGTAGAACGCAAAAGCCGAATCCCGGACATTTTGGACGATCTCTAAATCCCTCGCAAACTCATCACGTAGGCTAGCTTTGTTGTTTTCAACTGCAGTGCGCACTCTTACCGGTAGGCGTGGCCTCCTAAGGCAGCGAAGCAAGTGCATTCTGGGAGTTGTTGTCTTTCATCCACATAAGCCAAAAATACATTTTCTGGCTTTTCTCAGTCTAGAAAGCTCCAAATTCAAAAATTTCTTCACATTTCTGCTATTTAAATGACCTATTTTAAATACACATTCATCTTCCCAGAGGTGAAGTATCCCTTTAAGTAACGCTGATAAAATTTCGCTCAATAATTTTTTTTAATTGATTATCCGAAAATGTATCAGCCTTAGGCTATACCTACTGAACCGTATTTATTTATATGGAACATATTATATGATGCTTTAGAGAAGTCATACATTTGTTTTATAATTATTTGACGTTGGTAGACTTTCTAAGGAGGTATTAAAAATTAGCAAATTAAAAATTAATGTTTTGCATCAGTCTGTGTCTAAAGGCCATAATGATCGCTGATCTACGTCAAGGATCGGAAAAAGTTGTAAAAAAAACAATAGGCCTGTAAGAAATGTAAGCTTAGCGTTAAGTTCTGCCAGGAAGACTCAATCAGCGCGTCATGAATTAACTCACTTCTAACCAATCATGTGTTAACACTCTCAGTATAAAAGAATGGTACTTACATCCGTCTGAGTTCGCAGATACTGACGGCGCCAATTACCTCCATCCTCCCCAACCACCTCCAAGATGGTCCTTTCCCTCCATCCTCCCCACCACCACCACCAGGATGGTCTCTTCCTTTACCTCCAGGGGGTCGGCTGCGCCCCTGCCTTCATCTTCAGGCGGGATTTGCAGATTCCGTTACCTTCGCATTGCTTGCTAAGGATGGGGCCTACGCCAAAGACTATGCTTGCTGAGCTATTAATAAATTTACTCTTGTTATATCATTTCATCTCCCGAGTCTTTCTGGTAGAACTGATTTTCCTGCTAAGACCAAACTCACCCTGCAATACAGCAATAACAGAAGATAGCAAAGACAGAGCACAGGACCTTGTCCTGTCCAAACTTTTCTCCTACCTTATCTCTGTGCACTCCTCTCCCTCCTCCCTTCCTCTCCCCCTGAGTCAAGTCACCAAAAGTTCACTAAGAATGTCTATATATCACATATGATGTATCTTGTGAATCCTGTTCTCCTCTCTGGGTGATGTCTCTTCAAGATATCTCCCGAAACCAGGTGCTACCCCCTGGGGTACATGAATTGACCCAAAAATATTGGTACAACCCTTTCGTTCAGATCTGGGTATTTAAGGCTAGGTGACAGAGCAGTCTTTGGGAACCTGTAACCAGGAGCATCCCCCATACAGTGCTGTTTCAGTGTTTTCCCGTTGGAAAAGACTCACACACCACTGTGTGTCTCTGTCAGGAATGCATTGCTTACTTTTAGAGTCATCTTTGAGTAACTTATGTCATGTATTTATTATTTCTGAATTGGCTTTTAATCATTTACTTGTGTAATTGGCATGATACATTTTTACCTGACAAATAAATGTTACATCTTGATTTATTCTGAAGTTTTCTGAAATCATTATTTTAGTAGACTATGAGGAGGCTGGCGCTACCGCAGCTCTGTGTCCAGGATAGGTCAAACTAAAGGCGCATATGAACGGGGCAGTAGGCACGTCATCTGAAGACCTTTTGATTTCTGTCCATCACTGACTTGGCAAGTTGTACGGAAGTGGCTAAATAAACTACACTTTTTTGTATGAGTGAGCAGTAGGCAACCGACTTAAGAGGTATTAGCAAACCCTGCACCCTCTGACCAAGATCAGACTGGCGAGGCTGTGTCCGTGAAATCCACGTAAACCCGGGGCGTGTGACTCTGTGCGGCATCGGGTCCCTTAGTGAATTAATAATTGAAAGTATGGGATACTCAGAATAATCAAAAATCGAAATGAATTAATAATCAATATTTATGACTATTTTCTAATAAGAAACACAATCTAAATTTGATTATCATTTTAAATTTGAGTCAGATTATGCACAAGTTATGCTTTATGTTGTTGTTGTTTTTGTCCTTTTGAATGTCTGTTTTAGAAAAGTACAGATAACAGATGTTGAAATGTATCATACTCTTAAAAAATGCTCTGATATGATCATCGGATACCAAGGCAAGGTACGTTTTTTTATAGGCTATAGCACATTTAATACACTATTCAAACTGCTTTACACAGAAAGGAATTAAAATAATCACAAAATAAAATCAAGGAAAATGAAAACAGTTATAAAAGGAATTGAAAGAGATATAAAGATGATACAGTTATAAAAGAAATTAAGAGTAAAAATATGATAGCCTACATAGATAAACTTCTCATCTGGCAAAACACCAGTGTAGGCCTATCATATTTTTCACAGCTGCTTGTTTTACAGTGAGATTTTCCAATGTTGATTGTTGATTGTACAGCGTGTGTAGGCATGTGACAAAGAAACACTGACAACTACGGTGACCGGGAGGGGACGTGTTCGGCTTGTCATGGCCATAGAAATCATATAAAGGCTAGATGTCTCGTCCGCGCTGCTGGCCAATGGAGGTCGACGTCCGCACACGGCGGCCATCTTACCACAGGGTGCTCACTCACTCGTAACATGGTGCATGTACTTTTAAATAACCATAACTTGCTCAATTTTCTACCGATTTTCAAACGGTTTGGTTTGTTATTAACGTCAGAGATGTAGCTATGAAACTGCATACCTATGAATAATTATACAAATGGACTTCCATATGAAAGAATTATAGCCACGGTAATGACGTTTGTAAGAAACCAAACCGTTTGTAAATCCGTCAAGATTTCACAGAGATAAGAGGATTTGTGTGCGTGCTGCTCACTTACCTTAAGTCACAGAGCCCTGTGGTAAGATGGCCGCCGGTGATGCCGGAAGTGACTCCGCCTTAAGACATCTAGCCTTTATATGATATCTATGGTCATGGCCACAACATATAAACTCGTGGGAACGTGATAATATGTTGTTGCCACGATATATTAATTCGTGGGAAGGGAACGTCATATTAAGTCGCTGGAACGTGATAATAAATCGGAGCCACATGATCCTTTTGTTGAGGTAACGAGTGAAAGACACATGAAACGCATTCTTAAGTTGAATGGGCTTTTTCGTCAGAAATTTGCTGGCTTGAATGAAATACTCGGGTCAAGAATAAAGTTCCTTTTAAGGCAATAAACAAAAACAAATTATGAGAAACTTAAATTAACAAATAACAACGTAAATTATGACCCACATGTTCCCACATGTTATAAAACTGGTATAGCCACGATAAACGGATGTCGTTCCCTCAACATACGATCTCGTGCCCACTAGATATTACGACGTTCCCACGAGTTTATATGTTGTGGCCACGACAAAACTAAGTGAACCGAACATGTCCCCTCCCGGTCACCGTAGACAACAGAGCAAACAGAGATATCTGAGAAGGATGTCTTCAGAAGCAAATTTATCTAATTAATAGAATGTTAAACAAAATGATTGTTTACGCCCATATACTGCTTAACTACCATAGTACGATGCATCGTTGAAGAAATCAACTAGCAGTCACGACTGTTTCCCAAAACCATATTGGCGCAAAGTGGTCGTTCAACCACGCTGGTTAAGGATGTCACGCACGTGGTGGAGTTATTGAGATCGAATTAACGCTAGATGTTTTGCTATAAATTACAGACATGGCATCTGAGGACTATTTCTAATTTTTCTCAGTTATTTTCCTCTATTTCCAGATTCAATCATAGGCTTCTTACACAGTAGAGCACGTTTGCACATGCGCACTCTTCAAAAACTGTGCTTTAAATCTCTTGACAAACTAAAAGACGTAAATGACATTTGTATAGGCCTATTCTATATAAAAGACACAGGTTGTACTGAATGTCAGCTTGCTTATTTTGCTCAAGTCCACATGTTAGGGATGGGCAAATGAAGCCTCATGAAGCACTTAGACTTTCCCCTGAATGTTTCGGGAAAAGATTCAAAGCATCTAGAGTGTCGAAAACAGCGCCATCTTGTGGCAGGTCAAATTTATAGTAGCCATGTGTATGAGCAGCTGAGTGCGCAGCGCCGTTGTTTTATCCATTAAGCACAAATAAAAGCCTGACAACGCTAAATGTTCAGTTGTCTGATAATATAATTCACACATTAAAGTGTGGCAATAAAATAAAAGTAACAATTATATTAATACTAATTATAAAAATACCAACAGAGTTGCTTGATGCAAATACATGTTGGTCTAATTATTTTATGGTTTCTATGCTGTTTATGTGTCAGAATATATGATCATGTAACATAGGCTAATATATATACACTACCGTTCAAAAGTTTGGGGTCAGTAAGATTTTTAATGTTTTTAAAATAAGTATCTTCTGCTCACCAAGGCTGCATTTATTTTATTAAAAATACAAACAAAAACAGTAATATTGTGAAATATTATTCCAATTTAAAACAGCTGTTTTCTATGTGAATATACAGTAAAGTGTGATTTATTCCTGTGATCAAAGCTGAATTTTCAGCATCATTACTCCAGTCTTCAGTGTCACATGATCCTTCAGAAATTATTCTAATATGATGATTTGATGCTCAAGAAACATTTATGATTATTATCAGTGTTGAAAACAGTTATTTACATTTTTATTTCATGATGCTATGATGAATAGAAAGTTCAAAAGAACAGCATTTATCTGAAATCTAAAGCTTTTGTAACATTAAACACTACCGTTCAAAAGTTTGGGGTCAGTAAGATATTTAATTTTATTTTTGGGGGAAAGAAATAAAATAAATCAATACTTTTATTCATCAAGGATGAGTTAAACTGATCAAAAGTTACAGTAAAGACATTTATAATGTTAGAAAATATTCTATTTTAAATAAATGCTGTTCTTTTGAACTTTCTATTCATCAAAGAATTTTGAAAAGAAATTGTACACAACAATGTTTTCAACATTGATAATAATAATTAATGTTTCTTGAGCATCAAATCATCATATTAGAATGATTTCTGAATGATCATGTGACACTGAAGACTGGAGTAATGATGCTGAAAATTCAGCTTTGATCACAGGAATAAATTACAGTTTAAAGTATATTAAAATAGAAAACAGTCATTTTAAATTGTCATAATATTTCACAATATTACTGTTTTTTTTTTTATTGTTTTTTTTTTTTATCAAATAAATGCAGCCTTGGTGAGCAGAAGAGACTTCTTTTAAAAACATAAAAAAAATCTTACTGACCCCAAAATTTTGAACGGTAGTGTATATATATATACATACACACATTTACTTAAACTTAAATTTACTTAAACTTAAATGGACTTAAACTTCCAAAAACCCGTAGAGTAGTGGTCTGGGTTCAAACACTCCGACACGCAAAGTGAAGCATTCACATTACTGGGAAGAAAGTGAGGCTTCGTTTTTCGTTGCTCACGTGTTTCTCTGAAAACAATACGGAGCTTCATGAGAAATTGCGCTGCGTACTCGATACGCGCTTTGAAGCTTCAGCCTTCAGTGTCAAATGTAACATCACTACCACATGTCATGCAAACTAGAAACTCTGCTTATAACCACAGGTCGAGAGCTGTCTACACAACTTTGCGATGCTGTTTGCGAATGTTCGTTAGAACGATGGTTTCGGGAAACACCGACTCGTTGAACTGCTGATAATAACGGAATTTGCGAACAAAGTTGGCTAACGATGCTTTTGGGAAACCATGTGGAATGTTTTTCCTCAAGAATCTTAATTTCTTTTCAAACTGAAGAAAGAAACACATAAATATCTTGGATGATGTGGGGGTGAGTAAATTACTCTGAAGTAAAGTAATCTTTAAGCTATATACTTTTTTGTGCCAGTTAACAAGCTATTGGACTTAGATACCTTACTGTTATTGTAACATTTGGTGTCAAGCAGTCTTCCCATGGTTGAAAAATGAATTGTGGGATTACATGAGGTGATACATTTTAGTACTGTAAAGTGTTTTAGCGCCCTCTGGTGTTTATTTATGATTTCAGTTTGTACTGTAACTTGATGTGAAGTGAATTAAGTGATGATGTTACGAACTCAGGAAGGAAGGACCCAAAAGCAGAAGAATGCTTAACCACAATTTACTGAAGCATAATAATAAAGACAGTACAAGCCTCATGGCAGCAAATCAGGTTTTGGACAGTTGAGAGGAGAATGATCATGCAGGGAAATCAAATCCGGATCGTGAGATGAGAATCAATGTCAGGATGGTCAGACGAAGGGCAAACAGAACTAACAAGGAAACCCTAACTCACAATTGGAAACAGGCAGGTGTTCACAGCAACAAAGCAATGCAGAGAGAGAGGCGATCGGTAAACCTGGGAAATCTAAACTCCAGCACCAGTAATAGTGAAACTGGTCAACAGCAACAGCACAGTTTGAGAGCAATGGATCCTGGAGAGGGACGGGGAATCGCAGCACAACCTGGGCAGAGAAAAAACATTTCAGATAAATAAATAAAAATTGACAACAACAAAAAACGGGCAGGTGAACAGCAAAAAGCACAGAACACACTGGCAGAGAACAAAGAGGAAGGAAGCGGAGATATGGAATAGAAATCAAGCAATAATGGGAGACAGGTGAGCAAAACCAAGTGGACGCGCTGAAACACAAACTGGGGTGTGTTTCCCGAAAGCGTCGTTAGCAAACTATGGTTGCAAGTTCCGTCGTTATCAGCAGTTCAACGAGTCTGTGTTTCCCGAAACCATCGTTCCATAAAACATTCGCAAACAGCATCGCAAACTTGTGTGTTTGGAACGACAGCTCTCGACCTGTGGTTAGAAGCAAAGTTTCTAGTTTGCATGACAATCAACCTTAAAGGGGTGGTTGATTATGATTTCACTTTTCTAACTTTAGTTAGTGTGTAGTGTTGCTGTTTGATCATAAACAACATCTGCAAAGTTCAAACGCTCAAAGTTCAAAGCAAAGGGAGATACAGTACTATGCATAAGTTTAGACACCCATGCTAAAGTTGACAAGAGGAATAAAAAATCATCTTTTGGAAATTGAACTTAATGCCTTAATTAAAAAAATCCAACCTTTAAGGCCACCAATTTTCTTTGTGAATGAATAATGTATCGTAAATAAATAAATGTTCTTCCTTAAAATACAGGGTGCATAAGTCTGGACACCCCTATGTTAAATTCCCATAGAGGCAGGCAGATTTTTATTTTTTAAGGCCAGTTACTTCATGGATCCAGGATACTATGCATGCTGATAAAGTTCCCTTGGCCTTTGGAATTAAAATAGCCCCACATCATCACATAGCCTTCACCATACCTAGAGATTGGCATGGGGTACTTTCCATAAGATCATCTCTCAATGCAAATCAAACTAGCTTTTAGGCTAACTGAAATAAAACCATGCCAATCTCTAGGTATAGTGAAGGCTATGTGATGATGTGGGGCTACCAAAAGATGATTTTTTTATTTCCTCTTTTTAGTCAACTTTAGCATGGTTGTCTAAACTTATGCATAGCACTGTATTTTCTATTACAGATATTGCTTTTTAAGGACTACAACAAACGGCTGGTAGGGAATAAACGACATTCTTCCCGGGTTAGTGACATCACAAACTCTAAAATTTACTTAAACCACACCCCCAGAACACGATGTATAGATTATCATGACAGATTATGGTAATCAATGACTAGAAGATAACTACACATAAGCTACATAAATTCATCAACTAACCATTCAGAAATGTTGTCTACATGTTGTCACTTGTCTTGTCTTGAGTCTCTCCATCATTGTCTGACTCCGGTTTGAACATAAAAGGCTAAAAGTTTTAGAAACTTTCAGTGCATGTCTGTGTGAGGTAAAAGGACACAAGCTGTTGAAGCTCCGCCCCCTGTGCCGGGAGCAGCAGCTCATTTGCATTTAAAGGGACAGACACAAAAAACTGTGCGTTTTTGCTCACCCTCAAAAAGTGACAATTTTAACATGCTATATAAATAATATATAAATATATAAATTCATTATTTATAAATATATGTGGGTTATTTTGAGCTAAAACTTCACATACACACTCTGGGGACATCAGAGACTTATTTTACATCTTGTGAAAAGGGCATTATACCACCCCTTTAATAAATCCTTATCTTGAGCCAAATAAGCAAGCTGACATACAGTATAATCTATATATTTTATTTATAATACATACAAATGTCATTTACGTCTTTTAGTTTGTCAAGAGATTTAAAGCACCGTTTTTGAAGACTGCGCATGTGTGAACGTGCTCTATAAGAACAAGCCAATGATTGAATCTGGAAATAGAGGAAAATAACTGAGAAAAATGAGAAATAGTCCTCAGATGCCATGTCTGTAATTTATAGCAAAACATCTAGCATTCATTCGATCTCAAGCAGATTCATTAAAATAAGTTATTACTCCACAATCACTAACCGTGGCATCATTAACCAGTGTAATTGAACAACCACTTTGCGACAATATGGTTTGGGGAAACAGTCGTGACTGGCTATTTGATTTCTCCAACCATGCATCATACAATGTGAAGCAGCGAGTTACGTCGTTGTACGGGAAACACACCCCTGATGTGTGCGAACGCACGTGGATAACAGAAACAAAACAAATAGAAAGCAGAAGGAAGATCAAACCTGCGTTCTGACAGAAGCAGGAATATGGTTCCTCTTCACGCTGTTCTTCCGTTTGATAATACCAGCAACCGCAATCTGTCATTAAAGAGCATCAAACAAACACTCATTGTTTGAATTGCACAATAAAATTGACATAAAGCAAACATAGCATAAAGCTCAGAGTAGGTGAAATATAAGTTTTCTTTTTTGATCCATGAAATAATGATGCAGGTCACAGGCTCACCGTCACCTCGTTTATCAGTTTCTTACAGTTTTTATGATTTTCATGCATCAAAGGACACATCTTCTGGTTTTTCTGCTTATTTTTTTAAGAGTTATTTTTTTCATTTTTGATTTTACTGAGATTTTGACAAAATTTTACTCCTCTGTCATCATATGCATCAGTCAAAATGTGAATCAAAACCATAATTCTTACTGTTAGGTGTCTCTGATTCTTTGCGGTTGCGTTTCAAAAGATCAATTCCTCCAGCCTTCTTCAGTTCAGTTTCCCCTTTCTTCAGTTCTTTCATTCTTTTATCCAGTTCCTTCTCCCTTTTGTCCAGTTCCTTTTCCCTTTTGTCCAGTTCCTCCGCTCTTTTATCCATTTCCTTCGATCTTTTATCCATTTCCATCGCTGCTTTTTTAAGATGTTCTTTCTCTCTCTCACTTGACTGCATGATATAACATTAAGATTGTATTTTTACACATTTTTTTTTTTACTGGAAAAAGCATGGTTTTATCCACTGTAAATGAAGAGTGAATTCAGCATATACATTTTATCCATTCACAGGAACACTGTGTGTTCAGTTTCAGAAGTGAAAACCGGATTTAAATACAGGAGTGAATCCCCTAAATTCAGAGATGGCCATAAATAAATACATGTGTGTTTCAGACATCTATCGATTCGATACCTTTTAGCACCACCAACTTTAAAATGAAATGGTTTTAAGATGTTGTCTATGCACAAAATGTGTAATTTAAACTAAAATTTCTGGATTATTATTATGTTTAATTACGTTGTAGAAATAATAAAAATTAGGCAGTGGCTTTCTATTCCCAATATGCTTTGCATAGGACTGGATAAGGAGAATAAATGTTGAACTTAAGTGTTATTTTTTTTGTTTTGATTTTAGTGAAAGTAAAGACCTGTTAGTGTTTAATGTTGTTATGTTTGACATGTAAAAGAGCTTCTGTAATGTTGAAGTTTTTGTGGTTATCATTGTGCTAAAGAGTAGATATTAGAGAAAAGCATCTAACCAATCGCTCCCAAGCGCCACAGCAAAAATGTCTTCCCACTGCTCTGGGGTGTGTTTCCGAAAGCATCGTTAGCCAACTATATGGTTGCAAGTTTGCTCGTTATCAGCAGTTCAACAAGTCGGTGTTTCTCGAAAACCATAGATCTAACAAACATTCACAAACAGCACCACAAAGTTGTGTGGTTGGACTACAGCTCTCGACCTGTGGTTAGAAGCAGAGTTTCTTGTTTGCATGACATGTGGACTTAATAAATCCTTATCTTGAGCCAAATAAGCAAGCTGACATTCAGTACAACCCATGTGTCTTTTATTTAGAATACATACAAATGTCATTTTGCTTGTGTGAACGCGCTCTAGTTCATAAGAATGAACCTATGATTGAAGAGATAAATGATTAATAGTCCGTAATTAATAGAAAAAACATCTAGCATTAATTTGATCTCAAAAAGATTCATTAAAAGAAGTTATTACTCCACCATGTGCATGACAACATTAACCAGCGTAATTGAACGACCACTTTGCGACAATATGGTTTTCGGTAAACAGTCGTGACTGGCTAGTTGATTTCTTCAACGATGTTTCGTACTGTGGTAGTGAAGTAGTGAGTAACGTAGTTGTAAGGGAAGGTATGTGATGGTTATTTTCGTAAACAAAAACTGAAAACTGAAATTTAAACTATCGGTCAAAAAACATTTTCGTAAACTGAAATAAAATAGAAATTTCAACATAAATGAAAAACTGAAACTAAACAATACTAACACTAACAAGACAACAGTTACTGAAACACTAACAGAAATAGAAGTTTTCATAATTAATAATAAGCTCTCATCCTGTACCGGAAAATCAAGTTTTTCCATTACACTGTGTGATGGATTTTTAATAGATAAAATAGTAAACTGTATATTAAACTAACCATGTTTCTAACATCTAACCGTGTTTCTCTTTTTAGGCCTAACATGCTAACACTTTGAAACACAATGTACTAAAACGTTCTGTCCTGTGTTTTTGAATGTTGTATGTTGTGTTGCCATTCCCCTTTGACTTTGGTTGTGTGAGTGTATAAATAAGCAAATATAATCTAAACTTGAAGTCAAAAACAGAGTTTGGTTCTACCTGGTAAAAGAAGGATTTGCATATGAAGGACCAATCAAATTGTGGGGAAATTAAGTAATGTTTCATGTAATTTTTTGCCATAGCTCCTTATTCTATAAAAAAATGTTGTATTTGTGTTTGCTGGTGGGATTCTCAATGGAATTTGTCTGAGATCCTCCGGCCTTGATTTTTCTTGGGAGAGATTCCCTGAGAACTGCTCAGGAACTCTTCCGGCCGTGACTAAAGCATTTAAAGGATATTTGCTGTAGTCTATTTGTTGATCATTGCAGCGCAGTAAGAAAGCTAGTTAGGGGAACAAGTATTAGCACCCAGCCGACGTCGATGTGTAGACGCTCTAGGGTATAGGATTAGACTCAGCCGCCATCGATGTGTAGACGCGCTAGAGTATAGGATTAGCACCCAGCCGACGTCGATGTGTAGATGCGCTAGAGTATAGGATTAGCACCCAGCCGACGTCGATGTGTAGACGCTCTAGGGGTATAGGATTAGACTCAGCCGCCATCGATGTGTAGACACGCTAGGGTATAGGATTAGACTCAGCCGCCACCGATGTGTAGATGCGCTAGGGTATATGGTTAGCACCCAGCAGAAGTCGATGTGTAGACACGCTAGGGTATAGGGTTAGATTCGGCCACCGTCAATGTGTAGATGTGCTAGAGTATAGGATTAGCACCCAGCTGACGTTGATGTGTAGACGCGCTAGGGTATAGGGTTAGACTCAGCCAACATCGATGTGTAGACGAGCTTGGGTATAGGGTTAGACTCAGCCAACGTCGATGTATAGATGCGCTAGGGTATAGGATTAGCATCCAGCTGACGTTGATATGTAGACGCGCTAGGGTATAGGATTAGACTCAGCCGATGTCGATGTGTAGATGTACTAGGGTATAGGATTGGCACCCAGCCGACATCGATGTGTAGATGCGCTAGAGTATAGGATTAACACCCAGCCGACGTCGATGTATAGACACGCTAGGGTATAGGGTTAGACTCGGCCACCGTCGATGTGTAGATGCGCTAGGGTATAGGGTTAGACTCGGCCACCGTCGATGTGTAGACGCACTAGGGTATAGGGTTAACACCCAGCCGACATCGATGTGTAGACGCGCTAGGGTATAGGGTTAGACTCAGCCAACATCGATGTGTAGACGAGCTAGGGTATAGGGTTAGACTCAGCCAACGTCGATGTGTAGATGCGCTAGGATATAGGGTTAGCACCCAGCCGACATCTATGTGTAAGGCGTGCTAGGGTATAGGATTAGACTCAGGCGCCACCGCTGTATAGATGCGCTAGGGTATAGGATTAGCACCCAGCCTACGTTGATGTGTAGGCGCGCTAGGGTATAGGATTAGACTCAGGCGCCACCGATGTGTAGATGCGCTAGGGTATAGGATTAGCACCCAGCCTACGTTGATGTGTAGACGCGCTAGGGTATAGGATTAGACTCAGGCGCCACTGATGTATAGATGCGCTAGGGTATAGGATTAGCACCCAGCCTACGTTGATGTGTAGACGTGCTAGGGTATAGGATTAGCACCCAGCTGACGTCGACTGTAGACGCACTAGAGTATAAATATTATAGGACGTAGTTAGGTTTAGGGAAAAATCTTCCACAACTACGCTACTTTATTTTGCAATGTATGACCATAATATGGAATAAAAAGACGTGATACGTGCATAAAATAATACGTGCATAAATCAAAACCATTACCGTACAAAAATTAACATAAAACAAGCTTACACCAGAAGACTTGTGAATAATGCATCTGATTACAGCAAACAAAGTTAAAGTGTACAGGATGATAAAGTTGCAGATAAGTATGTTTGTCTGATCTTTATCTAATTCTAGATGAAGGTGTTTTTGCCCATTTTACTGCCCGCATCTTTTTTCGTATTTCAAAGCAAAACCGCTTTCTGCACGAACCAGTCCTAAGAATCAGAAATGACCAAATACGTATTTCCATCATAGACCTTATGCAAATACAGCTGTACATTAATTCCAGATAAGATAACCATCTCATGTGAAACTAAACAAGATACCACACATTTTAGACAAGATACCACTGAGCAGAAAACGGAAAAAACAAATAGCCTTGCATGTCTTGACCACAAATAGACGTACATTTGTCAGAGTAGAAGTAAACTAAATGTCTGGTCTGAATAGAACACATGAATATGAGTATAACTATGAGTATATGATATTAAAAGATGCAATAGACAAAAAGCATACATGGATTAATACAAAATTAATGTTTGAAAGGATTAATCATAGAAATAACATAAAAGAAAAATACTCATAATCATACGGATATTTTTTTCTTATACACCACATGTTCAACAAGATTTCAATGAATAATTGTATGAATGAATAATTTTTACTTTTCTTCTTTGTTCTTTGTTCAATCTCAAACAATTATTTTATTTTTATCATTAACTGTAAACTGCAAACATTAAGCTGCTGAAATTAAATGTCTTTAACTGGAAGTGTTATGTTAACTCTGCTAAACTAGAATTACTAACTAAATAGCCCAACTAAATAGAAATGTGTTCACAAAATAAAAAATAAAACTAAACTGAAATTTATAGGAAATTTTAAAATGGTATTAAAATAAAAACTAATTTAAAAATGCAAATCTATAATAACATTGGTGTGTGTGTTAACTACTCCTAATGGGTGTTCACTAACTGGATGGGTTAAATGCAGAGGACAAATTCTGAGTATGGGTTACCATACTTGGCCTTCACATGTCACTTTCACATAGACTCAATAAGCAATGACTGCGATAATATCTTACTTGTTATGATAGCTGTGAATTTTAACAGAAATAGATAAGATTAATTGGTTTGAGGGCTACAACCAAAGACTGTAGAATTACACAAGACGCGTAACTCGTTCATTCAAAGATGGCCGCCGAGTGAAATGACTTGTCTCAAATGGACATTGCTACAACTCAAGTTGATGGAGTGATTTTTTTTTTTTTTTTTACTTTTTTGACTAATAAACCTCTTTTTTTTTTATGCTCCAAAAATGAAGTTCCTTTAACTCAATGTAGCTTGCAAACTGTTGCGTTTTTTTTTTTTTTTTTTTTTTGCTGAGCCAACATTATTTTTTTAGAGTAACATAGTCTTCACTCTGTAAATTAAATACACACAAATACTTATTAAAGCTACAAGAGTTATTCAGTCTGATTTTCTCTTTGTACTTTGCATGATTAACATTAATGACACGCTCTAAGAGCTAATTAGCAGCCTGTCAGAGTGTGAAAACTGAATTTGAGTTCCTTTTTCGCACTTTCAATAACTCCTTTTAACATCAAGCACGTCTTGCTCTTTATTACTCATTCATCCATGTTCCTTTGCTCCAACGAGTCAATAATTCCTGCTAAACTAAAAGCTTCACATATATTTGCATTCCACGATATATAAAGGGTATAGAAAAGAATAAATAGATTCTCACTTTATATCATCGCCACGATATACCCTGTATCATCATTATATTACCCAGTCCTAGAAAGCAGATTTGCAAAACACATTTGACGAGCTTGTTGACAAAACCAACAATTAAACTATATTAATTATCAAGACAGGATAATGCATTAGTCCTTTATGTTAACTGAAAGCAAATCTGAACGATGTTGTGTTTTAACAATCAACAAGTAGAATCAAACATGGCATCCTAACTTTATCTTATTCCAGAAAATTCCCTCAACCGATGCAAGATGAAATAGAAAATCATCCGCCACTTAGCCTACACACTGCAGTTCAATTCGGTTGTCAGTTCACCTTTTAGCGATTAATGCCGTTCTGTTCAGTAATTTACAGTAATAACTGCATTCTACAACCGAATTAACTCCCGAAAAATGCAGGTAGTTAGTTTGTTAGTGAATTTAGTTGCAGTGCGTCCTGAACCTGTGACATTATTGCTATTTTAATGTATTAGTTGAGCTAACAGGACACTACAATATATATATATATATATATATATATATATATGAAGAGTTCAGATGCAAAAGCCTCTAAGTGCCATCTGAAATTTCCTTCTAGAATGATCATTTTTATCAAACTTGAATGTTTATGTTCACTTATTTCACTTTAATGGCAATGAAAATTACCTATTAATTGTCATTAAAGTGAAATTACTGAACGTAAATATACAAGCTTAATAAAAATACTCATTTTAGAAGAAAATTTCAGATGGCACTTAGAGGCTTTTGCATCTGAACTCTTCATATATATATATATATATATATATATATATATATATAAATGTGTGTGTGGTTTAGTCTATTCCTCTTGCCATGTTTTAACTGTTCTGAAACACTCCAATTATTGTGTGAACGTGTTTTGCCTTTATGCATTTTCATTGTGTAGGTTTTGTTAAATAATTTTTCAGTGATGATCTCTGAATCTTTTTTTTTTTTTTTTACACAGATAGTGCATCTGCTAGCCTAAATGAACAAATGTATATTTAAAGTACCAAATTGAAAGAGGCATAATTAATCGGCTATATCAAAATGTGCATTACAATGTGAAATAGCCTACTTATTAAGTTCATAAGCTGTATTATGTTAGCTGTGTCACTTGTAAATGAAAAATATATATGACTTACATTTGCTGCCCCCATTTTCTCCTGAGGCTCGGCGATGTTTTGCGCAAAATCTGTAACAAACCCCATTTGAAGAAAGCATAAATGTGACGTCGAGAAAAGTAAACTTTTTGGAGATAGGCATTTGTAGATTTTCTATTCTGTAAAATAAAAATGAAGTGAAAGTAAGGGATGCTGTTTCTGACTCACCAGGATTTCCCAAAAAATGTATGTGTGTGTTAATTGCAAACTCTCTCGGTGCAGTCAGAGGCTCTACTGAAGCAGATCTGTGCGGTGATGTGTGAGCGACTCGAGCTGTCACGTGATGAACGAATGACTCGAACCCACTGATCTATAAGGACTCTTTATAGATCAGTGCTCGAACCTTTTTTTACAGTAGATGCTCGACCCCGAAGACTCGGGATGAACGAACGGCTTAGATCGGGAGGTGAGGTGAACTAACAGACTGCATAGCCTGAAGACCCAGACAAGCAATGAATTAATCGTTTCTGTTTCTAATAATTTGGTCTTGTCCTTGCATTGCATTTTTTTCTTATTCTAAATTTAACATTGTATGTGTTTGGGGAATTTGGCTATTAACATGTAACAGTTTAATTATATTCTGCTGCAATGAACGAAATGACTTGAAAAAAAATATTGGTTAATTTTGGTGAATGAGATACAAAGATCCAAGTCAGTAAAATTATCCGAACTTCCCATTATCAGGTTCAGGAGTTCACTGTTCTTATCGCTGGTAGAGATGGATGGTCCACTGTCGATGATCAGGGATGGACTGGTCATCTAGATCACAGATGATCCCCTGCCCCTGATGGTATGGTATGATGGTACACGGTATGTTATATGAGAAGGTCTTTCCTGAACCTGAACCCATATATATATATATATATATATATATATATATATATATATATATATATATGTGTGTGTGTGATGTGTATATATGTGTGTATATTTGTGTACATATGTGTATATATATGTGTGTGTATATATCCCTTTTAACTACAAAGTCTTGGTCCAGCTCGGTTTAAAGGTGCGTAAATGTCGTAATTACCGTATCGTATTGATATGTGTTGATCTGTGGGGAACTGTGTTGGGAACAAAGAGGGAGTCATTTGAGGGGACAGCCATTTGTAGTGGTGTCCGAAACCATAGTGCATGTTATTGAGTGCACTTAT
Source organism: Rutilus rutilus (assembly GCF_951802725.1). NCBI lineage: Eukaryota > Metazoa > Chordata > Actinopteri > Cypriniformes > Leuciscidae > Rutilus > Rutilus rutilus. Next base: position 31,930,380 of record NC_140231.1, on the reverse strand, counting down.
TCAATCCCACATTGCTCTGCAATAACGAGTGTACAACCGATGTACGCTCAATGGCTGTCCGAATTCTCTCACTATTTTTCATTTACTCCTTCAAGTGAACAGTATTAGTGGACTAACGTAGTGAATAGTAAATGAGGGTTTAGGGGGTGATTTCAGATTCCTCTATGTTCTGACATGTGCTAATTGTACACCTGTACCCCCTCCACCCATTGGCTCCTGCAGGAAAAAGCCCAGCAATAAAAGCCAAAGAAGCACAGCATGCAGAGACTTGGGATGCGTCCGAAAACTTAGGCAGTGACTTGTTGCCTCGCTGCTTCTGTTGAATGCAAAAGATATAGTTGATGGACCCCATTGACTTCCATAGTATTTTTTCCTACTATGGAAATCAATGGGGTCCATCAACAGTCATAGTCTCTGTTTTTTAAATAATTAATTACACTATTGTCAGTGTTGTGTAAAATGTGGTTTCTGTTTCCACACATCTTCAAACAGTAGTTCTGTTCTGGATCATTGTGCCTAGCTTCATCTAAATAACATCACGCAATAGTGCAAGACCTCCTCCCCGAGCACATCACTGAGAGCTCGTAATAGGTAATACTCTCTACCAGAGTCTTTCACATCTCTATGTACTAATAGAAAGGCATGAGGCCCAGGAAACAACAGTGATTCAAAATACTTTGTAATTTTTCAGAGATTTGACTCCACTGCTGAGCAAGTGTTCCAGTTCTAGTTTTTAATACAGAAACCTGTCGTCCACAAACTTGAGCTGTCCTGGGCTCCAATATTCCAAATTTAAATCCCTCTCTGCTCTGTCTTTCTCCAAGGATTGTGCCACATGCTTCATCCATAAGAGCATCATCCCCTCCAAGCACCGTCAATCTCAGCTTTTCATTAGAGCCTGTGGATGGTCCGGCTTTAATTTTAAATGATTCATCTGTTAAGTGAATAAAGTCAGAGAACAAATGCATAAATGCGCAGCCTAAGATAAACATTAAATAATTTAATATCTGCAGACACAAATGTTTTAAAACTGACGAAAACAGCGAAAGCTTAAGTTATGATACACTGAAAAAAATTTGGTTTAGAAACAATTTTTACCCATAATTTTTTTTTTCTTGAAAAACACCCCAATAATCTTAATTTTTCATTTAAAATAATTTTTAAATGAAGACAAAAATATAAACAAAACTGTTCACAAAATAGATATCTTTTATTTGCATGGGGTGTATATCTGGCTTTTTGCACTAGAGCTTTGGGAGTGGTGCAAAAATCATCAGTCTTCAAATCTAGGATGCACATCAAACCGCTATTTCCAAATCAATTCCTGAATTTGAACAGAAATTTTAATGCATTGGAATTATATTGTTACAGCCTATACAATGAATTGTGTATGAATTGTACTGTATTTTAATATATGTAGAAATACCATAAAATAAATAACATTTCATTTGAAAATATAGTAATTATAGTCTTAACAGTGTTTGGCCAATCATCAACAGAACCACAGGCTCTACTCTTCAGCACAATGGTCACCCCAATCATACCAGAAAACCTTTTAAATTCCAAAAATAATAGAGCATTAAACACTCTATATTAGCCTATTATTGAGCAAAACACATTAAATAACATTTCATTTTAACATTTAGGGCCCTATTTTAACGATCTGAAACGCAAGTGTCAAAGCGCAAGTAACTTTGTGGGCGGGTCTTGGGCGCTGTTGCTATTTTCCCGGCGGGATAAATGACTCTTGCCCCGACGCAAATCTAAAAGGGGTTGGTCTGAAGTAGCTTCATTATTCATAGGTGTGGTTTGGGCGTAACGTGAAATAAACCAATCAGAGCGACATCTCACATTCCCTTTAAGAGCAGGCGCGCTTGTTCTAAAGCGGATTCCTATTATAACGGCAGATTTGCCAGGCGCACGACAGGAGCGGTTCAAGGCCGAGGAGACCGACGTTCTCGTCAGGGACGTTGTGGATGGAGAAACACACCCAAATTAACTTCGGTTAAACAGGCGTATGATAATTTGGGTAAATGTGTAAGCTAGATGTATGCTTTTATAATAAAATGTCTGTCTATCTATCTATCTATCTATCTATCTATCTATCTATCTATCTATCTATCTATCGTAATAATGTATGATTTGCAAAAATGAAAACTGCTGCTTCTGTGTAGATGAGAGAATCAAAGTGTATGCGCGTTGTGCACACGCTACATTGATTATGGCCAAGCATGCGCCCTTAAAATAGCATATGAATAACATGCGCAATGCGCCACTGACTTTAGACAATTTTTTCCTGGTTAGTGGCGCAATTGTTTTCTAAACCTGCAAAATAGCATGAAGGAACGTTTGCGCCGGAACACGGCTCCTTTTTTGCACTGAACCACCCAGGGAGCGCAAGTTCATTCCCTAGTTTAGCGACGTGCTTCTGTGGAGGGAAAAGCGCGCTTTGCGCGGGTGCAAAATAGGAATGATACATGCGTCAGTGTACTAAGTCAGTTGCGCTGGGTGCAAGATAGGGCCCTTACTCTTCTTTAACAGTCAGAAGCAAAGCATTCTGGGAACTAGAAATCTGTTGTAACTCATTCCGTGTGCATATGTGTGAACATACATTCACATTTATATGGAAACATAACATACAATAAAGGATAAACCTTTGTGAATATTACATGTAATGCTATTTTTGTCTTCATTTATAAATATTTTATATGTATTAATATATAGCCACACATGGTCAATTTATATATGACAGTATATTGAAAAATAGTTTTCCATACATGGAAAGATATTATGTAAAATACTGCATTATATTTTGCAGTATATTCCCATATATCTTAGTTCCGTAGGGGGTCATTCATGCAAGTTAGGCTATTCTGAGGATCAAAACTACACACAGCTCCTGTTACGATTACGAACTGCTCAGAGTAGTGATGTTACATATGACACTGAAGCTACAAAGCACTTATCGAGTTACGAAATGCTCCGAGACAAGAAGGTTGAGGATCCACATGCAGTTTATTGTTCAGAGGGTAATCCAAAGACGTAATCCAGAAAACAGGCAAGAGGTCATAAACACAAGGTAAGCAGTCCAAACATTCACAGGGACACAGGCAAATAGGAAAATCCTTGGACAGACGGATTTCAAAACCCTATATTTCTAGGGGAGGCCATCGGCATTTGACTTTGTTCGGGAGCGCAGTAGAGTTAGTTTTAGGTTATAGTAAATGCCTAGTGGGCAGACTGAATTACTGTATGAGATTCTGATACCTCTGATACCTTTTTTTTTTTTTACTGTAACTCACTAAAAGTAATTTTTTTTTTCATGCTCCAAAGGTTGTAGTCAGGGCTGTAGGCATGGTTTTATGGTCACAGAGCTTGCAAATGTGAGGTAGTTAGGGGGGGTTTTGGGCATGCTCCCCAAGAAAATTTAGATTTCTCTGAAGGCCAAAAAATGGCTAAGAACTAGTTATAAAACCGTGTCAGTGGGCAGTAGATTATTTGTCAATACCTGCTCTCTCCTGTAGAATTTAAAATAATCCAAGATATTTTAAATGAACAAAGATATTTGCTTGACTGTTTTTCTACCCCCTCTTTCAGAGACAATGACCATTTGGAGTTCCTAAGGCACAGAGGGGCTGATAGTGATCTAGGCATGCAGGCCAAATGTTTGTACTTTGGGGGGTCGATGAATTGTCACACCTTTAGTACAGTGGTGGAAGTGTAATTATCTGATTGGTCAGTTTGAATGTCTCACATTTGGGTTTTAGTCACATGGTCAAGGAAAGGATAAAACAAGACTGAAACTGTTGCTCTGGCTCTTTGATGCTCTGGCTATCTTCTTCTCTGGGTCCCTTTCTTGGGGGCTCTCTTCTTTTCTCTCTCTCTCTCTCTCTCTCTCTCTCTCTCTCTCTCAGGTAACATTTTTCACATATGCTGGGTACATTTAATAATATAAGTTATCATCATTTCATACATTTATTTTGTAACTATTTTAAGTGTAACCATAACCATATTTTGTCATTAAACATTTTCAATTACAACTAATGTGCTAACTAGTTTTGATTTGGTATTGACTTTGAAGTGCTACATATTGCAATACAATATCGTCGCTATCTATAGCAACGCTCTCCCACAAATATTAAGCTATTGTAACTGCACTTATTTCCGTCGTTGGTATAAGTGGCAGTGGGTGGTTAAAGACTAGAAATGAGCAGTTTTCTACCATCTTGCCAATAACGTTTCTTTAGTCATTCGGCAGTTCTTGCAGCTTGAACCACTGCAGGAATCCACCCTTACACTCCTCATCTCCATCACTCTTTCTTTTTCTCTCAGTCTCCTCATCTTGCCCTGTCTCTTCCCCTCCTAAAGCTGAGCTTTGACTGATAGTCTTTTCATTTTCGTCTGTGGAGGTGTAAAAAGTAAACATATAGGGTCAACTGATAATGATATGTTTTATGAATCACAATAAATAAAATAAATAAATTCACAATATCTACACATTCATTATTAATCTTATGCCCAATATGATTAAAAAAAAAACAGCTTCATTAAGGTTTCTTGTCCTCTCATATTTACAGTTAATTAAATTATTACATATTACATATTATTACATATTATTAGTCAAAAGTTTATTAGTTTGCCTGATTTAAATGGAAATATAACATTTCTATCTTAAAACCGCTGACAATTCTTAAATGTTTAGTTTAGCTACTTACATCTTATCTCGCACTTTATGACCATTAACAAATTATCTTGATGCTGTGCAATATCCTTGCAGCACTAAAGTCGAGTTAATACTACTATATTACGAAATTATTTTACAACCTTTATTATATACACCTCTGACCTCGGTGAAATCATAGCTGGCTACAGCCATGGTTGCAGTACGTTCCTAGTGACCAGACTGACTTATTACAGGTGAATAATGCAAAACCTGTAGTAAGTCATCAAAAACCCTTTATAAAAATAAAAATATCTAAATAATTGTTTACTGTAAATACATGAAGGGAGGTATTTGCACAGTTTCACCTGTTGTAAGTCAGTCTGGTCAATAGGAAACTACTACAACCAGAGGAACATGAAAAAAACCCTTTTGGTGAATTACAGTAATGTTGTGTACTGTAAATACATGAAGGGAGTTTTTGTCAATTTCAGCTGTAGTAAGTCAGTCTTACCAATAGGAACCTTCTAGTACAAGCTTTGGAATTTTAAAATGTCTGTTAAATGTTAGAAGTAATTAAAAATTGTTATACGTTTAATGCAGTTGGTGGGATTGGCAGATGTTCCCTTAAGCGTCATGCGCTGTGGAAGCAAGTCACTCAAAGCATTCTCATGTATAAATATGCAGCTATAACGCATGTAGATGATTCTGAATGTATACTTCATGTCGATATACAATGGTTACATACTGTTAAAACTAATCCTGCTATTGATCTTTGTAAGACTGCCGACCCTATAGAACAATGACAAGGGAAAACAAATGTCCGGCAAATATTGAACCTAAAACTAACTTCACCATGCGTGCATTTCATGCATTTGTACTCGCTCGCGTTCAGCGGGGAGGGAAGGGAGGTTTGGACAGGGCCCACGCTGGCCCTGAAGTGATCGGTAACCCTGGGAAATCCAAACTCCAGCACCAGTAACAGTCCAGATGGTCAGCAGCCACAGCACAGTCTGGGACCAATGGATTCTGGAGAGGGACAGGGAACATAGATAAAATAAACAATAGTGATGGTATATGATTTATGCACCAAGTCAAGTGTATCCGTTGTTCATAGCCATACGTTTTGAGGAGCACATATATTGGCTTGGAACAGAACGTTATAATGCTATATTCCCACAATGATTACAGGTCTCGTAATGATGGCAAATCTGTTTTGGGAAAACAGTAATGTATCTAAAACTTCAGATTGTAATTTCGATGCTGACCGGGATTGAATCAGTCATATGAAGTCTCAATTGACAAATAAAAAACCTATTTTAGCATATCATATAAATTTTATGCAGACAGAAATGAAACACTGATCACCATAATGGTGGATTAAAAATGTGATTTTCTCCTTTGGTGATTCTGCTTGTTAACATCAGGTGTCTTCAAAAATGATCAATCATCACTCAATGAATCACTTAATTAGCTCATTAACTTGAACACTCTTGAGTGTTCATTTAACACTCATATTTTAACACTTTAACACTCTTGAGTCTGGAGCCAAATAAACTCCCAGGAGAGTTAATTTAACACGGGAGTTTTTGCTGTGTACTGCTTAATACCGCTTCTGTTTGTACAAGAATAAAGTTCAACATAAGCCTATACTATCAATGTAGTGGGGTCTAGTTTTTTTTTATCAGTTTCATTCTGAATTTGAATAACATGACAATATAACATCGTGACTACATGAAAAGAGCATTTAGTGTTTTGTGACGCATCACCGCTTTGACTGTCGGGAAGAAGTCTGCTGTGGAGCTCGCATCAGTGCGGGCTCGGCAAAAGTGCGCATCGAGGGAGCAAATCGACCGCAGAGGGGGCGCTCACGAGCACCCTTCTGAAACCTAACATGACAAATGGGACACGGTCTCACGGACCTAATGAACACACGCACGCGGCAGCCATTGTAAGTCTACAAGACCGAAAGTGCATAGGAAGGGTGCCATTTGGGACAGGGCCCTACTTTCGAATCGCTCTCGCGGGACTCTAATGCTAAACATAACAGTCACGTGGCATCGATGCTGTCTCAAGTCAGACAAAATTTCTAACCGGCATGCACTGTTTTCGAAGTGTGGATCCGTGCTCACCATAATGGCTACCATAATGTTGTCATTATTATCATGTGACCTACCAGCGAATGTATATGGTTCTCCTTCACTCTGTGCTGCCATTTGATTGAACCAGCAACCTTATTCAGTCATTAAAAAGCATCAAACAAACACTCATTGTTTGAATTGCACAATAAAATGTACAACGTTGATGCTTAACCAAAAAAGCCTAAAATTTAAAACACGGGAAATGTACGGTTTTTTTTTTTTTTTTTTGAGATTTTGAAATTATTATTATTTCACGATCCTCTGCCATCATATGCATCAGTCAAAATGTGAATCAATATGGTATCAATACCATATCTCTTACTGTTAGATGTGTCTGATTCTTTGCTATTGTGTTTCAGAAGATTCATTCCTCCAGCCTTCTTCAATTCAGCCTCCCTCTTCTTCAGTTCACTCTCAGTTTTGACCAGTTCCATCGCTCTTTTATCCAACTCCGTCGATCTGTCATCCAGTTCCTTTGCTCTTCTATCCAGTTCTTGATCTCTCTCACTGTATGACTGTATGATGTGACATTAAAAAATCAGGGCTGCCAACTTTTGAGTTCAGCTTAGAGTGAGATTTTGGGGGCGGGGCTTGGGTAAAGGGGGAGGGGCTTATGTAGGGGCGTGGCTTGGTGTGGAAAAAATACAAACAAAATCCTTGCATTAGTGTATTAAGTATATATTGATTGTCAAAGTATTTGGTATCTGTACAGAATTTCTTGGGAGATTTACATTACATTTAATTTTCACAAACATTTTACAAAAATAGGATTAACATGTGATAACATGTTCACAGATTAACTTGTGCTCTATTGTAAGCATTTTCTATCCTACATACAGAGCACCAATAATGTGTACTTAGTGTCCCCTTTGTTATGAATGGCCATTTTTCTGACCATTGATTTTTAAAGGAGCATCGATAGGACGCAGCTCCGCTCTGGGCTTTAATCTTTTGGCCTGTTGGTCTCTCTTCTTTATCTGAGGGCTCATCTGTCTCCTGCTCTAAAGTCTCAGATAGACTTTCATGTTCCTTCTGTGTCTTTTCCTGCTGTTTCTCAGGGTCACAGGACTTCTTGGAGGGCTGATAAACTACAAGCGTTCTTTTCTTGCCTGTCCCTGACACTTTAGATAACATCCTATAACAAAAAAATTCAAATTTATCTATACTGACACCACCAGTCAAATATCTTGACATGATTGATGAGTTGTGATTGATATAAATAAAATCATTTTAATATGGGATGTCGTTGACTTGACATTCTGTTCTTAGAAAACAATAATTAACATTAACTATAGGCTACACTGTCAAAAAAAAAATCATGAGTCTTGTCATTTTCATTACAAAAATTAAGGTGATCATTAAAAATATTATGTAGATTTTGTTAAGAAAATTGTGGTTCAGTGTTTTATTGAAAATATTGAGAACATTTCACTAATAACTATGCATTTTACTTTTTTTTTTTTAAGGAAACATACACAATTTTAAAGCTTGAATTGAGGAACTGATAAACCTCAAAATTAAGGAAAAGGGGCTGCCTAGTTATTTTAAGAGAATTAGCTCATTTATGTTATTATGTGGAATAACTGCATTTTTTTTATTTTATTTTTTATTCTGAAGCATATTGTTTTATACATGTCGCAATAACTCTGCTAATGATAGTGCAGTAACATGTTTGAATCTGTACTGTCATAGCAGCATATAGTCTTTTTATAAAACAATACATCTCAAAGTTAAATATAACCATGTCATATCCATTCACTTGACTTCACACAATTTTGAGAATAAAAAATACTTCAAATAAAAAAGCACGTTTCACTAAAACTTTTTAATTCATTATGTCATAGACTTAATAAATTAGGGCATTTTACATGATTTATTCAGGTAGACTCCATGAATGAAATCAAGCTTTAACTACTCAAAAATATTATGTGTAATATTGTTACCATCATTTTTTAAGTAAATAGCAGTAACATTTTTTACAGTGTAGGGCAGGCATGTCCAGATATTTGTATTTGAAATGCTTTTGTACTGTTTTTATGATAAAGTTATTTAAAATAACTGCTCAGTGCTGCAAAACAAACAACTCTGCTAATGCTAACTTAATTCTATATAACTAGGCTATATAACAGCATAAGGTATTAGTTACTAGCCTAAACTGGACGGAGACACGGAGCGCCCTGTAATTCACTGACCTGCCTGCGTTCACAATTCACACGATGCAGATGGGATGGAGAACGGCTGACTACACAGTTTACAGGAATAAATAGTGTGCAAAAAACTCACTACACTGTATGTCTGGTCTCTCTGCGCGTTGGTTTGCGAGATCATGCGGCGCGATTTTTTTTTTTTTTCCTCACTGCTGCACGAGTCTGCGTGAGAATATGGGGGTGTGGCGTGAGAGCGTGAGAATTTGGTCAATTGCGTGAGTCTCACGCTGAATGCGTGAGAGTTGGCAGCCCTGAAAAAATGTTAATTAGCCCATGATTGAATCACCCTGAAGCCATCCTAGGGGTATATGACATTCTTCTTTCAGACGAATACAATCGGAATTGTGCAAAAGGGCATGGTCATTTTATATTTATGTTGTTATTATAGTTTTACATTGTTCCATTCAAGTGTTGAGTTTGCCGAGTGGGCGGGGTTTGAATCGGAAGTCTCGCGTGTTCTGTGAGAATGACGCGAGATCTCACACACGCGGCAATAGAAAGAAAGAAGAGATGTGGGTGCGCGACGAGTTGTTATTGTGAGCAAACGAGACGAGTTAAGGTGCATCAGAAAGCCATAAAGTTATAGATCGATAAAATATAGCTGGTGAGCAGTTTGGTATTTCATATGTGATGGGCGGCTGATGTTGTGTGATCGCTCCTGAGGTTGTTGGATTTCTGTGGGGAATACTCGCACGTGCGTCATTGCAGACTGTAAGTGATTATCTTATATTTGTTTTGTCTAATAATCATTGTTTGATATTCTGTTTAATGCATCAATAAGATCTTTATTCAGTTATAAAAGTACAGCTGCTATATTATACATGTATCACAAGTTTGTGATGTCTCTCACGTTCAATCACGTGAAGTGATAATGACGCAGCATTTTTATTGTAAGAGTTGTAACAGAAACTAATTGAGTTTGTTTGTTTTATTATAGAACCACACACACACATTCATCTACATTTGTCCAGCTGACCAAATCACACAAACCCATCACACAAACACACACTGAACATCACAGCACACGAAGCTACAGGCCCTTTTGAGCATCATCATATTAACCCTATCAGGACCAGACGGCATCGCATCTGAGGACCGACGTTTCTGCACCCTTCTTCCTTTAAGTGGACTTCCTCTGGAATACTTGGGACTTCTTGAAACTGAGTACACTTACTTATTTCCACCACTTAGTTGCCCTCGCTTAATATAATTGTATCTTTGAATATAACCACATTGTTTTTATTGTTTGTTTATTTTACGTAGGCCTACGCTGTTTATTGTGATATTTACATTTGGTTGACATTGTGAGAAAATGAATATCAATCAATCAATACAGTGAGTGAATTTGATCTTTGTCTCTGGCTTCTTCAGTCTTCTCCTAGTTACTGGACATTAATTGTGTATTAATACTCTAAGGTGATTTAGAACCGTAATAGCAATCAGTGCATTCTACAGCCTTCAATACATTTTATGGTCCTTCGAGCCGGAGCTATAACCACCTTAGCGATGATGTCCAGAACTAGTGAGGAAACTATAGAGCCAGAGGTTGTACGTCCTCGTAGAGAAACAAGACGACCAACGCATTTGCGTGACTATGAGGTTAGTTATCCTCAGAAACAGCTAGCATTTGCAGATGAGCAGTCTGATATGCTTAGTTTTATGCGTGAAATGAGGGAGGAAAACAGGCGAATGAGGCAGGACATGCAACGCATATCTGATATGATTGTTAACTCTCCTGTGTTAGCTTCCCAGGTTTCATTATCTGAGCAACGGCTTACGAATGAAGGAGCTGTAGTGTCATCTACACCAAAGTCTACTAGTATGCAGGAGTCATTTCAGGGTGATGGAAACTCTGGCCAGACAGAACATACTCCTTTGGTGCCACATAGAGATGAATCCCTCCTTACAGTTCGCAGTTGTGAGCGAGATCTCATTGAGGAGCTTACAGACAGTCTAAAGAGAACAGGCAGGCTTAGTGATAGTCCGTCTAATTCAGGTATGTCGACCCCTTCGTATAATGATCCACATAGTAGTAAGAATCACTTGCCACGGTATGATCATCATTATGATGCTAATGTTCCACGGCACCCACCTCGTTTGTTTGATACCCGTCAGCAATGTGCAGATGACCCACCAATGTTGCGGTCCAGTATGCGGTCTCATGATGTTTCTTATCAACCAGCTACGGACCCTTATCATTGCCGCTTAAGTGACAGAGAGCGTCTGTATAACGATGCCCCTATGGATCGTCTTGATCATTCTCCAATCGATTGGAGGCAAGAGTACAGTCGCGATAATGGCCGGTTACGTACAGATTACCGTTCTCGCCATTCTCTTGGACAATCTGAGATTCATCGTCCGGTGCATCCACCCCCAATGCAATATCGAGGGCCAACTCCTACAATCCCTCATTTCGTTCGGGATGATCCTCGAGAATTTGCTCGTCTTAAGCTTGCGTTAAACAACGTTCTTCCTGAAGACGCTTCTGAGTCTTTTAAGTTCCAAATACTTATGGACCACCTTAAGCTGGAAGATGCTTTACTTGTCGCCGACTCGTATAGTCACAGTCGCACTCCATTCAGTGACACTATGAGAGCGCTCACTGATATGTATGGGCAGCCACATCAATTGGCACTGCAAAGGATCACTAATTTGATGGATGGGCCCAATATCAGGAGCGGGGATGTGAAGTCTTTCAAGGCATTTGCCCTTCGTGTCCGAGCACTGGTTGGAATGTTAAATCAGCTAGGTAGCACAGGTTGGACTGAACTGAAATGTGGCTCTCATGTTTCTCGTCTCTTAGCCAAGTTGCCGTACGACCTAAGAGCTAACTTCAAGAGATTCATTAACCCCATTCAGACACCTATTCCAACGTTGATTGATTTCGCAGACTGGCTGGAATATGAGGTTCGTGTGCAGGTAGAAGGAACACAGTATGGGTCCTATCCTGATCAAGTGAAACACAGCGTTCACAAAGACAAGCGAACTGGCTTTGTGCCCCGTAAGCTGACTACTGTTTTACATGGAAGAGAGCAGAAAGTAGGATTGGTAGAGCTCCCGAAGACTGAATACATGGACTCAGAAAGACCACAGGAGAAGCCGAAAAAGTATTGTCCGTTCTGTGACACAATTCAGCACTACATGAATCAGTGCTCCAACTTCAAACTCTTAACTAAGGAGCAGATTGAGAGTTGGATTAGAACAGGACGTAGATGTTGGCGTTGTGGACGAGGGCATTCTTCATCTAAATGCACGTTAAAGGCGAAGTGCAAGCGGTGTGAACGGAGGCATCTTGATGTTCTTCATGAAGTCAATGCCAACGCTGATGGGATGAGTAAAGGTAATAACCCGACAACGGAGAAAAGCACAGTAAGCCCTGCTTCTCAGACCCTGTACTTGGATCGGCCTACGAGTGGCAAGCAAGTGCTACTGAAGTTAAGTCGAGTAATCATTCGGAATGGTGATAAGTCACTAGAAACCTATGCTGTGCTAGACGACAGATCTGAGCGTACTATCTTGTTGAATGAAGCTGCTCGACGTCTAGACCTTCAAGGTGAAATTGAGGATTTGGCTCTGCGCACAGTGAGACAGGATGTCCATACCATTCATGGTAGATCTGTATCTTTCTCCATAGCACCTGTTTCACACCCTGACAAATCCTACCCGGTCAAGGGTGCTTTTACCGCAAAAGAGCTAGCCCTGGTTCAACATACTTACCCCATCTCTGACTTGCAAAGAAGATATTGTCATCTCCGTGACTTACCTTTGCATGACATCCACGAAGCACAGCCCTTGGTACTGATCGGCTCGGATTACCCTCATTTGATAACCCCCGTGGAGCCAGTGAGATTGGGTCCTCCTGGAGGTCCAGCGGCGGTTCATACGATGCTTGGCTGGACATTGCAAGGTCCCTCAAGTCTTATTAAGCCTCACTTGCAGCCTCAAGAATGTTTATTCATTTCTTGTGTTTCTCCTGAAGCTGAGCTATTCCGTCAAGTTGAAAAACCTTGGCAGCTGGATACCCTTCCTTATCAATCTGAGAAAGTAGCCAGTCGATCACGACAAGATGCAGAAGCTATCCGCCTCCTAGAAGAGAAAACCATCAGGATCGATGTAAATGGTGTCAAAAGGTACGCCACTCCTCTACTCTGGAAAGAGTCGCCTCCACCTCTGAATGCACCCAAAGAGGCAGTCATGGCCCTGTTACGCAACACAGAGCGGAAACTAGCTAGAGAGCCTAGTATGGCTGCGTCTTACGAATCAGAGATTCAGAAACTGTTGCAAGCGGGTTATGTCACCCCATTGACATCTGCAGAATGTGATCCGAGTTCCAAGGCGTGGTACATACCACATCATATGGTTCATCACAATGCGAAGAACCGTATTGTCTTCAATTGTTCTTTTGAGTATCAGGGTCAGTCTCTCAATGACCATCTTTTCCCCGGTCCGACTTTAAGTGCCAGCTTGTTGGGCGTTCTCCTCCGCTTTCGAGAACATTCTGTGGCCATCTGCAGTGACGTGAAGGGTATGTTCCATCAGATCCGTCTCCTTGATGAAGATAAACCCTTCCTCCGCTTTTTGTGGCGTCATGGGAAAACATCTGAACCAGCCATCGTGTATCAGTGGCAAGTTCTGCCATTTGGCACTGCATGTAGCCCTTGTTGTGCTACCTACGCACTTCAGTCCCATGCAAAGATGGATCTCGAAGCTACTGATGAAGTACGTCAAACGGTGGAGCGTAGCTTCTATGTTGACAATTGTCTCAAGAGTGTCTCTACTGAAGATCAAGCTTTACAGCTGGTAAACCGATTGCAGTGTCATCTTATGGACGGTGGATTCGAATTGAGGCAATGGGCCAGTAACATCCCCAAGGTTATTCACCACCTTCCTGCTGAGTTGAAGTCGAAGAGTGGTGAGATTCAGCTCAGTCAAGAAATGGCCAACCCGCAGAAGAATGCCCTTGGATTGATATGGCAATGTAGACCAGACACATTGGTATACAAACCTTACCAGAGGGAGGATGGTGAAATTACGATGCGGAGCATCTATCGCACTTTAGCCAAGCTGTACGATCCCCTTGGATATCTCATTCCGTATACCACAAGAGCCAAGATTGTCGTGCAGTTGTTGTGGGAGAAGAAACGAGAATGGGATGATCCTAATCTACCATCCGGCCTACTAGACGTTTGGCATCAGTGGGAGAGCGAGCTTCCACAATTGTCTCAGATCCACCTGCCAAGATGTTACAGTTCCAGTCTTCAGTATCCTATCAGGAGCCGCAGTGTTCACGTGTTTTGTGATGCGTCTGAAAAGGCGTACGGCTCTGTAGCCTACTTGTGTTCTGAAGATGATCAGGGCAACACGCAGGTTGCCTTCATGGCGGCAAGGTCACGAGTCGCTCCGAGGAAACAGATCTCCATTGCTCGTTTAGAGCTTTGCGCTGCATTGACAGGAGCGCAGCTAGGAGACGTCCTGAAGAAAGAGCTAACTCTAGATATCTCCAGATTCGTCTATTGGTCTGACTCGACTACAGTTCTTGCTTGGCTGCAGTCTGATTCGTGCAGATACCGCGTGTTCGTAGGAGTCCGAGTCACAGAAATTCAAGAGTTGTCTGACCCTGGAGCTTGGCGTTATGTCGATTCTGCAGCCAATCCTGCGGATGATATTACGCGAGGGTTGTCATTGGCTCAGCTAGCTGAAGAAACACGATGGAAACAAGGACCAGCTTTCTTGATGCAGTCTAGCAGCTGTTGGCCTAAGGCACCAGAAAGAAAGGCCCCCGAAGAAGTTCAGGAACTTAAGAAATCTGTGTTTTGCGGTTCGTTGACTGAACATAAGTTGCAAGTTGAACCTGATCCCAGTCAATTTAATAGCTATACTGAGTTACTAGAGGCTACAGCGCGAGTTCTTCATGGGGCGGCTGGCAACACAGATTCACTGAGTGCAGATGCATTTCAGAAGGCAGAATTGTCTATCCTTAGACAATGTCAGATTCAAGACTTTCCTGACGAATTTGCTTTACTTAAGGGAGGGAAAGAGATTTCTGTGCATAGCCGACTTCTTAAGCTTGCTCCTGAGTATGACAAAGAGCTAGACTTGATTAGAGTAGGAGGAAGACTTCGTAGGTGTCATGGATTGAGTGATGCAGTTCTACACCCTATCGTTCTGTCACAGAATCATCCCGTGGTGAAGCTTCTAATCAAGCATTACGATGAACAATTGCACCACCCGGGAGCCGGCAGGGTGTATGCCGAACTGCGGCGCAAGTTTTGGATTTTGCGGGGAAGAGAGGCGATTCGAAGACACCAGCACCACTGTCTTGAGTGTAACAAGTGGAGAGGCAAGCCAATGATTCCTAGAATGTCAGACTTACCCCCATCAAGTCTGCGATTGTGTAAACCTCCTTTTTACTCCACCGGAGTAGATTGTTTTGGACCACTGATGGTGAAGGTGGGCCGCCGCACTGAGAAAAGGTGGGGTATCGTATACAAGTGCCTCACTACTCGAGCCGTACATCTTGACCTATTGGATCACATGGATGGGGATTCATTCCTGCTGTCACTCAGGCGTTTCATTGCCCGAAGAGGGAAACCCTATGAGCTTCTCTCGGATCAGGGAACAAATTTCCGAGGTGGATGTAAAGAGCTGGAGGACACCTTCTCTCAGATTCAGCCCAGTATCAGAGACCAGTTGGCCAAAGAACAAATCAGATTCCGGTTCAATCCACCAAGTGCACCTCATTTCGGCGGCTCGTGGGAGAGAGAAGTGAGGTCTGTAAAAACAGCCTTGAGAACCACCTTAGGCGCACAGACAGTTACCGAGGAGGTATTAAGAACCATTCTGATCGAGGTTGAGAGCATCCTTAATTCTAGACCCTTGGGTTATGTCTCTAGCGACATCGCAGATCCAGACCCAGTGACGCCAAATTCCTTGCTGATGGGGCGGCCTGACTCCTCCTTGCCTCAAGTTGTCTATTCAGACCCAGAATTACTCAGTAGGAAAAGATGGAGACATAGTCAGGTTCTGAGTGATCATTTTTGGAAGCATTTTATTCATGACTTTTTACCCACATTACAGTCAAGACAGAAATGGCACAGAGAGAAAGAGAATATTGCAGTTGGTACTGTAGTACTCATTGTTGACGAGCAGATTCCAAGAGCGCTCTGGAGAGTTGGTACTGTCTCTTCTGTCATTCCTAGTTCAGATGGGAGAGTCAGAACAGCTGTGGTCAAAGTGAAAGATCAAACGTACACAAGACCAGTAGCTAAGTTGATTGAATTGCCAATATTACCCCCAGACTCAGAGAGTTCCTCATAGACCCTACTAATGGCAAATTTGCATACCAAATTTGGGGGCGGCTGTGCAAAAGGGCATGGTCATTTTATATTTATGTTGTTATTATAGTTTTACATTGTTCCATTCAAGTGTTGAGTTTGCCGAGTGGGCGGGGTTTGAATCGGAAGTCTCGCGTGTTCTGTGAGAATGACGCGAGATCTCACACACGCGGCAATAGAAAGAAAGAAGAGATGTGGGTGCGCGACGAGTTGTTATTGTGAGCAAACGAGACGAGTTAAGGTGCATCAGAAAGCCATAAAGTTATAGATCGATAAAATATAGCTGGTGAGCAGTTTGGTATTTCATATGTGATGGGCGGCTGATGTTGTGTGATCGCTCCTGAGGTTGTTGGATTTCTGTGGGGAATACTCGCACGTGCGTCATTGCAGACTGTAAGTGATTATCTTATATTTGTTTTGTCTAATAATCATTGTTTGATATTCTGTTTAATGCATCAATAAGATCTTTATTCAGTTATAAAAGTACAGCTGCTATATTATACATGTATCACAAGTTTGTGATGTCTCTCACGTTCAATCACGTGAAGTGATAATGACGCAGCATTTTTATTGTAAGAGTTGTAACAGAAACTAATTGAGTTTGTTTGTTTTATTATAGAACCACACACACACATTCATCTACATTTGTCCAGCTGACCAAATCACACAAACCCATCACACAAACACACACTGAACATCACAGCACACGAAGCTACAGGCCCTTTTGAGCATCATCATATTAACCCTATCAGGACCAGACGGCATCGCATCTGAGGACCGACGTTTCTGCACCCTTCTTCCTTTAAGTGGACTTCCTCTGGAATACTTGGGACTTCTTGAAACTGAGTACACTTACTTATTTCCACCACTTAGTTGCCCTCGCTTAATATAATTGTATCTTTGAATATAACCACATTGTTTTTATTGTTTGTTTATTTTACGTAGGCCTACGCTGTTTATTGTGATATTTACATTTGGTTGACATTGTGAGAAAATGAATATCAATCAATCAATACAGTGAGTGAATTTGATCTTTGTCTCTGGCTTCTTCAGTCTTCTCCTAGTTACTGGACATTAATTGTGTATTAATACTCTAAGGTGATTTAGAACCGTAATAGCAATCAGTGCATTCTACAGCCTTCAATACAGGAATTATATTAAAAAGTGTCCTGGCTCTTCCCAGCTTTATAATGGAAGTGAATGGGCACCATTTTTTTTTAAGTCCATTCAAATGTATCTATCCATCATAAAAGTGTCACAAACGGCTCCGGGGGGGTTAATAAAGGCTTTCGGAAGTGAAGCGATGCATTCTTGTAAGAAAAATATCCATATTTAAAACTTCATCGACTAAAATAACTAGCTTCCGGCAGACGGCTGAAATGAATTACATTTTCATTAATTCATTCGGAAAGCTGTAAACTACTGTAAATGAAGAGTATATTCAGCATTTTATCCGTTTGTGTGTTCCCGGGATTCAGGACCACTGTGGCCACGGACACACCGTTAAGTTTTAGGAGTGACAACCAAATTTACAGGAGTGAATCCCAGTTCTGCCATTTACACATTGCAGATCAATTCAGTTGTCAATTCAACTTTTAGTGTTTAATCCTGTCCTGTACACACACATTTCAGTAATTTACAGGAGTGACAACTGCATTCTACAACCAAATTAACTCCCGAAAAAAGCAGGTAGTGACAACCACGTTTACAAGTTTTCTACGCAGCGTGTGGAAACAGTTGAGCTAACAGGACTCTCATGGTCATCCTGTCACTAGCTTTGGAAACATACAGCTTCAGATGTTCAAAGATGTTCAAATTATGTTCTGTTTTTATGGTTTACTCTTGGCATCATGTTTTAACTGTTCTGAAGCGGCATTATTATGTAAGATTTGCCAAACGTTCAAATTAAAAAATATACACGACTTACAGGTGCTGACCCCATTTTCTTCTGAGCGTTGTTTCTGACAAAATCTGCAACAAACCCTTGAAGAAAGCATGAATGTGATGTTGAGAGTCACTGTATGACTATATACAACAAAAAAGGAAACGTATGAAGGTAAAAGAGTAGCAAAACTCGAGAACATGTGAATTGGAGAACTTGTACAATCAATATGATTGTATGTACGATTGCTCCGGTCTGCTGTCTTGCTGCCGTGTGGGTTGCGTCTGTAAGCTCGGTATAGTTTTCCGTTTTGAATCTCTATTTATTATCATTCCTTGTTGTATATATGGTTAAATATATCATACTCATCAACCAGATATCTGATATTATCTAATTTTGTCTGTCACATTGATCTGACTTTGCTAGCTTTAATCTAAATCACTATCGCTCGCAAAACACCCTAGCCTTCCACTAGCCTGTTAATCTGCCATCCGTTTGCCATCTTTTTTTCCTCTCGCGCACTCGCGCCTTTTCGAGTCCATCAAACAATAGTGGTGAGTAGGATCAGTCAACAAACACGGTGAGTCATGTCTTCTATTATTGTCACTTGCGCTTCATTTCACATGTATAGTATAGCCTTCTCTGTCAGCGCCGAGGGCTTTACATGTGATAAATGCAGGGAGATAGTCAGGCTGACAGAGAATATTTCAGAACTAGAGACACGCGTCCAAACTTTAATCGAGGATAGTAAGCATGCAAGGGCTTTAGATACTGCTTTGGATGCGACTAGCTTAGTGAACTCTGTACATGGTTCGGTTCCGGCTGAAGTAGAGCCCGTGCAGCAGGGCAATTGGGTGACGGTGAGGTGCTGTAGTCGCGGGACAAAACACCGCTCTTCCGTTCCGATTACGACATTAAACAGGTTCTCTCTACTCAATGAAACACCCACTGAGAATCCTGTTGAATGTGCCCTAGTTATTGGCGATTCTATCACACGGAACGTGAAAATAGAGACTCCAGCCACCATAGTCACATGTTTGCCGGGAGCCAGAGCGCCTGACATCAAAGCAAATTTAAATGTGCTGGCTAATGTTAATCGTAAATTCTCTAAGATTATTATTCAAGTTGCTTCTAATGATGTTCGACTTCGGAGATCGGAGATCACTAAAATTAATATTAAAGAGGTGTGTGAACTCGCAAGTACGAAGTCAGGCACTGTAATTTGCTCTGGCCCCCTTCCTGTTCACAGGAGTGATGAGATAGTCAGTAGATTGTGTTCACTCAATGGTAGGCTGTCGGGGTGGTGTCTCCAATATAATATAGAATTCATAGACAATTGGAAACGTTTTTGGGGCAGACCTGACCTGTTGAAACGAGATGGTATTCATCCCTCCTGGGATGGTGCTGCTCTTCTCTCTAGTAATATGGCACATAGTCTTAGAGCTCAAACATGACAATCTGGGGCTCAGGGCAGGAGGCAGACAGACTGGTTAAACCGACCGTCTGCTAGCTGTCTCACGTCACTGAGGTCAGATAAATCCCATCACATAGAGCCTCTTTCACCTAGATATCATCACATAGATGTCTGTTCCCCGAACTAGGAAATACAAAAAACTCCCAAACCCATTTAAAGGGATAGTTCACTTCAAAATGAAAATTCTGTCATCATATACTCACCCTCAAGTTGTTTCAAACCTGTCTGAATTTCTTTCTTCTGCTGAACACAAAGTAAGATATTTTGAAGAATGTCAGTAACCAGTAGGGGTGGCACGGTACATGAAAAAACATCCGAACCGTTCGGTTCGCTTGTCTCGGTTCGGTGCGCGTGTGCGTCGCGCGGTTTGCACGGTTCGACGCATGCGCAATGTAGCCTCGTGCCCGTGCTAATACAATGCTAAATCATAAATCAGACATATGTAGAATTACATTACAATGTCCAGCAATCGATTTATATAGTACACTGAGTTTACCTAGACATTTAATGAGATCTACTCCACTATATGTTGTTTTTTTCATGTGAATAAATAGGCTACATAGATCGACTGTTCCACGTAGCCTAATGGTCCAGTGGCAGAACTTGCCAAGCGTATCAAAGGTTCTGAGTTCTAATCTGCGCTCGTATATATTTTTTTCTTTATCAAAACCGATTATGTTTATCAGCGGTTGTATATCAAGCAGGGACCGATTTGTATGAATTTTGTTTTATTATTTAATCGGAACGAGTAGCCTTGAGTCTCCTCAATGGATTGAAGCGCGCGTCCGAGTGATGAATGTGCGGCCGCTGCGGTGTGTGCGCGAGCCACGAGAACACTGTATCAGCACCACTGATCGCAACTGCAACGAGCACTTTGATCACTTGATTAAAAAAACACATTTCAGCGCTAAATTGCTTCTTATTTAACAAACGAATGAAACAAATACTTTGCTAGTTAACTGGAAATGTTTTATTTATTTGTATTGGTACACCCGTGCTGCAAGATAATATCAACCCTGGCAAAAAATGGTGGGGACATGTCCCGCCTATGATGACGAGACACGAGGATAAATTGACAAATAACGGTCCAACACAGCCCACGTAGCTCTACAGATGATGGACCTCCAGGGCCACTGAAAGTTTCCTCAGGGTGACTGCTCACTCATATTACTTCAGAATGGGAAATGAGAAGCTGCGTTTTGCAAACACACCCCATTTATGAAATAAATAAATAAATAATTAGATAATTCAGCTATATATCATATGCTGAAGTACATTTTTGGAGTGTTAAAGATTAAAAGAAAAAACAACAACATGAACCGTACAGAACCGAAAACCGTGACCCTAAAACCGTGATACGAACCGAACCGTGGGTTTTGTGAACCGTGCCACCCCTAGTAACCAGACACGACCCATTGACTTCCATAGTATTTTTGTTTTCCTACTATGGAAGTCAATGGGTCCAGTCAACTGTTTGGTTACTGACATTCTTCAAAATATCTTACTTTGTCTCTAATGTAGGCTATAGCGAATTTAGTGTTTTTTATAACTGTTGGTCCATCAAGCCTCATTAAGTGTTTTCTTGATTTTCTATAGGAGGAAAACTTCAGAAACGTGTAATTAAATGCGTTGCATTCATATTCTGGGCTCATCTGCTTTTCTGTGTAATGCTATATTTGTATGGTGTTTACTGCGTTTGGTCTTTTAATATTCAGGCTACTAGTGCTGCGTCTCAGTTCGCCTGTAGGCCTACTACGACCTAAAAGTATGTAGGCTACTCTTTTTGTGAAGAAAAAGTACATAGCCTACTTTTGAGTTTGTAGCAGAAGACAAGCTTTGGGACAAACTATCACGTAGCGTCTACGATTGCTCTCTGACATTTTTACACGCATCCATAGACTGAAAAAAAAAAAAAAAAAATGCATCTCACGTACACTGACCTGTCATTCATCTTGTTAAAGATAAAATCCTCCACATCTAATTTAATTGAATTTCCTACCGTATCGGAAAGAAATGCAGAAGCACGTTGATCTGCAGTCAAGGGTCTCATATTTCAGATTTTTATTTTTCAGATTTTCCCATTGTACAAGTTCTCCAATTCACATCTACATGCTCTCAAGTTTTGCCACTCTTTTACTTTCACAGACACTTGGGCATTTGGAGATTT
Organism: Rutilus rutilus; assembly: GCF_951802725.1. Classification (NCBI taxonomy): domain Eukaryota; kingdom Metazoa; phylum Chordata; class Actinopteri; order Cypriniformes; family Leuciscidae; genus Rutilus; species Rutilus rutilus. The sequence goes on along the minus strand of NC_140231.1, from coordinate 31,908,515 downwards.
ACTATTCTGTCAAAAAAAAAAAAAAAGCTCTGATCATTAGAGAAGTAGGCATAGCCGCATAGGCTATACGTCAAACAAAATGACAGATTTACAGACATAAACAACAAGCACAACACATTCACCTTCATAAAGAAACAAATAATTCTGCTTACCTGCTTAACTGTGCTGTGAACAAAACCTGGAGAAGAACAACAAAACGATCGATTAATCCATGCCGTCAGCATCTGTTTTCATCTTCTGAAGTGAAAGTAAGCAATACTGTTTCTGACTCACCAGGATTCCCCCCAAAATTGCCTGGATCTATGGTTATCCTACAGTATATGTTAACAATACGCTAAGTTATGTGAGTTAATTCGCAGCAAACTCTCTCTGTGCAGTCAGCCTCTCTGCTGAAGCAGATCTCGAGGAGTGCGCTGATCTTTTTAGAGGCTATATGGACCGATGGTCCAATCACAGACGTTTGTGATGATGGAGTGGTCATCTGGAACACAGGTACTTTCTCTGTGGGAGTGGGGCTCCGGGAAAATCCCCCTGCTCCCGATGGCCGGTCTTTCCCTGTTATACACACTGATATGAGAAGGTCCTTCTTTTTCTTTCTTTCTTTCTTTCTTTCTTTCTTTCTTTCTTTCTTTCTTTCTTTCTTTCTTTCTTTCTTTCTTTCTTTCATTACTTAGGCCTACTGACTTACTTGTATATTGTTAATATACTTTTTAACCACAAAAGCTTGTCTTGGTCCAGCTCGGTTTTAAGGTGCTGTAGCAACTCATCATAATGTAATAACTGTAAAAACTGCACATAATGTAATAAGTAGCCTATTACATTATTGAAATAAAATGTTCATAATGTAATAATTTTCTCAAAATGTAATAAAATACTGAGCTCATAATGTAATAGAAATGTTTACATTATGATAAAGTTATTACAATATAAACTCAGCAAAACATGTCATATATATTAAGTTATTCCCTTACAGTATTTAAAAAAATCTAAATCCAGTCTTTAACTACCTTCAAAATGCAACATTGAAATATTATTATTACATATATGTTTATTTAACATAAGACATTGGTATTTCTTTACAATACATTTTAAAAATGTGTGTGTGTGTGTGTGTGTGTGTGTGTGTGTGTGTGTGTGTGTGTGTGTGTGTGTGTGTGTGTGTGTGTGTGTGTGTGTGTGCGTGTGCATGTGTGCGTGTGTTTACCAACAGCAGCACAGAGCGCAAGTTAAGCAAACATGTATTCACTTAAATACAATTTACAGCAAAACAAAGCCTGAATGTACATCAGAGGACATGTTAAAAATTAAGATTAAGAAAAATACAGTGCAACTTGCAATCATGTACAGTGGTTATAAAAAACCACACACCCCTGCTAAAACTGTTTGGTTTTGTGATGTAAAAAAGAAAAAGGTAATTAAAATCAAACTTTTGCACCTTTAATCTACTACTATGTCTACTAGTATCATGGTGGATTTTGTAGGCAGGTTAAGACTGCATTTTTTAATATGTATAAAGGAAAACCAATGTTTTGTTTAATAAAAATATTATAATAATTACATAATTATTTCAATGTTGCATTTTGCAGGTAGTTTAAGACTGGATTTAGAAGTTTTAAAAGCTATTACAATAATGAAAATATGATAAGTTTTGGTGAGTTTATAATGTAATACATTTTCAAAATGTAAATGTTTTATTACATTATGAGCTCAAGATTTTATTACGTTTTGAGAAAATTATTACAGTATGAACATTTTATTACCACCATAATTTAATACTTATTACATTACTCTCATGCAGTGAACTACTAGTTTAGTAGTTTTATACTGCAAGTACACTTGTACGTTTTCTTTAAGTGAACATAACATCATACTTATAGTTTATGTATTATTTTTGCAGTATACTACTCCTTTTGGGTATTACATTTTTACCTTTAACTATTTCAATTTTAAAAACATTTTTTTCTAGCTTCATGCGTATTTCTTTTTATCAACACTTGAATGTGGGCAAGTTTAATAAAAAAAGGCAACATTTTAAACAATAATCTGAGAAAATTGCATTTTTGTCAAAGACTTTCATCCGGATGGGATTCAGAACGATGATCAAAACACAGATGAGTAGATCGAGTCCATCAACACCCCCAGAGCTCCTCAGTAGTTTCCTCTTCATTGGTTCAACATTTCATTCTGTAACATTTGTCAGTTTTGAACTTATTTGCTGTTTAATGTTTGATGATCGTGTTGTTTTACATTTGCGTAATCAATGCTTCTATCGTTTGTTTCTGATTTTTCTTCACCTGTGTGTTTTAATCCGAAGAATTCTAGAAGTTAGTGGTGGGGAAAGAGTAAAGTTGATCTAAATTAAATTCTTAAAGGGACATTGTGTAGGAATTTCTCCCATCTAGTGGTGAAATTGTATTTTGTATTCAAACAAATTGTGCTCTCCAGCGCCTCACTTTTTCAAATGCGTGTTGCATCTACGGTAGCCGTTATGTACCAAAAAGCTATGACAGGATGTCTTCTAATTTGAGTTTCCCTTCGGGTGAACAGGTTTGTTATTTTAAAGGGGTATAATGCCATTTTTGTGCAAGCTAATATGATTCTTTAGGGCAGGGATGGGCAACTTCGGTCCTGGAGGGCCACTGTCCTACAGAGTTTAGCTTCAACCCTAATCAAACACACCTGAACAAGCTAATCAAGGTCCTCAGGATTACTAGAAAATTACAGGCAGGTGATTTTTTCAGGGTTGGAGCTAAACTCTGTAGGACAGTGGCCCTCCAGGACCGAACTTGCCCATCCCTGCTTTAGGGTCTAAATGAAAAGTTTGTAATATACTTCAATAAAACATTCTCATTAGTATTGTAAGAAAACACTCATTTTACCTGGTCAAAAACAGCTCTGTTTTCAGCACGCCGTTTATGTGCATGTGTCTTTAAATGATAATGAGCTTTGCTCACCCCGCCCCTCTGTTCTGTGTGTACACCGTTTGTAACACAATAACGCGTTGTTCATTATAAACATGGGATTATGAATTATATCGAGAACGTCGTACATAGAAAACATGCCGTGATGTACCTGAGTGTAAAAATAGCCGCATTCATCGTGAAGCGTGCTAGCGATTTGCAAAGATTAATATAAAGCTTAATATAAAGCTTAATAAAACGTTACACTCACTTCAGTTCTTCTGGAGGTGCAGCAGGAACACGAAGTTGGTACCGATCCTTTTTTCAGGAACAGCTTTTAGCAAAACCAGCTTTATACTGACCTCGTTTGTAAAGCAGTCTGGTGAAATGATTCACGCAAACATGAAAGCATTGACGTTGTGGGGAATATTCCCTTCGAAAACAAAACTCAGCCACTGCGTCTTCAGCGGTTCGGATTTAGGAACATCAAAATGATGCTGTGTTCGTTATTACACCCAAGAACAGAACACCACAATCGCTTAGACGCCATTATGCTCAGTGCTCCAGCTATCAACAATGACGCGCCGGTCAGCGCGTGCTATGATTGACAGCTCGCTCACGAGCGAGGGCGGGCTGTGTTGAAACGCTACTGTCAATCAACAAACGTGGCAGGGGCGTCGATTTTGTGACGTCACAAAATCGAAACAGCTTGATTTGAGTTGGGGGGAAACATAAAAGAAGATAAAAAAAAAAAAAACACTGGATTTTATGATGGTTGTGTACAGGCACTGCCAACACACATTTCAGTACAATCAACTTGTAAAAGTGCATGTACCATTATATGACCCCTTTAAGACAGTAACATTGACTTGCCTGTCGAGAAGAAAGCAGGCAACTTCAGCGTCTCTTTTGAAAGCTTTCTGCTGCATTAGCTCTTTCCACCTGGAAAAAGCTATCCCGACATTAACCCTTGTTTTTTGACAAGCACCTCTCACTGCTCTGCTCCTCCGCTTCTGCTGGCTTCAGTCACGTGACGCTGGCTCTGAACGAAAACGCGTTGTGGAAACACGTTGGCTTAGTACTTTTTGTCCCTCTCTGCTATTATAGTTTTTCAAGATGGCGGAACTACATGGAAGCCTCTGTGGACCTACCCGTCCCATGTATATAAAGATAATAAATTCTTCGTTTACGAGGATAAGTCAGATCATTGGCAGAGGTATTTGTACACCATTGAGGACATATTATTTATGAATAAAAATATTGATTTTAGATAATAAGATACCTAAAAAACTACACATTGTCCCTTTAATGTACACTGTCAATGGACTAGCCTACACACAAAAATTCAGATACTCAAAACATATCCGTTTTCTTTATAAATCAATATTTTTAAACAATGGAAGTTTATTAGATAGAATATAACAATATATAAACTATAAAGTAGTGAGTACATACAATTTTACACTTTAAATCGACAGTTGGGTTTGTCCATATTAAACTCAAACATGGGCTGAAACAACCCAGCAATTTTTAGTCTAAGATTACATTTATTTGAATGAATGGATTTATTTATAGAATTCATTATAGAGAGAGAGAGATATATATTTGTACCTGTGTCTGTTCAGCATCTCTCTCTATTAACAATGACGCTGTGAGTTTAATTACTTCAAAACCAGCGATGTAACCCCTGCGTTGATGAGAATTATAATGTAGAAATTTAGTAGTGAAGCTATTTTATTAATAAAGAGTCACAGGGCAGCGTTGAGAAGTTTCTGAATCAGAATCAAGTATTTAGACAGACAATGGTATCGATACACTTACACACACATGTAAAAGTGTATGTGTTTTTATTTACAGCATAAATAATATATACAGTTGAATGAATGTACAATATTAATAAATAAATAAGAACACTGGAAGATGTTCCGCTCATGCAAAAAAAAAGTGTAAAGTGCTGTGTAGCAAATTAGCTCTATGAAATATTAATAATCAATAATTACTGGTTATAATTGATTATGAATATTTGGATTTGGAACACAGACAACTTTACGTGTGACATGAACAAGACTTTATTAACTAGACTAAACACTAACATACACATACACACATGCATACAGTTTACCAAGGGAAAGAGAGCTGAAGCAGAATACAGGAAAGCAAGAAGTTATAGCATTGTTTGAAATTCAGCAGATCAACAGCCTTGAGCAAACCATCAGTTTAGTTCTAACACGCCCTTCTGTTTAAAGGGGTCAGGATACTTAATGTATCAAATAATGAGACTAAGTTTGATACTTGCATATCTCGCCCATTTGAATTAAACTGTCCTGATGCAATTTGTTGAGGCTCCAGTTGATCTTTGCTGATGTGGTCTTGATGAGAGAGAGAACCAGTGGTTTCCAGAGGATCTTTGGTGAATGGAAAGACAAGGCCGCAGCCTGGCACAAGCTTGGAGGGTCCTTAGAAACTTCTAGTTCAGCATCATCTTCACATCAGGATTCCAGAAAGGGACTAAGGCCCCATCCACACTACTGCGTTTTCATTTAAAAACGGAGACCTTTTGCTACGTTTGCACCTCCCGTCCACACTAAAATGGCAAAAACGGAGACCCAAAACGGAGAAGTTTAGGCCACATTTACAATTTACCGTTTTCAAAAATAACATCGTGCACACAACCCGCATAAATACGCCGTCGAGCAACATCATAACTATGCCAAGCCTATGGGCGGCAGTGTAGGGAGAAGGATAAAACCATGCAAGCCAGTCAGAATCCTCAAAATCGACAACAACGAGCGACTTCCAGTTCCTTTCAAAACAACAGACATGGCGCGAGGTTCGTTTGTGTGGACTGACAGCGAAGCAAATGCAAACAGGCCAAAAGCGTTTGCACAGAAGTAAAAATGAGTACCACCTTAACAGCATCCATGATCAAACAGTAGCCAAACAAACTCTAAACAGGGCGCTTACATGACGTAAGCATTTTCTGGCGCATAATGTGACGTTTGAGAACCTAAAACCCCGTTTCTCCCAGTTGACACGGCAACACATAACCGGCGTTTTCAGAAATCTCCACTTTGGCCGGAGTTTTTAGAAATAATCGTTTTCTGGGATAAAAACAGCGTTTTCGTGTAAATGACAGGCCAAAACGCAGGGAAATATCTGCGTTTTCCCATTGTGTAAACGGGGCCTTAGAAACGCTGCCGACCCGTTTTTCGTTTTGAATCTCCGGAGGGCGTTTTAGTCTGGACGGGTCAAAACGGAGGACTTTAGAAACGATGACGCAGAGGCTCACGCTCGGCTCTATGATTGGGTGTCATCAGTCATGGAGTATACACAGGTAATATTCAGTACCAGTAAAATCCACCAGCTGGAACAGTTTCGCTCGCGCGGTAAACGCGTGCATGCAAGAAATAGAACCAACGCCTATTTTTTATGCGACACGCAAGCGTGTTGGAAGCGTTTCCAGGCAAAATAGAATAGGAAAAAAATTGTATATGTCATTTTGACACAAATACATATTAATAAATTAAATTTTGATGTTTGAAAGCATTTTTTTACAGTCTATGTTTGAAAGTCTCTAGGTTTACACCGGCACGCGCATGCCCAGTGTTGGTGAATGGTCACATGATCCGCGTTTTCAGTCGTTTTAATGTGGACAGAGATCAATTCTAATACACAGCTAAAACGCTGGTGTGGACGGAGATCGTATTCGTTTTAATTCTCCGTTTCTAAACGAAAACGCAGTAGTGTGGACGGGGCCTAAGAGAGAAGAGAGCTAATCTTGTGATCAGTGATTTTTAAAGCGTGAAGATGTCACACCCTCTGGAGGTGTGTGAGCCAATAAGAAGTGTTTTCCTTTGGAGGGAAATTTATTTACGACCCATTACGAAATGTAATTTGATTGGATGTTTAACACAAGAATCTTCAAGATTCTTATAATACTAATGCGTCACAAAGTTAGCAGAATGTAATGTAAATTAACAAATGGGGGACGAAGATTGGAGTTTATAGAGACCAAACATGCCACACATATGATTTTGGTAAACCATAGTATGCAACAAAGTCTGAAACATTAATCCCAAACGTTCACAAGAATACAAAGGCCAAACCACATAAAAGGAAAATCATGAGATGGAAAAATTAGATACATGTTTATATATTTCTCAAGTGGTTATTGGGCAATTCCGCGCAAAACTGTCACATCCATAACGCCAACTAAATACCATGGCATTGTGTTGGCGTTATGGATGTGACAGTTTTGCGTGGAACTGCCCTATTATAGAATAGGATTAACATGGTTTATTTAAAATCCTCAGCAAGAATTAAGTGAGAGTCACAGCTCTCTAGAATTTCTTTTGGGGTCATAAAACTCTTATCAGTCTCAATGTGTCCTGTAACAGGACACCGGGTTCTCCCAGTGTGTTAGCTTCACTTGTGATGTTAGTTTTGGGGGAAGTTTCACAGGCCTTTGTTGGGAGAGTGAGTTTGCTGGATTATTGATTAAATATAATGCATAATTTGTGTGTGTCTGATTGGTCCAGACGCTACAGCTGATAAAAAAGGCAGTGGTAAGTGGTAATAATATCTGATGGCAGAGAGTTCAACAGAGTCACAGCCCCAGGAAACCGAAAAAATAAATATACTAAAATGTATTTGAAATACATGTATTTTATGCTAAGTATACTACAAAACACTTACATATTCATGTACTTAATATAAATTAAGTAGCAATTGTAAATTGTAATCCCTGCAATTGTACTTTCTGTTTACTAAATTTATATACTTAAACTGATAAACTGGAACAACTAATTTTGTACTAAATGTACTTTAGTTATCCAGAAATAGTGCTGAGGTTCAACTAATAATATACTGAAGTATATTTGATTGTTCTAAAGTGGAGCTACTACAAGTATACTTCAGGTACACTTTAAATATCTTGCCGTGACTGATATTGTACAGAGATCATCCATACTATATAAAACACATTTTAGTCTTAATATTAAGAAATGTGCATTGTGCAATAAAGAAGTACTGCAAATTAAGTTGAATTATATTTATATCAGTAAGGCTTAAGCGATTTGTCAGTAAATATGTTAATAGATTTGTAGTATACTTAAAGGGGACATATCATGAAATCCTGGCTTTTTCCGTGTTTAAGTGCTATAATCGGATCCCCGGTGCATCTACCAACCCAGAAAATGTGAAAAGTGAAACTTTGTTTTGGTGAGCCTTTCTCTGCAAGCATGTAAAAAAATAAGCCGATCAGATTTCGCTCCCCCTCTGACGTAGGAAGGGGATCTTATTATAATATTACCAGCCCTTAATCTGCACGTTTCCATCCACGGCGCCGCCATTTGGTTTACGCAAGTGACAGCAGTGTAACCAGTTCTAACGCAATGGCAAAAGTTTGAGCAAAGCATGCAAACTGTTCTGTCGTTGCTGCACAGACGAGCACTGAACACTATTGACCAAAAGATCTCACAGCTGTCTAATAAAGATTATTTGCGTGTTTTGTTATTGTAGCCGAAACTCGTGTAAAGGATCATCTCTCTTCTGAACCAAGCCGGGGAGCAGCAGCTCATTTGCATTTAAAGGGACACACAAAAACGGAGCGTTTTTGCTCACACCTAAAAAGGGGCAAATTTGACAAGCTATAATAAATGATCTGTGCATGGGTATTTTGAGTGGAAATTTCACAGACACATTCTGGGGACACCATAGATTTATATTACATCTTGTTAAAAGGGGCATCCATATGTCACCTTTAATATGAAATAAATGTATTTTAAAAACATTTTGGTATAGGTTTTTTTCACTAGGGAAGAAACTCTTCCTGAGCCTGCTGATGCGGGACCCTGGTTGGGAAGGGATGCATCTTTGATGATAACATTCGCTCTTCCCAAGGAGCGTTTCTTGTAAATGTCCCTGATTGATGGTAGTAGAGTAGCGGTGATCCTCTGGGCAGTTTTCTGGGAGTGCTTTACGGTCTGATGTTGAAGAATTGCGAGTGAGTAAATACGTGAATTCAAGTGGTCTAGTGGTAGAACATTTGCCTAGCGTGTCAGAGGTTCTGAGTTCAAATCCGCACTCATATAGTTTTTTTTTTTTTGTCAAATCAGATTATGTTTATCAGTGGTTGTATATCAGGCAGAGACATGCTTGTGTGTATTTTATTTTGTAATTTCACTGGAACGAAAAGAGAGTCTCCACAACGGATTGAAGCGCGCGTCCGAGTGAAGACTGCGCGAGCCTAAAACAAACACAGTATCCGCGTCTGACTCGCGGGAATCCACGGCGCAAACCTGTGAGGGGCTGTGTTTTCTCGAGCCCCATATCAGCTCGAGAAAACACAAGTTTATTCAGATCATTACTTGTTTACACCGTCTCGCAGCGCTGTGAGGAATAATAATAATAATGGAAAATGTCCCTCTAAAGGTAGATGTAAACAAACTATTAAAAGGTAAATATAATTTTTTTTTCTTTAAATAATTTTTATTGTGTTTTATTAGTAACAAATTTGGGGAGAGGATAAATATTCCAAAACTGAAAATACAGTATGAGAATTTACTGCACAATTACTAGACATGTTTACCTTGGATATTATACAATTTACAAGCACAATTTGTGGAAAAGAAAATGTATATAAAAAATATAAATAAAATTTATTTTTGTGTATAAATATATACATTATGAAAGTGTATTATGGAAGTGTACTAAGTGCACTTAAATAAAATGTATTTTAGTGCACTTTTTTTTCACCTGGGATGTTCAATGTTTACTGTTACCCATCTGATCCTGATGAAGAACATCATAAGAACATCACTTTTAAAGTCAACACATCAATCTAGTTTTCAGCTTGAGTCTTCCTTCATGTAAGAGTATTCCAAGAGGAGTAAGACCTAATCCAAAATCTCAAACTTAAGTCAGCAGAAATGTAGGATGAATTCAGGTAAATTGAGCCATTTAAAAAAAATTATAAACTTATAGGAAGACATTTAGATTGTCTCTAAATTAAATTGAATGTTTACGTTTAATGCTATATTTACAGATTTACATCACTTTTACTCACTTTGGATCAAAGCAACTTTAATCTATATGGTCAAAATAAAAAAATAAAAAACTACTCACCCCCGAACCCATTTTCTCCTGCAGGAAAAATACAGTTCAGTCATTTTGCAAAAAAAGATATTCTAAGATTCATGCATCACTTTTTTAAAATTCAAATTTACTTGTTCAAAAACATTTTGTGTCATCCTTGTTAATTTCGAGAATTATAAGCCATTGAAAATGTTAAACATAAGGGAAAATGTCATAAAAATAAAAAGACTAATAAAATTGTACACTGTAAAAAATGTCTAGCCTCTCCAAGTCAAAATTTTCTAGTGACTGATAACATCTAAATTTTTTAATTGGCCCAAGTGCAATTCTTGTTGCAATAGTCTGTTAACATTGGCTCAATGAGAAATAATATGTCAGACTAATTGAAAAATTTAGATGTAACCAGTCACTAGAAAATTTTGACTTGGGGATGTCATTTTTTTACAGTGTAAACAAATATGGAAGAAATACAAAAGAACAGGCTAAAAACATAAAGTAAGTGTGTGTGTGGGTGTGTGTGTGTGTGTGTGTGTGTGTGTGTGTGTGTGTGTGTGTGTGTGTGTGTGTGTGTGTGTGTGTGTGTGTGTGTGTGTGTGTGTGTGTGTGTGTGGGTGTGGGTGGGTGGGTGTGGGTGTGGGTGTGGGTGTGTGTGTGTGTGTGTGTGTGTGTGTCTACAAGCATAGTAAAACCTGAGATCATCTGTAGGGACCAGCCAGCCATGGGTTAATAAACATACTAAACATACTGTGTGTGTGTGTGTGTGTGTGTGTGTGTGTGTGTGTGTGTGTGTGTGTGTGTGTGTGTGTGTGTGTGTGTGTGTGTGTGTGTGTGTGTGTGTGTGTGTGTGTGTGTGAAAATTAAATATAGGGGTGGGATGGGGATTGGCATAAAAACATGTACATTTTATTTTATTACAAACCCATCCAGATAGTGGACAAGAACTGTTTGCAAATAATGCACACATTATAAGTTTCAATAAACTTTCATTTCAGATTTCGAATCAAAACCATTTTAGCAGTTCAATACATAAATGTTTAATTTGTTATGCAGGCTGCATGCACACATACTATACATCACAAACGCAAATATGAAACAAAAATGAAAACACGCATTTATTGTAGGCTATAGGCCTATATCGATGAGGCGTTGTGCTAGCAGTGCTGCTGTCTCTCTCTCTCTCTCTCTCTCTCTCTCTCTCTCTCTCTCTCTGTCTGTGTCTGTCTGTCTAAAACTGTAGTGTGGTGTCAAATTTCACTGCATGCATCTGAAAAGCAGCTTTGCTGTCTCACTGGGTGTGTCAGATTATAGGCCGGAGTTGGGAAACATGAAATATTATTTTTTTATGTAAAATAAATGTTTTACAGTCTATGTATATGTTTTCTATAGGAATAATAAATTAAGTAGGCTAAGCTTTTCTCACTGCGCTTCGAAAGATCGGATCATTTTCTTCTTTTCATTTCATTCATAAATTCCACGCATCGTTCGCCCATCCCTATTTCGTTTTGCCCCAAATCTGAACTGTACAGCCAAATTACAAAAGACACTCAAAAGGGTAGGTGTAAATTACATTTCAAGAAGGAATGATCCATCGAGAATCAGAATCTCAACTATTTATGCGACTAAAAAAAAAAAAAAAAAAAAAAATATGTAGGCTAAAATAAAATGCTCTCATCATTAGATAGGCTAAATTATAGTCTGTAAATAACATAATGACACTTATTTACAGTCAAAAACAAAACAACACTTTCTCCATTACAAAGAAATATAAAAATAAATAATTTTCCTTACCTGCTTAACTGCGCTGTGCTGTGAATAAAACCCTGACAAGAATAACAAAAAGGCTATTTAGAAAGACTATCGATAATTACAAGCCAACAGCTAACCCGAAACAAACCAAATATTCTAAAGTGGAAGTATGAAGAATGATGTCGTTCTGACGCACAACAGCCTGGATCTATGGCCGTCTCTTAATATGCCTTCGTGTGTTCTCATACGGACGCAAGACAAGTAGGCTAGAGAACACACTCTCCTTGTGGATCAGACATCCTCGAGCTCAAAAGTGGTCATCTCGTGTTTCACGCCCATCATGCGCTGTGCAATCAACTGGATGTTATTTATGTTCTGTTGCTTTTAGGCTGTGTGAAAATAAATAAGATGAACAAGACACCCAAAGAAGGCTACTTGTTTTTATTCCAAAAGACGTGTTTTACATCCATTTTTACTTTGAATAAAAACATATAAATATCACAATATTCCCCGGTTGTGATAGAAATAGTTAGAAGTGAGGCGGTGGAGGGATGCTGACAAACTTTCAATGAACAGAGGTAAGTCACATAGCCTCATATCTTAATTGGGTTGATTACCTGAATGCGCTCCTCTCAAGTTAATCAGGTTAATTATCTGAACGTGCTTTTTTCAGGTGAATTATCTAAGATAATTTATCTTAACTTTGTTAATAAAACATCATTTGATGAAAAAGCAGAAGGGACAATTTTCACATTTTTGGGGTTCTCAGGAGCAAAATTCATCATAGTTGGGTAAATTATACCGTGTAGGCTATATAAAAAGTGCATATTAAAAGGAAAGGTGAAGTGACACTGGTAAACATGCCTCTGTCCCAACTTTTTTTGTAGTGTGCCATCAAAATCTAAATTTGTTTGTACAAAATACAATAAAGTTATTAAGTGAAAACATTGGAAATCTTTTATTTGTACATTTGTCAGTTAAGGTTCAAGAGAATTACAACTCACAGCTTCTTTTTATTTTATTGCATTTTACAAAATGTCCCAACTTTTCTGGAAACTGGGTTTGTACAATCATACAAATATTTACAGGCTATACAAAAAGAATCACATAATGCTTTAAAACTATGAGACGATTTTATAGTTACGCATATGTGCAGGCTCATGATATGAATAATCATTAAGGATTTTAAAAGATATCATCTGTTGCTACACTGACCTTCGTTTTGTGTTGAATCTCCTCTAAACCACAGTTTTTACCCTAAAGAAACTTTAATGTAACTGTGATCAACAAACCTGTTGATGCCAAAACTAGGAAATACAGAAATAAAATATCAATAACATTATCAAAACAATTCACATTCGTTTTGGCTGAAGAATAATAATACAGTTACTAAAGCACAAATCTGTATTGAGTCTTACAGCTCATAAACACGTGCACTGCATTCCATCATGTGAGAGTGGATGAAGTGTTTCCCAGTCGGATGTTAACTCAGTGTGAGGGAGATTGGCACTTTACATTCCAGGAAACTGAATGTAAAGAGAGAGGAAAAAAACCACTTACTTTCACATAGGCCTAACTACAATTTTATCAGCATAGAATTAAATACACCCCACAATCACGTAACACTCAATTTAACTCTTCCCCCGTCACATTTTATTTTATTTTATTTTAGTTGCTAGCCACTGCCAGCATTTTTGATAATGATGCAATGACGTCTAGCTCCTCCTCTCTGGACGTCTAATGGAAACAGAGCCTCTGCTTTTCAACAAAATAATAACAAAAATAATAATAATTCTAGTTTCAAGCATTCATAATTTTCGTCTTCACTTGAATGTGGGTAAGTTACATAAACATTTTGAACAAAAAAGACTATGCCTGGATCGGATTCAGAAAGATGATCAAAACATAGAAAGTAGATCATTTCCATCGACACCCACAAAGCTGGTCCTATACCTCTCTATGGGTCAACTTTTCATTCAGTAACGTTGAGGACCGTTCGCACCAGGAACGAAAAGTATCAAGATAACTATAGCAATAACTATATCAGTGTCTTCACCAGCGGATGATATTCTTTTGTTTATTCTGTTTATTCCAAGTCTTCTGTCGCTTTAAATGCTCAAGCTCTTTAAAGCAGGATGGATTCTGATTGGCTGTCAATGTTTTTATCGTTCATCAGCTGGAAAAATTCATTCCAAAAGTGATTCCAACATTATCATTCTTATATAGTTTATATATAGCTATCAATCTTATGAACAATGCTTCTATCACTCGTTTCTGCTTATTTTTCGCTTGATTTTGGATCCGGAGATTCTGTACTCTTTCAGAAGATGTGTAATAGCGCCCCCTACAGTATAACTCTGAAAACTGGCGGGGAAAGAGTTAAAGGGATGGTGCGGAGTAAAATCAACCTAGGGTCCTTTGCACCATGACCTCGAGCCAAACACCCCCCCCCCCCACCCCCCCCACCCCACCCCCCCACACCCCCCAGAAGCCTTTTTCCCCTTGGTCGAACATTATTAAAGTTAGAGCTTATTTAGAGATATCAGCCGGATGGCTTAGTGCAGGCGCTAATGGATCCAAGGCTGTATCTCGTAAATTACCCCACTAATAATGCCCAGAATGGCACCAAACTTCTACAGTAGTACAAATAGGTTATGTACTCCTAAAACGAGGCATTGGAAAGTTTGTAAGTACATCAGGAGTTTATTTAAATAACACTTGCCTGACGGCTCATGCTACCGCTAACCCGGACGTCGACGTCACTTCCGTGATTTGGGAAAAGCACGTAAAAGTCCTGGCAGGATCTAGAGTAACGACGAATTATTATTTTTTCCGAAGTGTTGACAACTTAGCGTTAACTAATAATTGTTATAAACTGGTACTACCAACAAAATATTAGTGCATTCCTGGAACTGGGCGTCGTTACAGTACATCCTTATGCATCGCTTTCTGCCTGGACTTTTACAGGCTTTTCCCAAATCACTGAAGTGACGTCGACGTCCGGGTTAGCGGTAGCATTAGCCATCAGGCAAGTGTTGTTTAAATAAACTCCTGATGTACTTACAAACTTTCCAATGCCTCGTTTTATGAGTACAGAACCTATTTGTACTACTGTAGAAGTTTGGTACCATTCTGGGCATTATTAGTGGGGTAATTTACAAGATACATCCTTGGATCCATTAGGGCCTGCACTAAGCCATCCGGCTGATATCTCTAAATAAGCTCTAACTTTAAAAATGTTCAACCAAGGGAAAAAAGGCTTCTGGGGGGGGGTGTTAGGCTCAAGGTCATGGTGTAAAGGACCCTAGGTTGATTTTACTCCGAACCATCCCTTTAAGCATAAGAATTGAACAAATTATTCAGAATGGAGCAGAGCATCCATGTGTTGCATGTTCTACACAGCATTCATCATGTTGACTAATCGGCATGAGGAGAACAATGGGGGCTGATACTTCACATTTACATGTTTTTGAAGTTTAACTTGTAATTAAAACTTCACTGGGAACCTGGAATATCCAAACACTCACCTCAGTTCAATTATAGTACACTCATATGCAGATTACTTTCAGATCCTAAGAGGAAGAGACAGGTGCGTAGTTTTAGGTATCACATCTATGGAGTCAAATAAAAGGCTAAAAGCCTCATAATTAAATGCACGTTTTCTACAAATCCACAAAAAAATTGTTACCATCAGGTGGATCTAATTTCTTGCTGTTTTCTCTCACAAGTTTCAATCCTTCAAACTCAAGGTATCCAGTGTCTTTTTGAGGGTTGTCTTTGTCTTCAGACACTATGATTAAAAAGAACATCATATTCATTTGGACACTTAAGCCATGAAATGTCTGAATGTCATTCTATTGGACATAAAATATGAAAACGATTGTCATGTATTGTAAAGAAAGAAACACACTTTTCAAGCAAAAAATTTGACAAACGGAGGTTTTCTGGGTTTAAAATGCAGATTTATAAGAGTTACCAAAGTTTCCAATAGTTTTTGAGGCCACAAAATTTTCAATGTTAAAAGGAAACGACTTCTTTGCAAATTGATTATGGTAGCTTTTCAAAATGAATAGAAGGAGTTTTCAATTGTATTGGAACTACAACTAAAAGAACATATTTTCTGCGGTTAACCCGACAGCATTTTCTGTTATTGAGCTTACTTGATGTTTGTGTAATACTTACGGTTGGGTGGATCTTGAATGCTGCTCTGTCCTGCAGGTTTCACTCCTTCACCTTTGATTAGTTTTCTTTCCATCTCACATTCTCTTTCACTCAGAGGTTGGGGTTCAGACACTGTAGATAAAAACACAATGACATCTTGAGTTCACATACAGTAGAGATCTAAGGATTACCTGTAGCAACGTGTGTGTGTGTGTGTGTGTTACTTCAGGAGAGCAATCTGTGTTGTGTTGTGTTGTGTTTTCTTTTCCTTTTTTATTGAATTTAATCATATGACAATTTAGAATCATTAGTCATTTATGTTGTTGTCATTTTAATTTACATAATTTATCATTCAATCATTTATTCATTTTATTATTGATTTATGTCATTTTTTTATTTTATTATTATTATTTTGTTTAACTTACTTTCGTTTCTCTTGTTGCGATTGTTATTTAAACTTATGATTGTGTGGTTTCATGGGATGTTTGTCTAAAGCAAATATTGTGACGCATAACAATGTGTGTGTGTGTGTGTGTGTGTAGCTGGTATTCTCTATGATGTTAAGGGGACCAAATGCCACGAGAATAGTAATATTTTACAAATCCACAAAATAATTACCATCAGGTGGATCTAATTTCATGCTGTTTTTCCTCACAAGTTTTAATCCTTCAGGTGATCCAGTGTCTTCTTGATATTTGGTTTTGCCTTTGTCTTCAGACACTATGAATCAAAAGAACATATTAAAAACTGAAAACTTATTTGGAAGTATTTGGACACTTAAGCCATAAAAAGTCTCAATAGAAAATATGAGAGCGAGTGTCATTTATTCTAAAGAAAGATGCACAAACACACTTTACAAGCAAACGATTTGACAAGAGGTTGGCTGGGTTTAAAATGCTAAAACATTAGATGTAGTGTTGAAGAAGACTTGAAGAAGAAGTCAATATTGCATGTGTCTGTTGTCAGTAGATGATGTTGATATGTGATTGCTGAGATGCTAAGGGGATACCGCCTAAGAAATGCTAGATGGCAATGTTAGCTCATGCAGTAGCTATTTATTATTTTATCTTATTCGAGAGATGCATTTGGGTGGAGTGAGAGCATGAGAAAGAGCCTTGAAGCCAAATGAATGACGGTTGTCAACCCCGATGAACCTCTCAGATACATGACTGATAACCGTATTATGCTGCTGCACTGCACAATTATAAGAGACTGAACTTCTCTTTTTTGATGGCCTCTGTAATAATAGGGCCATCGGATATGCGATTTTTATTTTACGCAAGTACAGATCTCTTAGGCTACAGGAGTTTAATCAGGATACTTGACTGTATTTATGAGGAAAAGTTTTTCGAAACTTCTAATCAATTTTAGCCTAACAATTACTTCGCAGTCAATTAAAAATGTTTTCATGAAAGTTCAAAATATGTAGCCTAATGATTAAATGCAATTAAATGTGAGGAGTTTTAGGCTATAATTTGTCTTATTTTATTCATTTGTAGTGCTTGTTTTGTGTGTGTTTTTATAGTATAAAAAAAATTTCAGTTAAAATGTATTAAATGTAACTTGATAAAACTGACCCAAGATCAGTTAAGGTTAAAACCATTAGACACTCGTTCATGGGTTCCACATATCAAGATCATTTCGGAATTTCGAATTTTCGTGGTAGCTCGTACCAAGGGAGGGCGTGGTGAGCTGGAACCTGCTTATGTCACGTGCCACCGCTTACGTCACGTACCACCGCAAACATCCAATAGGAAAATTCAATTGCAGTAGCCACCATTCAACCTGAAGAGGGCAGCACTCAGACGTTTTTACACCATATATTGTAGAATTAAAACACTTTATACCCAAATGTCAATCATTATTCGAATCAATGAACAGCACTAATAAAGCCCCATTCTTACAGATCATTAACTAAAAAAAAGTTGGTTTAGGGTTTAGTTACCCTTTAAACAACTGTGATGTATTGTTCTTTTTTAAACTGTTTGATTTTAAAACTCTGATCTCATGTTTTTATGTGTATAAATTATATGTTAGTATTCCCAAACTCTCTGACAGTGTGATCTATGGGTTATTTGATTGCTGTGATATTTGTACATACATATATATATATATATATATATATATATATATATATATATATATATATATATATATAACATGTAATTAAAGTAAAAATGATTGATAAACACGTCTTTGGTATGTTATTAAATGGGTGTCTTGTTCATTATAATTATTTTCAAATAAAAGCAACAGAACTTAAATTCCATCCAGTTTATTAGCAACACTGTGAACGAGCGTCAATCCCGCAATATCCACCTGATCTCGCAGGAGGTGTCAGATCCACTACGAGAAGAGAGAACTGTCCGGCTTGCCTGCACTTTTTTCACTCCAAGGCGCATCTCAAACAAGCCTTGTATAAAGGTTTCGAAAGCGCCCATAACTACCAGATAAAGGATGGTGAAAATACTTACCACTAGGGGGAGTAACTGCTGTTGAGATATCATGGCCATGCTGTGATCCAGTGACTGTCTGCAGCAGGTTTCTCTCTCCCTCATCCAGTTCCACCTCTCTTCTATCCGAAGTTCTCGGCCTGTCGTGCTCTTCTTGCGCTGGAGCCTGGACTTCTTTTTGCTCCTGTAATCTGTTCTGCTCTAACTGTGTTTTTGTGAGCAGAACTTCTTCTTTAGGCCTATCTTTTGATTCCATTGGATTCTTTTCTAGCTTTTTCTCACTGCCTTTGAGCTGCAGTTCTCTTTGAAGCTCCTCATATTCCGACTTCAGCTGACTCTCTGTTTCACTGGAAGCAGTCAGTCCTACTTCCATCTGTCTCTTATAATACCTGAGGGCACACAACTCTTCTTTTAGTTTGCGTTTTTTCTTTTTGAGGGCATCTATATGTTGACTTAACTGATTCTCTCTGCTTCTGGAATCACGTAATTCCCCACTTAACTCATCCACTTCTTTACGCAGATCTTGTAATTCTGTCCCGTTTTTGGAATTCTGTTTTTCCATTTCTGTAATTTTAGTTCTTAGAGTTTCCTCTGTTGTTTTCATTTCTGCCAAATCTCCTCTCAGTCTGCTCTCCCTCTCCTCATATTTAGCATAGAATTCTTTCTTAAAAAAGGTTTCTGCTTTGTCCAGCAATTCAAGATCCTTTGTAAAAAAGTTCGCATTTCTCCGTTTTGTCCCAGTAGTGTCATTAAATAACTTTAGAACATCGTCCTCATTTTCATTTAAAATGTGGAACCTGTTTCCACACTTTCTGACACATTGGTTCTTGCCTATATCGCTGTTCCTGCTGTAATCATGCATAAATAACACCTTACAGTAGTCTAATGCCTCCTGCCCGAACACTTCACTGAGAGCTTTTAAAATGTAATGCTCTTTACCAGAGTTACGCACATCTCCAAGCACTAACAGAAAAGCATGAGGCCCAGGAAAGACCCGTGAGTAACAAGCCTCCATGTCCATTTTCATAAACCTGATGCTATCGCTGAAGGAGAAGTACATTTTCATGTTTTCCAGCCTATAAGCATCTGTTTTTACTACAGAGACATGCCGTCCGCCGACACAAGCCTCTCTTAACTCACACGTCCCCTGTTTAGTGGTATCAGTTCCATCTTTTGACTTAAGAATTTTATCACAAGCTTCATTAATGAGAACGTCATCACTTCCAAGTAAAATGAATCTAAATCGTTTAATGGATTCTGTGGATTGTTTTGCTTCGTCTGAAAATGTTCCATCTGTTACAAAGAGAATAAAACCAGGTAATGTTTTAATGCATTTGTGGTGTAAGGATAACTGTAAATATAATCTAAAATCTGCACCAGTGGTGTAATCTGTGATGTACTATATCTGCTAATTAGTTTTCAAAAACTCAAACATCAAAATAAAAAGTAATCTTCATTTTACCTTCCATCAAAAAAAGTAAAGTCAACAAGTCAAAACGAAAGTGTTACCTCTCTTTTGTAGTCTCTGCGCCATGTTGAAGGTGGAAAAGATTATTTGAAAAAAAAAATGTAAGGTTATTAATTCGTTATTTTAGTTAAATAAAACAAAGAGCAAAATGAATACTCCTCCATCCAGCTGCTATTAAGACAAAAGTTATGAAAATTAAACCATGCTCAGACTGCAGACTGGAACAACACTTGAACAAAGGATGTGGTTTGGAGCAAACATACAGACTTCAAACCAAGAAGGAGGAGGACGCATTATCGTGTGACATCAAGAGAGTTTCAGTTTATTACTTTTAATTTTATATGATTTTTATGTTGCTGTTTAATCTTAACATTATATGCTTTGTTATCTTAAATAAGTGGTGAATGTCTCCATCTCTAGGTTTTTAATGGCAGATGATGATGATGTTATGAAGCAGTCATTTTCCATTTCTTTTACTTTGGTGTAACAGTTAAAATCAGGGTTGCCAAGCCAGAACTGGGCTATTTTTAAACAGTTGACACTGGTTGATTTCCCCCCCCAGCAGGTTAAACGTTTGACATATTGCATCAATTATATTTGACTGAAATGCTTGTATTAAAAATATTTTAAATTCTATCAATGATAAAACTGAGATAGAAGTTTTGCGAAGGAGGGCCACAGGTAGGGAGCCTTAAAGGTGAGTTTATCATAGTGGTTTTCATTTTGTAAATACCATACTAATAAAGCATACAGAAAAGCAGATGAGCCCATTTGACGAAGAAAGCAAATTTGTGTTTAGGGTGCAATTAAGGTTGTGAGAGAGGGCTTGTTGAAATAGTTGTCCATCTTTGTTTATGACAATCTAAGTGTGAGTACAGAGTTGTTTTTTGCAAATCAATAACCTGCCTGTGTTTTAAAACAAATTTAACGTTGTGTTCATATTCTGTGCTCATCTGCTTTAGTATGCTTTATTAGTTTGGTGATTACTGAGTTTGGTCTTTTAATTTCACTGTCTTAGTACATTAAGCAACGTGTTTTTTTCATGTTAAACGTTTCTTAAGAATGTTCCTTTTTTGCCCCCAGTTTCGTTAGGCGCACGCCTAGTAGTCACGGGCAGCAATGATATCCAAATGAAAATTTCAGTCTCCTCATCCTCTTCACAATATGACACCCCTTCAAATGGCTTTTATGAAATTGTTCCTTAACATGAAACAAAGCATGATCATATATTTCCTGTCACTTGAAATACGCTTGAGTCTGAATGGGCTAAAAAAAATGACAGGCATCCTTCCTCTTTTATTTTTCTCCTATTTTCTAAAAATGTTATGTTAAGTAGTGTAGCCTATTTGTGCTGAATTAATGCCAATTAATGTTTCATGGATTTTCCTAGAATGTTTCACAGGTTGCCACTGCCGGTTATGGCTTAGAAGGGTAATAAAATGTATATGAATCCAATCACCTTGGATTAGGGTTTCCACAACTCAAAAATCCCAGATTAGCCCCTAGTTCCAACCGTTGCTCAGGGAAGGCTTTTTTTCAGTTGTTTAGAAGGAAAGAGTTATCACTATATTCATAAGAGTTTATCGTAAAAAAAAAATGTATAGTGAAAAAAAAAAATGTGCCTGATTTGATTATTGTGGTGTCATCACAGGTCGCAGGTAGGTACAGACATATAGATTGAGAGATTAAGCACATGATCCTTATTAATCTTCTGTTTACACATAGTATTCTTCTTATTAACTGATATTATCTTCTAAAATGTCATGTAGTGTTGAATTTGTTTATTTATAGATTGTAGAAAGAACATTTCTAAAACGCTTTATTGTAAAGCACAATGTTATAATCCATGTCATCCTGTAGTCATGTTTTACATAAAACTTAAATAAAAAAGTACACTATTATAATACAACAATATACAAAATGTGCCATCTATCAGCAAAGATAGACTTTTACTGACATTTACTGCTTAGTGTGACGGTTGTTGATTGTGGAAAGAGATGGACTTTAACCACTTGTGTTTTCCAGAAGTTAGTGACATAGAGCCAGACTGAGTACTGTTGGCATAACATTCCCGGGCTTGTCATTTAAGGCAGAGGTTAACCAGCAGTCAGACGGGAACTCTATACTCCTGATACTGAGAATTTCATCTGTTCTGCAGTCACATAATTTCTAAAGCTGCAGCCTGAATAAGAGGAAAATGATCATCACATTAATTTTCACTGGATAATAATACAAATGGTAGTTATGATTTTGTAAATGTCACATTAACAATACATCCAAACACACTTGCACAATTACAATCCATTCGCTGTGGATGTTAATTTATAATAAGCTTTCAAATAAATCATGCAGTTGATCTGGTCAAGAAATAGGGATGTTTTAGGGAGCCAAAGATTAAAGGCTGACTGAGGTTAAACTAAACATACTTTAAATCAGCTGTTTGCATCTATCTGGTGGTTTAATAAAGATGTTTAAATGTTCTTTTGTTAATGGGTCCATCAGTTTGTCTATAAAGTTGTGGAGACAAGTATTGAGATGACACATAAATAAAAATAATGCTTCATGTAACATAATTAATATTCATCATGGACAAGAAAAGGGGAGTGTGTGTGTCTGATAGCTTTGTGCAGAACTGTTTCCAACTTAGATATTTAACCAGATAAATTACTACAAATACTGATGAACCGAACAAAAACTTTTTTGATCCTCAAAACTCACCTCAGTCCATTCAGAGAACAATCCATGGTCCAGCTTCACTTTTAGACACTAAAAACAAAAATGTGCATTTATGTGCCAGTTTTTTTTTTATTTTATTTTTTTATAAATGCATGTTTTTAATATATAATTTGTACTTAAATTGTGTTTCTTAATTAGATTTATTAGTGATGTAGTATAAACAAACTGGTTGCAGATGAATTGATAGAATTCTTACTGTTGGGCGGATCAATTTCCTTGCTGCCCCGTCTCACTGGTTTCAGACTGTAAACATACTGTGATCCACTGGGTTGTGAATCTTCCTCTCTGGTCTCAATCTGTCCTTCTCTTTCATCTTTGTGCTCTGACACTTAAAAAATGAAGATATGAATCATAGTTTTGTGTGGTGAATGCATAAAACCATTGAAATGTTATAAACAGGCTCATGTTCACTATTTTAGACACTGAGAACAGTTTTGTTTAGATTAAATTTATTTTAGATATTTCAAAATTTAATTCATTTGAATATTTTCATTTGGTCATCATTCATTTGCTTGATTAGCTTTTTTTAGTGATATACACTGTGACACAGTTCAAACTAATTGGTAACATTTAAACAAAGTTTTTAAGTTTATTGACAATTCTTACTGTTGGGAGGATCAATTTCCTTGCTGCCCCGTCTCACTATTTTCAGTCCTTCAAATTTTTGTGATCCACTTGCTTGTGAATCTTCATCTCTGGTCTCAATCTCTTCTTCACTTTCATCTTTATGCACTTTAAAACAAACAAATACAAAAAATTAGAACATGTGCTTACATGATCGAACATTTAAGGGAGGCTAAAATAGTTCTAATGAGCACCACATTTTTCTATTCAGATATAAAGTGTGTCATATATGTTACCTGACAGTCAAGAAGGACAAAGTTACCAAGCAACATAAAACAAATGGACTTGCATACTCAGTTTCGCCAAGCTTGTGCCTAGACTTTGGCACAAATATTCAAAATTCTTTAATCTTGCCCAGTGACTTTGTGTGTATGACATATTGCATAGCAATGCACTTAAATCAGGACCCACTGTTCTTTCAGATGCTCTTAAATAGTGTAACTGATTGTGTTAACTCTCCAGTGTAACTAGATACTTACCGTCCTGTCTTTGTGCTGTCCTTGGCTGTCCTCTTATTAGCAGGGCTTGCTCAGCTCCTGCTTCAGTCAGTATTTCTTCTAGTGTATTGCGCTTGTGTCTCTCTTCTTGCAGCATTGCATCTTTCAGGTCAACTTCTGTTTTAAGGTCCACAATTTCCTTCTGTTTTTTTTGCAATGTCTCATTCATCTCTGTCAATTTTCTCAATAGTTCACTCTCCTTGGTTTCATATTCAGTCTTAAATTCCTGTTCAAGATGAACTAAAACTTTTTTAAAGACCTCAAAATGATTTGTAAAAAATTTACTTTTTTTACTCTCTATCATTCTCTCCACTTTTACAAATAAGCGTGTAACACTTTGGTTCGTGCTGCTTAATATATGGTACCTGTTTCCACATGCCTTAACACAACGATTATCTTTTGGCTGATTACGAGGAAATGCATTGATGAACAGCACCATACTGTAGTCTAAAGCCTCCTGACCAAACACTTCTCTGATTGCATCTAAAAGCCAATGCTCTTCATTGCTCTTGTCATCAATGACTAAGAGAAAGGCATGTGGCCCAGGAAAGACCAGAGATTCACAGAACTCCATTTCATTTTTCAATGATTTGACTGCATTTTTGAAAAACCAGAATGATTTCAAGCGTGCCAACCACTCAACTGGAGTTGTCACTACAGACACATGGCGATCCTGAACACAGCCCTCTCTTAACTCACATATTCCAGGACGTCTCCTCATTATTGCCTGATTTTCTCCTAATATGAATGCACGAACTTTACTCATTAGACTATTATCACTTCCAAGCACTATAAATCTCATGTTTTTAATGGAGCCAGTGGAATGTCCTGCTGCTTGCGTGAATGTTCCATCTGTCAAAAAGGATAAAAGTGAGTCAGGTCACAAATGGAAAAGCATACCCTTCAAATAATACAATGATAAAACTGAGCATTTTAATCTTGGGTGCTGATAAATAAGCTACAGATTAATAGAGTATTCCAGCTTTGGTAAAATACACATAACAGCTATGACAAAAAACATCTGTTCACCACATTTATCACAGAATCATTTTTTTCTAAATAATGACTGTTGTCCTGGCCTCCAGGTCACTGTTGTATAAATGACCCTCCTTTTGGGAAATCTATGTTTTCTGCATAATTATGCTTGTTTTTCATTTCTCTTTTATTGAATGCCCATGTTTATAAACTCAGTAAACGTCTTCTCACTCTCAACTGCTTTTGGTTGCATGTAGTTTGGCATTAGAACGGATGATCCGCTGATCTTCCAGGTCTCCCTGTAGCGCTGTCTTTGGTGTCCTACATTACAGACACGGCTGTTTATTGCTCTGTTCACATCTACAGTCCTCATGCCTCCTGAAGCAGGACTATGGCATGTTCACACAGGTGATCAGAGACCTTGAGCGTCATTCTGTGTTTTTCAGTCAGTAGAAAGATCTCCTTAATGTCCTAAGCATTCTTTTTACGGTCGTGTTGACCGAATATTTTCAGTCATTGCCTGAAGTTTTTTAGCAGTGACGGAAAAATCTAAAGGTAGTCCGTAATTTTGACAGATTACACTGAGGGTTATCAATGGTCAATCAAACAGAATTTTTACGACCCTGTCCCTGTCCTGGTCCCCCTCTGTGTTTGATCGCAATCAGGGCCCAGTGCGGTTGCACCGCCCTAATAACGGCCCCGCTAACATTGATATCAACAATACACAAGTATGTATTTAAATGCTTATCTTTGTATAACACTTTTAACTCATTACTTCACAATAAACCTAATGTAATAGAAAAACTTACCAAAAATGTACCACTTTAATTCACAAAATGGGCTACTTTTAAAGGGCCCCTATTATGGATTTTTGAAAATGACCTTTCCTGTAGTGTGTAACATAGCTCTAAGTAAATGAAAACATCCTGCAAAAATTTTTATCTGAAAGTGCACCGTATATAAATTTATGGTCTTTCAAAAGTAAGAGTCAACTCTGAGTCAATTAAATGAATCGTTTTTCAAACGAGTCATAAGCCGTTTCATTGTGACATCAAGACGAAACATTAGCATATTGCCCCGCCCACTTATTGCACGCAGACAAAAGGGGAAAACTTGAACCACAAACACTTCATCTGATTCCTGTGGATACTGGACAGCATCATGTCTAGAAGACGCTGTGCTCTATAATGTGATGGTAAAGCCAGTTTTTTTTCCCCTGCCCAAGGACGAGCATGTGAAGAATCAGTGGTTAAAATTCATCTTTACCACGATATCACAGCAGTATAATCCTAAACTTTTGCTGTGTTCCCTTTATTTCACTGACGACTGCTTCTCAAATCTCGGAGTTCGATACAGGATTCACAAACCATTTGCTCTTGAAAGATGGTGTTCAAAATACTTAGTTTTGAGTTTTATATTGTGTAGGTCTCCTGCTAACTAACTCACATTATCACTGTCTTAAATACTTCTGCTAATCAGTTGTGGGCCACTTATTACCTATAACTGTGTCTATTAATGCAGATTGTCTGTCATTCTCACTACTTTGAGGAAATATTTGTTTTACCAACGTTTATGTTACATCAGATCATTCACTCTAGAGCTCGGCTAATGTATACATGCACTGTTATTGATACAGTTTCCACATATTCGCTGCAATATATTTGAAAAATACTTGAAAAAATTGTTGATGGACATGCACTTGTTAATGCTGATAATGGTGAGGAATTATAGTTGCAACATCTCATAATGTCCCTCAAACTGAGTAGTGTATCACTGAGAAACGTCCTGCTCAAGCCATCATTGCGATGGAGGTTCGGGGTGAATTACAGTTCTTACAATGTTTCATCATCGGACTCGCGCTCGCATTGATATGGTCAAATCGACGTCATTGTTCGTTACTGTGTTTAGTTTACAGTGTAGGAAGCCTCAGGACAAGCAGAGCTGATGTTGTCATGGCAATGGGCGGTTTTGTTTTCGACATGCTGTACACGGTAGACCAATCACAACAGACTGAGCTGTCTGGCCAATCAGAGCAGAGTATATCGCGGAAAGGAGGGATTTAGAGAGATTGATTCATTTGACGAGTCGTTTGAGAGTCATTGAAAATGTGATGATGTGCAAATGTATATTATGAGGAAATTAAACAGTTTTTTTTACCTTTGATGCATGTAAACATGTTGTAGGAGACTCCATAACAACATTAGGAAACTTTAAAATAGCATAATAGGGGCCCTTTAAGTAGCCTAATACCACAAATAATTGTTGATTATTCAATAAATAAACACATACATTGTGGTCCATGAGTTGAAGGATTTTCCTGCTTGTCCGCCACTGTCGACGGCCTGTGGCGCTGTCGAGGTGCTGTAAGTCTATAATCTGCATCATCATTTTCTCCTGTGAGTAAAAATATGTTTGCAGTTAAAACACATTCATGTTGGCCTGACACTTAATGAGTTTGTCCTGATGTCCGCTTAGTCTGCTTAAAAGAGCTTCAGGTGCTTAAAACATGTGATTCTACAGAAACAAGTGCATTTATTCCAGGGGTTCAATAGAATCATGTAAAATTTGGAAATTTATAACATATATATATATATATAACATTTTATAAAAATACACAAAGCTCTGGATAGCCGGGATTTCATTCAATTTATTAACACTACCACAGCATAAAGTATTACAAAGTTAATGCAATTCAATTTACCGGTATTCAAATCATGAACAAAAAAAGACAAATATCTTACCATCATTTTCATCTAAGAGACGAGTTTCTGTAAGAAGCACAAAAGACAAAGAGTGGTAGTGAATCAAGATTGATAATGAACTAAAATAACATTTAATGATTTGATCATATAGAGTTGAATCTAAGATTAATAGTATGATGCTCATGTCTGAAGTGTCTTATATTTACAGTGATTCAAATACAAGGGTGTAGCATACTGGAGTAATTACTATACTACTTAATAATTACTATACTTAAATTTATACTGTATATATATTTATATATACTTTACCAAAGTACTTCTGAGAATTAATACTTTAACATTTACAAAGTCATGCAGGACACTTTGACTGAAAAGTTCATGAAAAACTCCAGGAATCATGATTCCATCAGTCATGTTTTAAATAAAGCTTACTTTAGAACTTATAAGCACAATTACTTGTGATTTTTGTTACATTTTTACTCAAGTGGGTTGTTTTGACTAGATATCTGACTTTTAATTTAGTCCGTTTTTGACCCAGTAAAGTTTAACTATAATGTATCTGTATTTTAGACCACTGATTTAATAACCTTAATTTAACTTACCCATTTCATAATCGCCACCATGTCCTGAAAATACACACACACACACACACACACACACACACACACACACACAAAGATTAATATGATAAGCAATGCAAAAAGCAATTGCACTGAAACTATATTTCACCGTCTTCAGAGATAAAAGGTTAGTCTGAGTTTGCCTACCTTTACGGGCGCGTCTCCGAGCCATACTGTGTAGAGAATGAACAAATTATAAAATAAAACATAAAAAATGGCCAGTTATTAGGAAAAACATAGTCAACACAAACGCATTTTGAGGAAGAAATTTCGAAAGTGAAAGATTGTTGCTATGCTGCGTTCCAGACAGCTCGGAATTTGTATTTTTTTCCACCTTGTTCATGGAAATAACGTCTGATACTCAACACAAAGTCTGACGTTCGACCCATGAACTCGGTACATCGATCAAGCCCAACCTCAGCGAGATGCGTCATTTGACGTCCCTTCCAAGATGTTTGTCCTCCTTCCAATGAGCATAAACGTAAAAAAAAAAAACTTTAACATTAGACAGTTAGTTTATGTAATAATACCTTAGTTTTAGCTTTTCGTCAGCTGTTTTTAATCAAGATAAAAACAGCTGACGAAAAGCTAATGCGATTAATGTTGTTTTTTGTTTTATTCTGTTCTGTTTTAGTCTGACAGAAAAACACGATATGCTCTCGTTGTGTCCTGGCGACATCATGTGGTCAACATGTGAACGTGACGTAGCCTACTCAAGGAGGTCTGAAATGGTCATTTTAATTTGGAAATTTCCCACGGATTCGCAACCTCGTCCGGAATTGTCTGTCCTCCAGTTGCTTCACTCTCCTATCCAGTTATCTCTCTCTCTATCTCTCATTTAGCTCCTTGGTTTGGTTTGTACTTTTCCCTCTCTCTGTATCATATGAAATTCTGATTGTAATTTTTAAATTAGAAATGCTGCCTTATTATGTTTTGCTTCAGTCAGAATATTTTGTAATTGTTTTTTACAAACTTCTTCTTTGAAGTCTCTCTTTATCATCTTTTAACTCTCTCTGTCTTTGTAAATGATCTGCTCTTCATTTAGCCTCTGGAAGTTCTTGCTCTGTGTTTGATTTTTGAATAAACTATTGCTTGCGGTTGGATTCTCGCCTCTCCCCGTCCCTGCTCATACATTACACAACTGTCTTGTATTTACTTGTGCACAAACATATTTTGGAATGGATATTTTTTATGTTTTTATTTTTATTTTTTTATAGTCACTATTACTCTAAAATATTACAAGTGTCTAGATAAAACTGGAAACAAATTAAGTTCTTTAACTCTCAAAATGTACCTCCAAATTAGGCTACAAATAAGATAGTGTGACTTCAGCCTGATTTGTACATTAACCTTAAAATTCATACATAGATTTCTCTTCTCATATGTTTCACATTAACTGTCTTTTCATGTGAAATTCCAGGAATTACTAATTGTCTTTGATCATGTGTAGGCTACATATTTCTACACTCAGGTGTTTTATATTAGTGGGTCAAAAATCTTTTAAAAATTTTTTGTTCAACTCACACAATTCAATGTCGTCTCTGAAACCTGTAAAATAAAAAATAAGCTAAAAAATAATCTAACAGCAGTTTAATTTAAGAATCATATGTAGCCTTGTCATTAATCGCTGAATGTTTATTTCAGAAATGTTCTAAAATTCCCATTGTGTTTTGTTTTCCCCTATCCATTAATATCAACACTAAATGAAAAAAAACGCAACTTGATCTTTTGAAGTCATTTCTGTATGTCAAACTCGATTAAATAAATTAGAATAATGAATAATTATGCCACTGTTCATTTTTTCGTTTGCTCGTCTAAGATGACGTCACGACAGTAGGCGGGGCCTGCTCGCTCCAGGCACGAGCCCGTTGAGGGCGGAATCGGATTACGTCAGTCACATTCACCGTGTAACACGGACACGGATCAGAGGAGAATAGATGAGGGTATGTTGGAATATTTCAGACATTAACAGTTAAATCTTTAACTTTCTTTCTTAAATGCCCTTCTTCAGTCGATATAATGAGTTATCTTGACATTTGTCGGTGTTGTTGTTGAATAAAGAGGCTCAATGACAGCTATGACTCCTTTAGCTAATGCTAAATTAACTTAGCATGATGTCCTCTCATTCTTTGGCAAACTTAGTGAGGCACGTTATTAATAATTAATTATCTGTAATGTGTTATAAACGCAATATAGTGTGTTTATGGTGATCCCGATCAGTATTATGTATTAACTCAAATGATTATAAATGTGATCATGCTAATGCTAGTGAACTATTTTGTGTCATGTATTTTTATTAATGTCAGTTAGCTTTCATAACTTAAATGGTGGAAATGCTTTATGTGTGAATAGTTTTGACGTCTCTTCAGTTTCATTTCAGTAAAATCTTCTCATATATCTTTTAAGAGATGAAATGTGAAATTTCTAAATGCATTATAAATAAAGGAAAATAAAATAAAAAATTCATGAAGAGTTGTTTACCAAAATAAAATTTTTGAGAAAAGAGTACAGAAAGACATTTGGACTAGTTGATTATTGATTTGCTGAATAATATTGGTTGTTTGAATAATATTCATATATTCAATATAAGTATCCAACACTGTTTTGATCCAAATTGTCACATATTTTTGTTTAGATTTTTGAAGATTTTGTTGTTTTCCACATTTTGGAAATTGGGAAATAGGCATTTACACATCTGGATGTCGACAGCAGCTGACTCCAGTTATGATGTTTATGTGTGTTCTGTTAACAGGTGATCCGCTGTTTTATATGTCCTGTTAACAGGTGATCCACTGAAGGCCGTGATGATGCTGTCGCGTGTCTTCCGGCTCCATGGCCTGTTCGTCGCCTCTCACCCGTGGGAGGTGATCGTGGGAACAGTCGCCGTGACGCTGTGTCTGATGTCCATGAACGCTTTCGCTACTAATGACCAGATCTGTGGCTGGAACCATCAGTGTCCCAAAGTACAGGAGGTACACGGATCGACTTTACTGGACTTCCAGAATACACTGTTATCATACAGATCTGTTTCCATGTTCATTCACAAAATTATTGACATAAAGTAGCAGATGTCTCTGTATATTTACACACAAGGTTTATGGTTTAGTTCCTATTTGAGCTGTTTTGTTGGTACTGAAGTCCAGCTCAGTTTATCGGCTGTAAACTGTGTGATCGGGAATTATGATCTTTACTGAAGCATATCTTTCAAGTTATTATATAAAACCAATGTTAACATGAAGATTGTTTGTGTTTTTTGTAGAAAATTCAAAGCGGTGACATGATCATTTTAACCATCACACGATGCATGGCCATCATTTACATCTACGTCCAGTTCAAAAACCTCCGTCAGCTCGGCTCCAAATACATACTGGGTGAGTTTCTCTCTCTTCAACTCATTTACTGTGATTTATTTCCAAATAAAATAGGATATTTAACAAGACAAGACAAAAAAAAAGATTTATAAGTTATTGGATTGGATTTATAAGGAATTGGATGTTCTCTATATCTGATTGTTCACGATAAGACCAGGAAACGTTGTCTTTCGTCTGTTTGACTGTTTGTAATAGAAATGTTTGATTTATTGTTTCATGTCCAGGTATCGCTGGTCTGTTTACCATCTTCTCCAGCTTTGTGTTCAGCACTGTGGTCGTTCACTTCCTGGGTAAAGAGCTCACAGGACTGAAGTATGACTCTCATCCGTCTCACACATTCAGGATTATTATCTTTCATTATAGTGTGTGTGTGTAAACGTGTCCTCGTGTTCCTCCAGTGAGGCGCTGCCGTTCTTCCTGTTGCTGATCGATCTGTCTAAAGCCTGCACGCTGGCCAAGTTCGCTCTCAGCTCAAACTCACAGGTACAGAAATATGATTTTTCTGCCAAAATATAATTAAACAACATCAAGAATATTGCGTTTTGTTTTTCATGGGCTTTTTATTTAATTGACCATTTCTTGAGTATTAAGAGCACGTGTATGTGTGTATATATATGTGTGTGTATATACCGGTATATATATACTACCGTTCAAAAGTTTGGGGTCAGTAAGATTTTTAATGTTTTTAAAAGAAGTCTCTTCTGCTCACCAAGGCTGCATTTATTTGATTAAAAATACAAACAAAAACAGTAATATTGTGAAATATTATGACAATTTAAAATGACTGTTTTCTATATTTTAAACTGTAATTTATTTCTGTGATCAAAGCTGAATTTTCAGCATCATTACTCCAGTCTTCAGTGTCACATGATCCTACAGAAATCAGTCTAATATGATGATTTGATGCTCAAGAAACATTTATGATTATTATCAATGTTGAAAACAGTTATTTACATTTTTATTTCATGATGCTATGATGAATAGAAAGCTCAAAAGAACAGCATTTATCTGAAATCTAAAGCTTTTGTAACATTAAACACAACCGTTCTAAAGTTTGCGGTCAATAAGAATTTTAATTTTATTTTTGGGGAAATAAATAAAATAAATCAATACTTTTATTCATCAAGGATGAGTTAAACTGATTAAAAGTTACAGTAAAGACATTTATAATGTTAGAAAATATTCTATTTTAAATAAATGCTGTTCTTTTGAACTTTATATTCATCAAAGAATTTTGAAAAAAATTTGTACATAACAATGTTTTCAACATTGATAATAATAATGAATGTTTCTTGAGCATCAAATCATCATATTAGAATGATTTCTGAAGGATCATGTGACACTGAAGACTGGAGTAATGATGCTGAAAATTCAGCTTTGATCACAGGAATAAATTACAGTTTAAAATATATTAAAATAGAAAACAGTCATTTTAAATTGTCATAATATTTCACAATATTACTGTTTTTGTTTGTATTTTTAATCAAATAAACGCAGCCTTGGTGAGCAGAAGATACTTCTTTCAAAAACATTAAAAATCTTACTGACCCCAAACTTTTGAACGGTAGTGTATATATAATTGAATATATATGTTTTGGGTTTTAATTTTTATTTTAGTAAATTTAGATGATTTCTTTGAACCAGTTCACACTGTCCATAAAACAGATAAAAAAAGTGAGCATGATAAATAATGAACAAATAATAGACATTCAAAACACATTAATGTTTTGGTGATATATTGATGTAAAAATGTAAATTATATAATTGCCCAGCTCTAAATATATAAAACATCCAACTTCATCCTCATACATAGAGCATATACTCACGTAAAGTATATAGCAAAATCACAGCTGCTCGACTGTTTATATCATCACAAAATGTAACTATATTATTGATGAGATATTATAGCATAAAAATATTACAAACATTAACATCATGATTTTCTGTAAAACAAATGTGTATTGTAAATAGTGATATACAAATAAATTTGATTTCACTTGATAAGTGTATCTATGTGAATATTGCTGTTTGTTACTTTGTGCTGTTATGTTGGTGCGTATGAATGTAATAATGACGGGTCACGTGACCCACAGGAGGAGGTCCGGGAGAATATCGCTCAAGGCATGGCCATCCTGGGACCCACGTTCACCCTGGACGCGCTCGTGGAGTGTCTGGTCATCGGTGTGGGCACCATGTCTGGTGTGTTAAAGCAGTGTTTCTCACTCTCTCGCTTTCCTCCAGAGACATGGTTTAATTAAAAGCAGGGCTACTATGGTCATAGAAACCTTCATGAGAGGGATTTTTATGACCTAATTGTGATTTCAGGGTGTGGAAATGTCAAAGAGAATTATAAAATCGTGTAAATTTTCAGGGTGAATATTTTTTACATTTTCTCAGCTTTAAAATATTTTTTTGTGCAATTTTTAGTCATGGAAATCTGTTGTATAGAAGTCGCTTGAACCCTTAAAAATGTCTTACTCTGGCTTTAAACTTCCTATTTATTTATAACTACTTCCTGTCTGACTCCAGGTGTGCCCCAGCTGGAGATCATGTGCTGTTTCGGCTGCATGTCGGTTCTGGCCAATTACTTTGTGTTCCTGACGTTCTTCCCCGCCTGTGTGTCTCTGGTGTTAGAGGTCAGTGTGGCACTGCTGGATTTGTGTCTTGTTTAAGATGTTCTGACTGAACTTTGATCTGTGAGTGATCTGTGAATGAGCATTGACCCCGGTCTCTCACCCCTGTCTCGTCCAGCTGTCCCGAGAGAGCCGTGAGGGGCGGCCCATCTGGCAGCTCAGTCATTTCGCTCGTGTCCTGGAGGAAGAAGAGGGAAACAAACCAAACCCCGTCACTCAGAGAGTCAAAATGATCATGGTGAGTTTAGGAAACATGTCACACACTGATCTTCAAAAGTCTGGGGTCGGTAAGATCTCGTTTTTGAAAGAAAATCAATAAAGATTCATTAAATTGAATACAAGTGACAGAAAAGACATTTATAACATTACAAATTATTTCCATTTAAAATAAATGCTCTCTTTTAAACTTTCCATTCATCAAAGTATCCTGAAAAAAATAACATATATCATGGTTTCCACAAAAATATGAAGCAGCACAACTGTTTTCAACATTGATCATACTAATAAATGTTTCTTGAGAAGATAATCCGCATATTAGAATGATTTCTGAAGGATCATGTGACACTGAAGACTGGAGTAATGATGCTGAAAATTCAGCTTTGATCACAGGAATAAATGGCATTTTTAAATATATTTGCATATAATGTTTAAATGGTAATAATATTTCACAATATTACTGTTTTTACTGTATTTTTACTCAAATAAGTGCAGCTTTGGTGAGCAGAAGAGACATTTGAATGCTAGTGTACATGCAGTGGTCACAAGAAGTATTTTAACAATAATTTTTTCCCTTGACTTTTTGCTTAATGTCTTTTAATAAGCTTGTGTTGATGTTTGTGTGTCCTCTTCTGGGCCACTTTACACTAAAATGACAGTGCATTGTGCCTGAAGTGTGTGTGTGTGTGTGTGTTGTGACTGTTCTGGTTGTGTTTGCTTCAGTCTCTAGGTCTGGCTCTGGTTCACGCTCACAGTCGACTCGTGACTGAATCTCCGACACACAACATGAGCAGTTCAGACGTGGATCTGCCCACACCCAACATGGAGTCTGACAGAACCATGTCCAGGTACCAGCTGAGGAACACAGCGAATGTTGCTGAGAGTTTAGGAGTCGTTTTAAACCATCTTGTTGTTGTTCTCAGTGTGGATTTGGAGCAGGTCATCACGCTCTCTCTCGCTCTGTTATTGGCCGCCAAGTACGTGTTTTTCGAGCAGGCCGAAACAGAATCATCCCTGTCAATCAAATCCCCTGTGGCCACGCCCAGCTGCGCTCTGACCAATAGGAGAGCAGGAGAGGACCGCTGTCAGAGGGAGTTGGCCCCGCCAAAAGCCCTGAAGACAATCCAGACTAATAAAGGTGAACCGGATCTTCCCTTCTTTCAACTTTCGTCCATTATGTTTGCTTGTTGGTTGATTCAATCTTTTATTCTTGTTTCTGTTGTTTATTAATTTGTTCATTGTTTGGTACTTTCTTTCATTTGTTCTTTTATTCATTCTTGTTTGTTATTCTGATTTATAGTTCTGTCAGATGGAGATGGAAAGCACGTGGAGGAAGAAGGGGACGAGTGTCGTGAGCTCCAGTCTCACCAGCGCCGCCCTGTGGACGAATGTCTCAGCATACTTAAAGACCCCAGAGTAATCAATCAATCAATCAATCAATCAATCAATCACTCACTCATGTGTTCACTGATCTTAAACCGTCATGTGCTTTACATCATCCCTCTCTCTCTCTCTCTCTCTCTCTCTCTTTTTTTTTTAAACAAGTGTTTGGTTTTTCTAAGATGCTGTTTTCACGTCTTGAGACTCTGTTTTAAATCCATTGCGCTCCTTCTAGCTCCTTTTTTTTATTTTTGTTTTTACTAATAAATGTTATATCTTTAATTTTTTTTGTAAATAATGTGATCTTAAAGTCAAGTCTCTCTCTCTCTCTTGTTTAAGAGAGGAGCTCGGTTCCTGAGCAACGCTGAGGTGACGTCATTGGTGGAGTGCAGAGGGATTCTGGGATACCGTTTGGAAGCGGTGCTGGAGAGTCCCGAGAGAGGCGTGGCCGTACGCAGAGAGATGCTCTCCTCTAAACTCTCAGACCCGTCAGCGCTGGAGAACCTGCCCTACAGACACTACGACTACTCAAAGGTGCTGCTCACCGTCTGCCACGTGTGTGTGTGTGTGTGTGTGTGTGTGTGTGTGAGGACGTGCTGTTTAACTCGGTTTAACTGTGGTTTCCTTGTTCTCAGGTGATCGGCACTAACTGTGAGAACGTGATTGGCTACGTGCCTGTGCCAGTGGGCGTGGCCGGACCGCTCCTATTGGACGGGAAAGAATTCCACGTCCCCATGGCAACGACAGAAGGCTGTTTAGTGGCCAGCACCAACCGAGGATGCCGAGCCGTCACAGTGAGTCTTTCGTTCATTTTCCTCATTATTGCTTATTTCTTTTTTCTGCTCATTCTCGTTTTGTTTGTTTTTTTGTTCATTCCTCCTGCTGCTTTATTTATTTGCTGTCATTCCTGCACTTGTTTGTTCCATCTTGTCTTGATTAGTTCATTCTTTGTTCAGTTCATTGTTGCTTGATTCTTTCCCTTTCGTTTGTTGATTAATCGTTCATTGTTGTTTTTCCTCTTACCTCTTTTGTTGATCTATTCATATTTTGTATTTTCTTTTGCACATTATTTTTCTTTTTTTGTCCATTCTTTATTTTTCTGTCATGTGCTCATTTGCTCCTTTTTTGTTGATTCGTTCATCAATTTTGTTTCTGATGTTTCTTAATTTCTTCGTTTGTTCTTACTTTAGTATTTTTGTTTATTTCTTTCCTTTAATTTGTTCCTTTTTTCATTCATTGTTGTTTTTCCTCTTTTTTTCTCATTCCTTCTTTCATTTTTTTATTTTCTTTCTTTAATTTTTTCAAAGATTGACTCAAAGTCTATTTTAATATGTTTTATGAATTGAAATGAACTATTTAATGAGTGAATGATTGAATGACTCACTCATAAACACTCCACTGCAGAATGAATCAGCGTTTTTGAACAAATCTCTTGAGTCTCTTTAACAGTCACTTGTCGCCACCTACTGGTGTAATGATGTAATTGATACCGTCTTTATTTGAAGCGTCATTACTTTATAAAAAATGTGGTTGAAAAGAAGCTGTTTCATACCCCTATACACGACAGCGGCTCTGTCTGGCTCAGCGGCGGCTCCAATATGCAGATCTGAATGTTCGCTGTGATCGTACTTATCAAAGCTTTAATAGACACAATGATGAGATTGCACGATTGTGATCTATTAACGGGTTAATGGTGCAGCTCTTCATGTGTTGTTCTCGCTCTCACTGTAAGTGTCAGTGTCCTCTAACAGATGAGTGCTTGTGTGTGTAGATGTCGGGTGGCGTGAGCAGTCGTGTTCTAGCGGACGGGATGACCCGCGGGCCGGTGGTTCAGATGCCGTCAGCGTGCCGGGCGGCCGAGGTCAAGGGTTGGCTGGAGAGTTCAGAGGGCTTCGGTGCCGTCAAACAGGCCTTCGATCACACCAGCAGGTCAGAGGGCAAAGGTCACACACAGAATGAGCCTCATATAGCACTGATATGGGAGAGTTTCCAGTGATAACCTGAGCTCTGTGTTCTCCAGGTTTGCTCGTCTGGACCGGCTGCAGGTCAGTTTGGCCGGGAGGAACCTGTACATCCGCTTCCAGTCTCAGACCGGAGACGCCATGGGCATGAACATGCTGTCGAAGGTGTGTGTGTGTGTGTGTGATGAAGCAGATCTGTGGGTCAGAGTTCACAGAGCATCTGAACTCCATGATTGACTCATATCTAGGTTTAAAGTTGCAGTGTGTGTGTGTGTGTGTGTAGGGAACAGAAGAGGCTCTGAGCAGACTTCAGGAACGCTATCCTGACATGCGTCTGTTAGCCGTCAGTGGGAACTTCTGCACCGATAAAAAACCAGCCGCTGTCAACTGGATCCAGGGCAGAGGAAAATCCACAGTGTGTGAAGCCGTCGTACCGGCCCGAGTGGTGAAAGAGGTCAGGCTGATAGAAGATCACGAGACACTGAGTTACGCTCCTCTAGGGGGCGGCAGAGAGCTCTGGCTGATGTTCAACCTCTGCACAACCTTCTCTATCTGTTCAGTGCAGGAAACTCCTCACGACTGATGGAGTGGATTGACTGCTGTAGTAATATGATGTGTGTGTGTGTGTGTGTGTGTGTAGGTGTTGAAGAGCAGCACAGGCGCTCTGGTGGAGCTGAACATCAGTAAGAATCTGGTGGGATCAGCGATGGCCGGAAGCATCGGTGGATTCAACGCTCATGCGGCAAACATCGTGACGGCCATCTACATCGCCTGCGGACAGGTGTGTGTGTGTGTGTGTGTGTGTGTGTGAGAGACATACACCTTATTGTTTTTAAAGTGTTAGGTGCTTTTTAAATGAAACACTCGAAATCTGAGTAAAGATTTCACAGCATATAAAATAAATAATTGTTCTAAATAAGATGTTAAGTGTATGTAATTACAGATGTGTGTGTGTGTGTGTGTGTGTGTGTGTGTGTGTGTAGGACCCTGCACAGTCGGTGGGCAGCAGTAACTGCATTACTCTGATGGAGAGTGTTGGCACAGATGGAGAGGATCTGTACATCTCCTGTACGATGCCCTCGCTAGAGCTGGGCACTGTGGGCGGAGGAACCGGCCTACCCGCGCAACACGCCTGTTTACAGGTGACACACACACACACACACTCTCTCTTTCTCTCTCACACACTCTCACTTTCTCTTTCACTCACTCACACACTCTCTTTCTCTCACTCACTCACTCTCTCACATAAACTCTGTCTTTCTCTCACACACACACTCTCTCTCACACACATATACATAAACTCTCTCTCTCACACACACACACAAATACATAAACACTCTCTCTCTCTCTCACACACACACACCCACCCACCCCCACCTCTCAAGTGTCACTGAGGCTCTGACATTAACCCATGACTTGTGTGTGTGTGTGTGTCAGATGTTGGGTGTTCAGGGAGCCAGTGCTCAGTGTCCCGGTGAGAACTCCCGAACTCTGGCACGGATCGTCTGTGGGACAGTGCTGGCAGGAGAGCTCTCACTGATGGCCGCTCTCGCCGCGGGACACCTCGTCAAGAGTCACATGACTCACAACAGGTACAACTTATACATACAGTATAAAACTCTATACATAAACAATATTTTCTTTTTTTCATTTGCAATGAAACAATATTGATTTTCAAAACATAAATAATATATATGGTATTTTTATATTCAATTCACATTTACTTGTACAGCGCTTTTCACAATATACATCATTTCAAAGCAGCTTTACAGAAAATGCATGATTATATAGATCGATTTTTTTTTTTGTTCAATCAATTTTTTTGTTTAAATTAGTTTCTAATTTAAAAAAATGACATTTCATTCAACATGTTACTTACCATTTCTGTGTAATTATTTGTGAAATATACTAGCATATATATATACACACACAATTGTTCAACAATGTAATTATAGCATACATATTTAATATTTTTTTTATATTTAAAAAATACAATATTACATCGGTTCTTTCTAAACTGCCTACTAATATCACAAATATTATTTAACTTATTATAGTACTAATATACTGAACTATATCACAATATGACTTTAGATGATATTGTTTTGTTGGGATTCTGAAGTTCTTTCACTCTCTCAAACAGGTCGAAGGTCAATATTAGAGAGACTGAAGCGCAGCCCAAGGA
The DNA here is from genome assembly GCF_951802725.1 of Rutilus rutilus. Taxonomy (NCBI): domain Eukaryota; kingdom Metazoa; phylum Chordata; class Actinopteri; order Cypriniformes; family Leuciscidae; genus Rutilus; species Rutilus rutilus. Next base: position 31,868,792 of record NC_140231.1, on the reverse strand, counting down.
AGCTTCATGAAGAGTGCTCCCCCAGAGAACTCTGGGAAATGAGGTCTGTGTGGTTCCTCGTGGTCGTTCTCGGGCCGTCTCGACGCGTGTCTGGAGGAGTTTTCTTCTGTGAAGCCGCCTGAACGGGAATTATGGGAAATACTAATGTTTTACGTTTGCTTTGTGCCTCAATTTTATAAGGCGAACACACGAGTTAACGAGCATGAGCTGCCCAGTGATTGGCTGCTGAGTGCGTGAGACTCGATGATTGCTCATGTTCCTGAATCTGTGTGTTTAGTCTTGCACTACAAGCCAGAACGGTCACTCGCTCAAAACCTGGTACGAGCTGATAAAGCCGAAACACGGCAAAGCTTTATCACTCTATGAAAACGGGATTTTTTTTCTCAGTTTTTAGACTCAATCATGATCTGAGATCAGGGCTTGATGGATGATTGTGTGGTTTGGACCTTTGAGAGCATCAGATTCTGAATGAATGTATTTAATTGATGTGTCGAATCAATCCTGCCAAACTCACTGTGACAAACTCCACTGACGGACCTTATAAACCAGGTGCTAATTTAATTTAACAAGTGATTTGAGCTTATGAATCTGAGTGTGGATGTTTGCATTATTTGCATTGTGTGTGTGTGTGCGCGTGTGTGTGTGTGTGCTACTAATGAAATGCGTCACGTTTCTGAATTGCCACTGTATGACTTTAAAGTGCTTCAGCTTTTCTCAACAAAAGCAAATCCTTTCACTTTCTGCCTATAGAAAGTGCTAATAAAGCCATATCTGTCTCTTAAAGTTGCGTTCTTTCCTGCTAAACTATTGATTTTATTCAATATTGATTTAGTATTTTTTATTAAATGCACCTAACTGGGAAAAAGAAACATTAACAGTGTTATTTGCATTTTGTGTGCAATAGATTGGGAAAAATGACTGATCAAAACTGTAATCTGGAACATTATTTGCACAGAGAAATGACCCACACAACAGTCAGCGGTGCAGAAAGATGTCAATCATTTTATTCCTCTCTAAACCGGCAGCGGCGCCGCCTCTATTCACAGTACATGTTGATCCTGACATCTGAACATTCAGTGCAAATGCAACTAATAACACACTAGACTGTATTAGAGGGACACACACACACACGCAGAACGCCTCTCTCCTGAACAACACTAACACATTCAGCTTTACGGTTTCACTCCGGTGGATTCGTACATTCGGGTTCAGCGAGCGTCTGGAATGTTTAAGTCGTACGAGCGTGACGTTTTGAAAAATCGAAAGCTTACCGTAAACGCTCGGATGTTGTCGTTGTGCACCTGCTCTCCTCTAAAGCGTCTTTAACAGTCTATCATGTGACAGTTTGACCAATGAAAATGTTCAGCAAAAAAAAAATGTAAAAGCTCTCGTCATTCTGCAAAAAAGTGGTTACTCTGTGTTTTTTGTCTTGTTTTCTATTACAAATATCGAAAGATACATTTACTGGAGACACTAAACGACTTTAAAATGTTCTAAAAAGTGAGTTTATGCAAATATCTCAGAGAAACTTAAAACGAGAATCAAAAAATCTGCCAAATAATCTTGTTTTCTCAGAATTTAGATTTTTTTTTTTCAGAAAACAAGACACTCAATAAGTAATTTTTCAGTCAATAAAGTAAATGCATCTTTATTTAAGAACTTTTTGATATTTGTACAGGAAAACAAGAGAAAAATACCGAGAAATAAAATCTATTTTTTGCCAGTTTGTGCCTTGTAAGATTGTTTATGAATGCTTTGAGATTTAGTTTTTACTTCGGAAAAATTCATTTGATCAAGAGAAAAAAAATAAATAAACAACTAATTCTACCCAATCAACAACTACGTGTGATCTACGCCCCAAATTTAAACCACGTCTCCCTATTGGATAGAATATGTAAGTGGCGTCAGAGCTTCTCCAGTGAGAAGACACTTCTCGGTCTGTCTTTGCTGATTGCAAAATCACGTTTAAATAATACAAGGTGTAAAAAAAAAAAAAAAAAAAAATCAATATGAAATGATCTTTGTAGAAACACTACAGGACGCCTGGGTCGTGGCGGCGGTCTGGATGTAGCAATAACGTGGGCGGTACGAACAGCAAGACGTACCAGATCAATAATGAGGCACTTTCTAGAAATGTTTGAGTAGGATACACACTTCTCACTTCTCATCTCTCTCACACACACACACACACACACTAAGGCATATGGAGTTGGATTAGTCAGGTAAAAGCATCGACTGACGATCTTCAGCAATAATGAAATTATATACAAATAATCTGCGCGCAAAGTTCGTCCGACGTATTAAAATGGTTCGCCCGTCGCGATGGATCTGTAATTGTGCTACGGTGCGTCGGCCGCTGAGACGCGCATATAACTAAAGATTACACAATCGTCCAGATCAGCTCTTCGTCAGCGTCGGATTCTGCGCTTCATCAAAGAGACGGCGAACGTCGAGACGAAAGGCAGGTTCACGGGTCATTCACAAACATGCCTCTGATTCCGTACTGAAACGTTGACGATTATACGAGGACAATGAAAGCAAAGCTGAAATGTTTGTTCTAAACAGAAAAACACTAATAATCAGGACTAAAAACAGCCGGTCTCGTGTGTTCAGCTTCAACACTCTCCGATATATATAAACTTCCCATCTCACTTACTTACATACATACATATATATATATACTTGTCTGGATCTAGACCTCTGGCAGAAACACGGCCTGTGTGAACTAGTGTGGCGCTACAGAAGGGCTTCAAGCGTCTGCCGATGGGGCCGCTGATGAACACACTGCAGGAGTGTGTGTGTGGGAACTGGACGCGCTCAGACACACTGACAGCAGAACTGGGGAACTGCGGAGGACAGGACAAAAGCAATTAATCATCTAGTCCACTATAATAACAACATAACACGGAATAACATAACTAACACTTTACAATAAGGTCCCGTTAGTTAAAGGTGCAGTGTGTGATCATTAGCGGCATCTAGTGGTGAGGTTGCGAACTGCAACCAACAGAAGTTACGGTGGCCGACAGGAAGTGATGTCATCGTCTGAGACAGCAGAGAGCAGTCAGTTAAACTGAGGTTTCTTTACAAAGATTAATTAAGAAATTAGGTTTACTTGATTATTCAGTAAAAACGATGTTATTGTGAATATTATTGTCACTTGTTCATCATTGTGTCAGTGTTTTACTCGCTGACTTTAGCTATAGCTTCTTTACACGAAGAACAACAGTGACGAAACGCGTTTGTCCGTTCAGGGCCACCGTAGAAACATGTTGTGCATTTATGTAGAGAGAAACGGCTCATTCTAAGGTAATAAAAGCATAACGGTTCATTACGTAGGTCTTTATACACCACTGAAAACATAGTTATGAATATTATATTGCATTTCTGTCAACAGATCCTCCTAAATATCACACAGTGCACCTTTAACATTATTTAATGCATTAACAATGTAATGTATTTCTTAAGGTATTTGTGCATCTTTGTTAATGTTAAGTTAATAAACATACAGTTGTTCATTGTTAGTTCATGTCAGCTCAGGTCCATAAAATGATATTAACAGATGCAACTTTTCATTTTAATAATGCATTAGTAAAATGTTAAAATTAATATTAATATAAATTTAAGATTAATAAATGCTTCAGAATTATTTTTCATTGTTAGTTCATGTTAAATAATGAAACCTTTTATTGTAACCAGTAAAATAAATAAATAAATAACATAATAAATATATAATAATAATAATAATAATAATACGATAATAGCAGCACTGAAAATAATATAACTAGTTAAATAAACAATAATAATAAAATATATTTAAATATATAACATAACTTAATTGAATATTATTTTTGAATATATAATAAAATAAATAATACAATAACAGCAGCACTAATCAAACTAAATATATTTGTTTTATTAATTATAATAAACAAAAATAAAATAATAATAATAATAATAATAGTTATTAAACATTTTAATATCTGAAAATAAGGACTTTTTTTAAAGACAACATGTAATGCAAATTAGCAGTTTAAAAAAATAAATCAATTATTGATTGAAAAAAAAAAAACCATCTTCCAAAGTATGTCTTCACCCAAATACAGTCTGATAAAGCTATAATAATAGTGATCTTTATTTTGGAGCAGCCGGATTGTGTATCTTGAACTGGTTCTCGTGTGCTGTGGTCTGGTGTACCTGGTGCTCAGAAGAGGATGGGCTTTCCGGCAGTTTTCTCCTGGACGTAGGAAGTGAAGCGCTTGAGGAATTTGGGATATTCTCTCTTGGCCACGGCCCTCAGGACAGACGCAGGAGCCCAGCCGCCAGGATTCACTGCAGCAACAACAAACACACGGCCAGTCAGCGTAACACCTTATTTATTAACAAGCAGGTGTGTGATGAATAGATGTCCCGTCAGTCATTGTATTCTCACCACACTAATGCATTTACATGAACAGAAAACATTTAGAAATATTGATATATGTTATTTCTATATTTTATTAGCTTTTTGATAAGATAAAGTACCGTTGGCCACATATGTGATCTTGCACAGGATGTTGTCTCTGCTGATCTCTTTGTTGCCCTCTGGTGGACTGACCAGCGTCTGGCAGATCATCCCAATGTTGATTTTAGCACGAACACATCTGTTGTTTGGCTGCATGAAGACAAAAACAATGAAACAATGACTCATAAATAAATCATACAGCGTCTTCAGAAATAAGCCTGCATGCTTATTCATAAAAGAAAAATTGATAATTTTGACCCATATAATGTATTGTTGGCTATTGCCACTTATATACCCGTGCGACTCGTGACTGGTTTTGTGGTCCAGGGTCACATATAAATAAATACACCCCTTACCATAACCACCAGTTTCAACACACTAATAACTAACTCAACCAGGCCCCGCCCCTTTATTCTGCATATTAATTATTCAAATGAGGAATATTGTGACGTGTTCGTTCCTGGAAGAAACTCAAGAAGTCAGAAGAGATCCACATAACATAACCCTGTGAACTCACTGAGCTGCTGCTCGGTTCATCACACACACGCTGACTCAGCGGTTGCCATAGAGACAGGCTCACCTGGGCATTCTCGTGGTCGACTGAGAAGTTGCAGACGAGCCACGTGTCTGGGTCGTTCTCGTTATTGGCCACGATCTTGCGGATGGCAGACAGATACAGGACGTCTCTCTGGGACGCTGGCCACACTCTCTGCACGAGGGAAACACAACATGAGGAAGTGCTCTTCCACTGAGCCCAGTGTCTCTCACACACTCTTCTCACCTTATGAGTCTGGTAGATGATGACGGCGTTATCCGACAACGTTTCCACGACGCTGAAGTTTTCAACAGTAGCTGGAGACAAAAATGAGACCTGATATAAATGATGCCAGACGAGCTGAACACAACTAAATGTAGTTCTGTGTGTATGTGTGTGTGTGTGTGTGTGTGTGTGTGTGTGTGTGTGTGTGTGTGTGTATACACTCACTCTCCCAATCGTTACGGACATCCGTGTCCCAGAAGTAGTGGCAGACCTCATGACCTGTGACCCCTTTGACAGAGTGTGTGGCCTTCAGCGGGTCCAGCACGATCCCGTTCTCCTCCACCTCCCTCCGGTACACCTGACACAGAGAGAGAGAACACACACACACACACACACACACATTAGAGTTTTAGACCCAGTTTTAACCTTGTCAGGCACCATGTTAAATGAATCTCAAAAGTGACTGATTCCAGTAGTTTGATCATAACACGATGCTAAGCTAATGTCACGATGAGGCACAAAAATACATAGAAGTGATATTGTTAACAATTTTTTTTTAAACATTTTGAAATAAAAATAAAATATAAATATTAGATGAAAACATTAAACTAACTGAAAATATGAAAGGTTGCCATGGCAACTAACTGAAATAAATTAATTCTAAAACTGAAATAAAATAAATAAATAAATAAATAAATATACATAATAAAAAAATTATATAAATAATAAAAACAAAAAACAAACATCTAAACTAAAATAAAATATAAATATTAAATGAAAACAAACTAACTGAAAATAAGAAATGTTACCTTGGCAACTAACTGAAATAAATTAATTCTAAAACGGAAATAAAATAACTAAATATACATAATAAAAAATAATATAAAATATAAATAATAAAAACAAAAAACAAACATCTAAAATAAAATAAAAAATGAAACTAAAAAAAATATATATAAAAATAAAACCCAACTATAAACATCAATTTAAACTAAAACTGAAATCAAATAAATAAAAATATTAAAAAGTTTTTTTTTAAGTGTTAAAAATTTAAACTAAAATTAAAATGAAAGCTGAAAAAACAAATTCAAAACATTAATGAAAACCAAAAAAAAAAAAAGATAAATTAAAATAAAACTCAATTTAAAACACTAACAAATACTAATATAATATGCTACCAAATACACTGCATAGAACGCACAAATATTGGGCTGAAGAGTGCGTATTGAAATCATCTGAACTCATTTCTTTCCATACTCGTACTGTCCTGAGTGTGCTCACCTTCATCTCCCCCTCCTCCACCACCAGCTGCCAGTTAGCATCTCCACCCACGTCCTGCAGAGAGTAGGTCATGTGATTCTTCACCATCTCCTCCACCTGCCCAACAAAGCAGAACAAGAAGGTCAGAGGTCATGCCCTCATTTAAGAGGATCTAGGTAAATCACACTAAAACTGAGCAGCAATCTGTCAACATGAAACTCCTTTCACAACCCACTTCACTTCTGTAATGTACGAGTGAAACAGTATTTCCAAATGAAACGCATCAGCAAGACTTCCTGAGGTCAAGTTCACCCTCCAGAGCATCTCCACAGAACGCTTATTTGATGTTATGGCTGTAAACTTTATTACAGGCATTAAATTGCTGGTTTTAGAAAGGCCATTTGTCCATATTGCTAAGATCATTGTCTTGCATTGCATTATATGTTTTGCCCTATAATTAAAGCAAAAGAGCTTTGGTCATAAAACTAAACATTAAATATGATCTCACTAAGAAATTATTGGTATAACTTACACCAGTATAACTAAAGTATAACTACTTAATTTAATTACATAGTACAAACATGCACACATAAGACCATGTGATTTAATAATAAAACCAGGAACATGAATTACGACAGCAAATTTGCTTCATTTTGATGTCATAGTGACTTAAAGTAAGATAGTTCCAGCAAATTATGATTTCAAAAAGACACTTAAAGGGCAACTCTCGCCAAAATGCAGCCTAGGGTCTTTTTGTGAATCTACTCGAGGCAAACTTTCATTTAAAAGCATAATTAGGATGGAAACGCCACTTTTAAGTTTGACCGTATTTTCGTTTTTGGTCAAATTGCCTTTTGAATGGGAGTGCTTGGGGCACGACTATGATAGCATCAAAAATCACTATTTTTAAAACACTAAGAAGGCTCAACACAACATGAAACTGTGCTGGAAGTATCACCAGCGGCTCTACACATGAACTCCAGCATTGAGAACATTGTTTGTGTACACAGAGTTCACTAAAAAGAGAGATTTTGAACAACTCACTGTAGCTGTGTGTCCGCCGGCATTTTGACAGTCAAAACTAGTCGATCTCCGAATGCAACGTAACAGGGAGGAGAGTAAAGATGGAAAGCTCCTAAAGTTTAGTTCCATATAAATTCACGGATAATTTGTTGTTTTGTCGTGAAAATCAATATTGACCTTGTATTTGAAAAAGGATCCTCATATAAGAAGCAATACTAAAATTCAGAGTCAGCTCATTCACATCGGAGATCGACTATTTTTGACTGTCAAAATGCCGGCGGACACACAGAGACAGTGAGTTGTTCAAAACCTTTATTTTTAGTAAACTCTGTGTACACAAACACTGTTCTCAATGCTGGAGTTCATGTGTAGAGCCTCTGGTGATACTTCCAGCACAGTTTCATGTTGTGTTGAGCCTTCTTATTGTTTTAAAAATAGCGATTTTTGATGCTATCATAGTCGTGCCCCAAGCACTCCCATTCATTTGACCTAAAACGAAAATACGGTCAAACTTAAAAGTGGCGTTTCCATCCTAATTATGCTTTTAAACGAAAGTTTGCCTCGGGTAGATTCACAAAAAGACCCTAGGCTGCATTTTGGCGAGAGTTACCCTTTAAAAAGTATCATTAGCTATAATTTCAAAAAGCCAAACACACAAAGACAGAAGAAAATAGAGGTAACAAGATTATGTGGTTTTAATGTGTTGTTAACATAGCAAAACATAGTGCGCTGCTTATGCTAAATAATCATTTATTTTCCTTACAATTGAGCACACTGATGAATCATGAGACATATCAAGACAATAAATCGACTATAAAGTATGTTTTTCCCCCCCAATATATTTGTTTTACATTTTTAAAAAGCTACTATATTTGACACTTGCGTTACATTTACATTTGGCGGATGCTTTTAATCAAAGCAACATCATATTTGATTAATGTGTCCCATCTCAGATTGCAATCAGCGCCAGGCAGCTAAGCAGCTCACTAAGTTTTGATATGTTTTGATCTATATATATATGCATCAGCAGTGTAACATCCAGTCAGCAGCTCCGAATGAGTGTCGGATGAGTGTGCTAGAGGGCGCTGTTACCTCAGCACTGAATCGGTGCTCATAGAGTGAAGGAGTGAAGACTACAGCAGAAGATGAGGGAGAGGAAGGGCGAGAGGGGGGCTACACAAGTGAGGAAGAAGAGAGAAATGCAGCTTCATCAGGAGTGCAGAAAAAAAAGAAAATGGACTGAGACAACAGGGGCACAGGAAGAGGTCTGCAGATGATCATGATGAGAAGACCATGAAGAGGACCAGACTCACCTTCTCAGCGAATCGGTGCGAGCCCACGGTGGAGTAGGCGTCTCCTGAAGGCACTGAATTGCTCCTCAGTATCCGGCTCTTCTCACACTGAGACTAGAAAAACAAACATGCGTTAATGATTAAAAACATGATTAACTTCCATAATGTGAAGCACTTCAAAGTGAAACTGAATAATCAATGGAAAATGATTTAGGGCTGGAACTTGATTGTTTCCATTAGGATTTGATATGGATGGTGAAATATTAATGTTTATAATCATTTATTTTCCACACACTGATTAATCATGAGACATAATGAGGCAATAAATCGACTATAAACTCTGTTTTTCCCCCCCAATAAATTTGTTTTACATTTTTAAAAAGCTACTATATCTTACACTTGCATTACATTTCCGTTTTTGCATTTGGCAGATGCTTTTGACCAAAGAAACATATCATTTGGTTCTGCAGTTTTTAAAATCAAATTTAAGACTTTTTAATAAATAGTATAAAAGTAAAACATTTTTTTAAAAAGATCAGCGTAAAAGTTTAAAATACTCAGGACACATTTTATTCAATATATACACTACCATTCAAAAGTTTGGGATCAGTATTTTTTTTTTAAGAAATTAATACTATTGATAAATTAATAAATTGGTCAAAAGTGACATTTATAAAGTTACAAAAGATTTCCATTTCAAATAAATGCTGTTCTTTTGAACAGAAGACGACGCGTGTGTGTCAGTATCAGCGTGCTGGATGTCTTAAAGGGACAGCAGCCTAATATTACTGCGGTCTGAGTGTTATTAATGTTAATCAAACAGCAAAAGACAAGGAAATCACTCACTCATCTTGACTGAATAGCTTTTGTAACTTTAATGATGATTAATCTTTATTTAATTAATACAGTGAAGCTTATATGCAATGTTGTTTTACATTTGATTACTTCAATTTCTGTACCTGAAAACTGAAACTTGAAAAGCATTATTTTATTTGTATATTTGCTCTATTGTATTTATTTGTGCTGTTGCTTGTGGTTTAATTATTTGTTCTTATTTTTTTGTTTTTAATTGAGAGTAGTCCTTTTTCCCCTGAACACAGCACATACCGAAACCATAAAACCATGAGTCATTTGAACCGTCACACCCCTAATACACACACACACCCACACACACACACACACACACACACACACACACACACACACACACACACACACTCTGATTCTGTATCAGAGCCGTCTGTAATCACACACCTGCTCTTCTATTTTGTCTTGTCGGTCCAGAGCGGCCTCCACGGCATCAAAGAACTCGTCTTCATTGATCAGGCTGTTTGGACCCTCCTGATGGACAGAACAAGATGATTAATACGATAATATGATTAAGATCTTAATGCGCTTTCCAGCTCTGCCTTCAGTTTTTAAGTTCTGCAGGCATTAGCGCACGTACAGAAACCAAACCCACCTCGTAATCGGGCCCTCCGAAATGAGACTTCTTCTTGAGCTCACACAGAGCTGATTTATACGCCTCCTCCACCCTCCTCCTCTTCTCCATCTCCTGTAGAAAGCAAGAGACTTTAGCTGAGTAAACACTCTGCTGCCGTCATGTTTAATGTCTTGGCTTGAGTGGATCTTGTCTCGGTGTGATCTGGGCAGAGCGAGAGACTGTATAGGTGCAGGATTGTTGTGAAGCGCTCCATTGTTCTGACTGCATATGTCAGTATTGTGCTGAATGCTGCTGACTGCGACACATTCGGCTCGGTCTCTGTAACACACGCTCGCCACGTTCACACCCAAACCCATTAAAACGGCTGGATTCACTCTTCTGCCAAGAGAAACAACAGCTCTCCATGTTTAGGAGCACACCATCACCAAAATTATGCTCAAACTCTCAGATATGATTTGACTTCATGGAAATTACCAGCCCTTGCAGAATTTGCAATAGCAGCAGTGTAGAGATTTAACATGGTAGTAAATATTGGTTCACTATATAACTACAGTAGTTAAACAGGAGGTGTTGATATTTGCTGCATATTAAAATAATAGAGTCCAGTCACATTAGTCACACAAAACTTTCTGATTGGCTCTTACTCTGACAGAAGACATCTTATATCAGATTATTCTAGATTGCACCAGTGTCATTTTATAATTATTTATATAATATTTATTAATATTTTGATATAGTTTTTATCTTTTTATTTTCAGTTTTCACTTTAATTTAGTTTAAATTTTAGTAATTTTTGAGGCACGCATGTCATTTTTATTAGTTTTTTTATATTTCTATATAGCTTTAATTTATTTTTATTTCAGTTAAAGTAATTACTAGTAATAATTTCAACATTTCATTCTAGTTAGTTGGAAGTTAGTTAAAGGAAACATTTATAATTTCAATTATACACCCTAGTCTGCACAAACCAGGCGATTATCTGCAGCAGTATTTGATGCAGTCATGAGTCATGTGACTTTATTTACTTGCATTTATTCAATGTCAAAGGGTGGCATTATTTTTATATGAAAACTTTTAAAAACCAAAATACATTTGAAACTGCAAGAATGTGAAAGGCTACACTGAAACTGAAGCTGACTACTGCTCTGGATGATTAGTTGATTAGTATAAATGAGTCGTCATGGAAGCCCTATAGCATCAATACATAGCATTTCTACTAGGGATGGGACGGTATGAAAATGTAATATCACGATTATAGTGACCAAAATTATCGCGATTATCAATATTATCACGGTTTTGTTAAAACAAGATGAAAGTGTTCAAAAAGAGTTGATGCTCACACTGAAGACATTTCAACAAGTTTTATATTTGAAAATCAACAAACAACAAATAAAACAAGCAGCTCTATGCACTTTTTAAAGCATTTCCTTCCTTATAATGACGGTCGTCAATAGCAACGCATTATAACACCGCGCACATCCATTGTAACGGCCACCTAGTGTTAAGTAGTGTTCATGACATGAATGTGGATGTGCCTTTAAGATAACTTCTTCTATGGCGTAAGTTATTGTATGCATGCTGTTTTTATGTGAGCGCGCACGCAAAGTGAGAGTGAGATTGATCGCGCAAAGAGGAAGATGACTGCTCTACTGCTGACCGTTGTTTTATAATGTGTTTACTTCCACTTTGATTTGTAGCGTGTTTTCGAGTGTTTTCTTTTCCCTTTTAACATTCGCTCTTCGACATGTATGTGAAGAGTGTGCTTAACTGAGAGAAAACATCTATAAAAGTCTCGTTCGCGCGCTCTCTCGTTTCATTCAAATACAACTTGCCGTCTTGCGTCTCCGTTTTTAACTGTATTGAAAATTAAATCGGAGTTGATTTATTGTTTACAGAGTTTGATAATATTGTTGTGATCATCTTGTCTGAACGATTGTTTTGTACGCTGTACATAATGGATTTATAAACAGACTGTTGCTGGCTGAACAGGATCTAAAATCGAGATAATCAAACACGGTTTTAATGATAATTAAATTTTAAACGATATTACTAACCATCAGTACATTTTATCGTGGTTTATAGTGAAACCGGTAATCGTCCCATCCCTAATTTCTACCAATCTCACAACTACTTTAGCCGCTGAATAGCCAGGGCTGATGTGCATTCATTTTGACGACAGTTCACACATACATTTTTTGCTCTGCACTATGATTTCACAGTGAGGAGAAGGTTTGGCTCTGTAATTCAGGGCTCAGGCAGTTGACAGACTGCTGTTGTGATTGTGACTCTGACAGATACAACATCCCTCTCCTGATTTTAGTGGCTCAAGGACGAGCTTCCAGACGCGTCTCGTACCTTATCCAGCCTCTTCTGCCAGCTGTCCTCTCTCTTCACCATCAGGTCGATGCAGTGAGAGAGTGTGGCCAAGATCCCCGCCGTGGTCGCCTTGAACGTGATGGCCTCTCCTTTAAAATCTATCCCATTAATGCCTTTATGACTCAAACACTGGAATACTGATGGGGAGAGAGAACACATTCAGTTACACTCTTTAGAGATTCATCTTAAAGACATTATTTTACTAGACAGTGTCCAAAGCAGGCACGATGTGATAAACATCAATCGAACTAGAGGTGCTGAAAGGCACTATATCAATAATTATTATTATTATTATTATTATTATTACTATTATTATGAACCGATAAAACAAAATCCCTTCCATGTTATTCTGAGTTTTTATTCCTAACCACTACCAGTAGTTGCCCAGAGTTATATTTCTAAGTATTTTATATTACATTTATATGTACTGTATGTATTTTAATATAAATAAATATAAATATAGATATAAATATAAATATAAATATAAATATATATATATATATTTATATATTTATTTATTTTTTTCTATTTCTATTTCTATATATATATATATATATATATATATATATATATATATATATATAGGATGTGACTTTGTTGCTTCACAATATTATTTTTTTAATAAAGACTTGGTTGGGACACGGTGCGAAACATCTGACAGAACATCTGTCATTCTTTGTCATATTATTCAAGAACAGAAATGGTTTGATGATCACATATATATATAATTTTTCCACACAAAAAAAAATGCAGAAATGCATAACACAATGAAAACATCAACATCATGAAGAAATGCTGAGTTTATATTATAGATTACACACAAATCATTACAATAGGCTCAAATTACTGGATCACTGGAGTAAATTAAGTGGACAAACTGCTCAAGTTGTCAGTGCCGCCCCAGTGCCGTCTCCTCGAGCTGAATCAGAGAGAGCTCACTGAGCGTGAAACCTGCTGAATTTTCACATACACAGAAATCAGAATGTGCTCACACTCACGTTTCTCCTTGCTGCCGTTATTGTTATGCAGGAATTCTCCATCCGAGCGAGTGGTAGGAAAATCATCTTCATCATCCTCCACGACTGAGATGAGAAAACACACACACACACACACAGTCAGAGTGAACTCATTACCCTGTGGTTGGTGGTGCCCAGATCGGCCCATTCACACACTGAGAGTCTACTGTAGACACGCATACTGTAGTACAGGGGAAGGACTAGGACGAACAAAAGAGGCAGTTGATCATTTGTGTGAATCAACAGGCCCTTGTGCTGTAACAACAGATGCATCCAGAGCGAGCGAGAGGAACCGCACCAATGCAGAGGAATCTGGATGCTGCCGCAGTCTGAATGAGTTTCAGCGCTGTCTAAACATGCCTGTCAGCAGAATCACTCCACTCTGACTCGCACTCACGCTCCGTCTACTCACTCTTGTCCCTCTGGAGCTCGTCTCTGTGAACAGCATCGGCACAGCCGTCGAAGTACTTCTGGAGCGTGTCCACCTGCCTGCACAAGATGTCCCGAAACGTCTCCATCTCAGACAGCTTCTCCCGCAGACTGTGACCCTTCTGTGGGTCACACACGCAAACTTATTTGACTTCAGACTAGGGAGGAGAGGCATATTTGATACATGCAGTCGCTCTGTATATTTCTATAGCATCACTGTAGGATTTACTTACTGTAAAGTTAACGAAAGTTATCATGAGGATTGTAATGTTTAAAGCAGATGTCTTAACAAATGTCAGTAGACCGGGACGTTTTTTAAACGAGCCGTTTATTCATAAATACGTGAGATCGCTGTGAAAATACAGACCGGAAGACAAAAGACAGCGAGCGCAGCGCTGAAAAGGGGCGGAGCTACATAAGGTCTATAGAAGTGATGTTTTTTTTATTGGCATCGATCAGTATTGGACATTTCGTTTGTGCTCTTCTCACCTTAAAGGAGGAGGTGGAGGTGGCCGAGTATCCGCTGGTGGCTGATGTGAGGGAAAGCATGGATCCATGTCTCCTCAAACTGGACTCGGAACCATAACCAGATTCAGCCTAAACACAGACAGACAAAGATCATGTGATATTCAGAAGCACTTCCACACTAAAGACTCCAGTCCATCAGACAACAGAGTGTGTGTGAAAGCCAGGTTCATTTGCAGAATTTGATGACAACAAGCAGGACTATCGACCTAAAAGTGGAGCAGTGAATAACTTGTGCTTATCACTGCAGTTATTTTTAAAGGAATTAATACAATTATTCCGCAAGGACGCATTACATTTATCAAAAGTGACAGTAAAGACATTTATAAATGTTACAAGATTTCTATTTCAAATAAATGCTGTTCTTTTGAACTTTATATTCAGAGAGCAAAAGTATTAAGCAGCATGCCTGTCTGACATCGATAAGAAATGTTTCTTGGGCAGCAAATCATCATATTAGACTGATTCCTGATCATGTGACACTGAAGACTGGAGTAATGATGCTGAAAATACAGCTTTGATCACAGGAATAAATTATATTTTAATATATATTCACATAGAAATTGTTCCAATTATTTTAAAGCCCCACTATGTAGGATTTCCGTTTTGGTCAAACAACGACCCCTAGAGTCGCTGTGGACTACTTGTATTTAACGTTACTGTCGTAAATACCACTCACGCAGAGCAGTCTCTTCACTCACGGCCTGATCCCCTCCCCCCTGTATACCGGTCCCCGTTCAGTCGGATAGAAGCTGTAACGAGTGGAAATAAGGTGTGGCCCCTTTAAGAGCTGCGCGCGCCCTGTTTAAAGGGATACTCCACTTTTTTCGGAAATATGCTCATTTTACAACTCCCCCAGAGGTAAACAGTTGAGTTTTACCGTTTTAGAATCCATTCAGCCGATCTCCGGGTCTGACGGTACCACTTTTAGCATAGCTTAGCATAGATCATTGATTCAGACGAGTCCAGTAGCATTTCTTTCAAAATGACCAAAGAGTTTCAATATTTTTCCTATTTAAAACTTGACTCTTCTGTAGTTAAACCGTGTACTAAGATCGACGGAAAATGAAAAGTTGCGATTTTCTAAGCCTATATGACTAGGAACTACTCTCATTCTGGCGTAATAATCAAGGAACTGTGCGGCTGTACCATGGGTGCAGCAGGCGTAATGATATGACGCAGCGCCTGAAAATAGGTCTAATAGGTTAGACAAACTTAGTCCCGGTCACGTTGGAAGAAGTTACCGAGCTGGGGACTATTTTCAGGCGCTGCGTCATATCATTACGCCTGCTGCACTCATGGTACAGCCACATAGTTCCTTGATTATTACGCCGGAATGAGAGTATAGTTCCTAGCCATATAGGCTTAGAAAAGCGCAACTTTTCATTTTCCGTCGATCTTGGTACACGGTTTAACTACAGAAGAGTCAAGTTTTAAATAGGCAAAATATTGAAACTCTTTGGTCATTTTGAAAGAAATGCTACTGGACTCATCAGAATCAATGATCTATGCTAAGCTATGCTAAAAGTGGTACCGTCAGACCCGGAGTTCGGCTGAATGGATTCTAAAACGGTAAAACTCAACTGTTTAACTCTGGGAGAGTTGTAAAATGAGCATATTTCCGAAAAAAGTGGAGTATCCCTTTAACTTTCGGCAGTCTGTATTGTATGTGCGCCTCGAACACCCCGTAAGCGGGTTGTTTCTGTTTGACGCTCATTCTTGTCCTATTTTTGTCTATCAAGTAATGCTGTGGACGGTAGAACGTGTGACAGACAGTTACACGAGTTCGATTGGGGAATAAACACAACGCGTTACAAATCGTCGGACATCGAACAAGCACAGCTAGCCTCCGAAGATGTCTACTAATCCATCAACAAGAACGCCAGGTGCTTGTCCGAGTGATATACAATATAAGCAATATACTTACAAGTCCAACAGCATGTGAGGACGTGTTGGGGGAAGTGAGGTAGCCTATGCCGTAAAGCAGTCGAATTTTGTAGTTCTTTTTGTGCGCAGGTGTTACTACCCGAACCCCGAAGTTTAAAAGTACGATTAAAAACTATACAAACCCCGTCAGGCTATGGCAGACGTGTCATTCAACCTATTTTAAGTCGATGTACCATCACAAGGATTTTGGAAATATATTATGAAGGTTGAAAAGTTACTTAGTGTTACTTTAAATGGTAATAATATTTCTGTATTTTTGATCAAATAAATGCAGCCTTGATGAGCTGATACTGAGAAAACTTACCAACCCCAAACTTTTGAACAGTAGAGTATATTTCATTTTTGACACCCTCTCCTAATAAGTCATTATCTCAGTGTAGTTGTAAACAGCTGATGCTAATGCTCATGATGATACTCTGGCTTTGACACGGTTCAAAACTAGGAGAGGTGGAATCACGCTCAATCAATATTTAGATCAAACTAAAACTATAATAATACGAGATTTACACTGATATTTACACAGCCAACCTCAAATATGACACTTTAAAAACAGCATAAACTGGGGTGTGTGTGTGTGTGTGTGTGGTTGACCTGAACAATTTCCACTTCATCTTCAGGGTTCGTTGCTCACACACAGACAGAAAGCTCAGAGAGTCACTTTCCATGAACTCAGAGCTCTCTTGTGGCTCATCTCATGAGTAACAGCCTCTTAAAATAGTGTGTGAGTTTTTTTAGAAGCATAAACACACACACAATGACTGTCTCCCCATGAGGCTTTGGGCAGAACATGACGGTACAAGCCCAGGTTATTGTATCTTTCCTCCAGATGAACTACTTTGACCTCTGTGCCATGTTAATAAACTCACCTAATCTGGTCAATCTGAGAGAGGGGGTGATGAAATACGATCTGAAAATCTTTCACTTCCCCTCTGACGTTCCGCATACTGGAACCAAATTAAACAAATGAATCCAAGTTCTCTCACACACACACACACACCTTTCCTGTAGATAAGAAATGCCAGTAAACACACACAACTTTACAGTCACAACAACCTATTTTTAAATAAATGTACTGTCAGAGCAGATAAGAGTCAAAACACAGCCTTCAGTAAAAGTAGTACTGGTAGCATTTGAGTTTATTGCCATATGAGCATCACCGGCTACATGGCAGATACTTATTAAACACTGAACACCACAATATCATAAGTACAATATAATGAAAACAAACTTAGACAAAAAAAAAAAAAAAAAATAAGTACATGTACAAATTGAGTGCAATTCTATGAAAGATCATTTAAATGTACTTGTGCAAAAAAAAAAAAAAAAAAAAAAGAATAGAAAAAAATATGGATCCATAAATAAGTCCTTAAAAGTTTCAGCCTTCAGTGAGAAACTTTTTTTTTCTGACATTTGCTGTGTTTGGATTGCAACTATTACCATAAAGATTTATCTCCAAAACACAGATTAATTCAACCAGTTTAATAATACTAGTACACTTTTATTCTCTGCTACAGAGTATATACTAGTTATCAAAACTAGTGTGTGAAACAATGAGTGATGCACAATTGGTGAGTGAATGATGAACACGTTGCATTATGGGATACTGTATTCCTTGTCATGTGCCCTTGTTGTATACTGCACATTTTGGGTATGCATATGGAAAAACTCACATTTTGTAGTATACACGCTACGCTGAATATACACACTGTTTTAGTGAGGACTTTAACATTGTCCACCACTAGATGGCAACAGTGAGCTCAGTCCACGGTTGAGTGGGTTTAATCTGAGGTAACTATCGGGTAGGTAGAACTAGAGATAACCATTCAGTGTCTCAATCAAACACGGGCCAGTCCTGCATTCACTCCAGCCAACCAAACGCACTCTTACTGTGACTATGGCATTGATAATGCCTCCACTGACCAATCAGAGGTCAAGAAGAATACTGGCCGTGTCTGAGTTACACATCAATAGCCTCAGCGGCCGGTGCGCAGATGATAAACTTCAGGATGATAACAACCATTACCCACCGTATCACAGACCACACACACACACACACACACACCAAATCAATAAACCTAATCAAGTGATTGCAAAAGACAGCAAGAGAAGGAATTGTAATCAGTGTCATGTTTAATTTAGAAGCAGTATCATTAAAATATATAGTGTGTGTGTGTGTGTGTGTGTGTGTGTGTGTGTGTGTGTGTGTGTGTGTGTGTGTGTGTGTGTGTGTGTGTGTGTGTGTGTGTGTGTGTGTGTGTGATGTGTGCAGTGTTATTTTAGTATAATATATTTAATATAGTATAGTTTCCGTATAGTTAGGTACACGATTAAAGTAATTGAGTGTGTGTGTTATCAAACTCTGCTGATGTTTTGAAGCCATGGACAAACACACCTGAGATAAGATTAAATCCAGCAGGTTTTGTAGATACTCATTTCCAGTGGCTTTTTTGAGAGTGTGGTGTTGACACAGTGAGAGTGAAAGGCTTAACACAATACAGCTCTGATTAGATTTACAGATTACGCTCACAATCGACAACAACAGGCAGATCTCGACAACACCCACCCATACGGGTCTGTGTCACACCCTCCATGTAACTCAAGCCACAGATTTGTTATTAAAGGTGCAAATAGACTATGTTATGCTCTTGCTATTTCACCAGACAGGTTTTTTTTTTTTTTAAGATAATTTATAGTGATTAAATTAGCAATTAGCTCATGAAACATTGCATGTACATGAATATTCCAGGACTGTGGATTATATAGCAAGTATACAGAATCAGAAATGATCTAGCGCTTTTGCAGTGCGCAACATGGAATAATATATCCCACAATGCAATGTGGTCCACTTCTTTTTTTACATCTCCTTCTTAACCTGTTGAAGTCTAATCAAACAATGAGATATTACACTTAAATATAAATATGGATAAAAAAAAAAAAAATTGTGGCCAGGTAGTACATATGTGTTAGAATAACACAGAATAATAGTTATATTTATTTAAAATGAAGTGAAATTGACAACAAATATTGATGACTCATCCTGCACTACACAGATTTTTGTCCAATCAAATGCTCTGTAGAAAAAGAATGCCCCTCCCCCAACTGCAACCAACAAGCACACAGCAAATCCCTGTTGTGACAACTAATTCCTATAGGCTATTTTTCTTAAAGAATGTGTCCCACCCAAACTCCCTGTTTCTAAAACAAATGTGTCAATATAGGAAATAAAAATCCACTTGTCAAGGGATTTATTGGGTTCTGAATTATAAAACACGAATTACTGAGCTGATAAGCAGGCTATTCCTGCTGTGGTAATGAGAAATGATAGATAGGGGGAAGAATTTTAGCAGTGATTCAGAAGAAATGCCTCTTCCAAGAAGAGCCATGTGTGTGTGAGTCACTATCAGAGAGGGGTCATCCTCAAGGCAAGAGAAGGATGAATGGACGGGGAAGTGTGTGTGTGTGTGTGTGTGTGTGTGTGTGTGTGTGTGTGTGTGTGTGTGTGTGTGACCCTCCTCCTCCGAACAGCAGAAATCAGAAGCACGTGTGGATCAGGGTGTGGCCTCAAGATACGAACACTTGTGCAAACTCAGCAGACTTTGTAATACACTAGGGCTGGGAATCTCACGATTGGATTGCATTTTGTTTTTCTATACAGATTTTCTTTTTTCTTTCTGACTACTTGGTACTTTTAAAGCAAAGTATTTGTAATGATCCATAATTAATTTACTTCCAATATATTTTATTAAATGGAACAAATGGAAGTGATTTGGCAATACATTTTGTGTGTGGAAGCTTTTAAAGCTCGTCCTGGTTTCCACGTCAGCGCGGTTTGATCTGACATGGTTTATAACAGATTTCTGGGCCGAATTTGAGCATCTCGCTGCGATGTTATTAATTTTGCGGTGAATTCAAACGCTTTCTCACTGGATCTCCCAGCGCTGCGTAATAACAGTGTCGCGTGATTGAGATCGGCCCACGAGTAAACCTGTTCTGAGCTCAAACGGTCCGGGCAGCGCAGCTCAAACAATAGCGCAGGATTTGTTTCACTTTCGTGTGCCGTTTGATGTTTCTCATATGTAACAGAAGTTGCAGCTCTTATCAACTGGACAACATGGTGGTCGCACCAGTGTAACCTCTTGTCGCCCATTTGGTTGCAGTCTGGAACCCTACATAAAGTGTGGCTCTTGTCCAAGTCCTTTTTCTCTTCAACTTCATAGAAGCCAAAGTTAGGCTAGATTTTAACGCAGAGGGTGCCGGTCGGATTTCTCGCTCAACCATAGTGTGTCTCTTATGTGCATAGATGCACCTTTTGCGTTCCGTCAGGGCTGGACTGGGACAAAAAAAAAAAAATAAATAAATAAATAAATCGGCCCTGGCATTTTGGCCCAGACTGGCCCACTACATATGATCATAAACACCACCCATCTTTGCACGCCCTTTAATATGTATCCCAACTCCTATTCCTCAAAACCACTAATGCCATGTAATGAGTGAGTAGGAACGAGTGAGAGTTAACATGAAATAACAAAAAAAATGGTCATTTATTAAAACAATTGAACTATACTCCACAGTATTGAATCCTAAAACAAGCTATAAGCTGCATTGGCATAGCAATACCAGTGTTTCTCACAGGATTTTTAGTAAAACTGTGGTGGGTGGACCTCGGGCCTTATAGGGGGGTTCAGGGGCAATTGCCGATGTACATGTTTTATGGGCCGCTAAGACAAATAAATAAATAAAAAACTTTTTTTTTTTTTAAGTATAAGATGTATCGGCCCAAAAAGCACGTTAGCCCACCGGGAAAGTCTGCCAGATGGCCAGTCCACCCCTGCGCTCCGGCAACATTACATTATCAATTAACATTTAAAAAAAATCTATTGTGATTCGATTCAGAATTGTCCACGTCAGCATCGCGATGCATCTAAGAATTGATTTTTTTTCCCCGCCCCTACAACACACACACACACACACACACACACACATGCACAAACTAGAGCTGGAACATATACCTCAAATAAAAAAACCATTTATTTTTATTAATTTTTAAATAATTTTTAAATAAATTTTTAAATAATAATTATGTTATATATTTATCAATTCATTATTTAATTTTTATTTTATATTTAAAAATAATGAAAATAAATAAACCAATTAATTAAATGTACACACACACACACACACACACACACACACACACACACACACACACACACATATACATATATATATATATATATATATATATATTATATTTTCATTCTGTAATATCTCTCTCTCTCTCTCTCTCTCTCTCTACACACACGTCACACTAACACCCTTCCGCTCATCTCATTTCTGAAGTGTTTCGTCGCTCAGTAGATCCATGACGTCTTTCTCACCGTTCCTTCTCATCTGGCTCTGATTGTTTTAGTTTTCCTCGCTTCTTGAGTGACAGTTTTCTGTCAGTACCTGCAGTGACCACATCCTCTCTCTCACTATAGAGTATTTTACTACAGCTGTGCGAGGGGCAGGTTCACTCATGCATGTTAGTACTGGTCTGCAGCATTTTTGTGTTGGTATGCTTTATGAGGAAGAGAGCGTTAAATATCACACATGATCATCATACATAGTTTTTATATAAATATATTTTTAATTTGCGTTACTGTAGGATTGTGTATTTGAGACCTAAACCGACTTCCTCGTGTGCGCGTATGTGTGTGTGTGTGTGTGTGTGTGTGTTAGTCACTTCAGTGCTCTGCCCCTCAGATAATGTAAACAGACTGAATCACACTCATAATCTCTTCTCTTCACAGTCAATCTCTTCTCTCTGATTTCTCAATGAACTATTATTCACTTTTGTGACTCAGCAAGAGGCCCGTGGATGGGCAACTAACCCACTCTGAGCTTACTATTACAGTAATGGGTGAAAGAAACAGTAATGTCCGATCTACCCAACAAAATATGTCAAATAAAAAATAAAAAAGCAGTGGTTGCTTGTCAGCCAGATGTTGGTCAGATTGCTGCTTCCGGGGTTTCAGACAAACCAGACTTAATACTGACAGTCAATAGTCTGGCTGCATGAGAAAGAGCCTGCTGGGTAAAGACAGGCGTGTTAGGGGAACTCACCCTGTGAAGCTCGATGGAATCGATCCACTGGTTGCGATGTTCTGGGTCCTGAGCCCGGAGATACCACACGCTATCATTGACGCTGATGTCCAAACGGCACTCGTCAAACTCGTGAGGCTACAGAGAAAGGGAGGGAGAATACTTATTAGATTGAGATGCATGACCTGATTATCAAACACCATTACTAATGATATTGATATTTCTATTTTATAAACAAGGAGGGATCCAAATACTCAATCTGTTGTTGATGATGATTGGACAGAACCACTATAGCCAAGAGAAGAAAAAAAAAAAGAGAGCCTTGACCCACAGAGCCAGCTGGGAAATGTGAGATATTTCCCTCTGAAAAAAAAAAACCTAACAGCATCCATGTCTGCTGTGTGTGTGTGTGTGTGTGTGTGTTTGGTATTATTGCCAGATGTTGATCTCCGCAGACCTCACACTGCTCTATGAGATCCAGATGAGGAGTCAAACACTCCTCTCCTTCAGTCTGATATACTGCACTCCGCCAGCCCCGTTTCTCTTCACTTCCCTTTATTATTCATTCCTCGCCTCCCTCTATCCAACAACATTTACAAATTACAATTTTGTTTTGACTATATATATTTGGAACACTTTAAAGTTTATTTTCTATGTGTTTACTGGTTGGGGGTGTAAATAAACAAAATGTTCTTTCTCATCCGGATTCGGTGAATTCGTGTTTTCCTCCGCTTTACTATTTACCACTGTTTACATCGTACTTCCTGATGATATATTTAGTGACAAAATAAATGTTATATTCCCTTAATATCCTTAGAGAAATTAAAACATGTTGGGACTAGGGGTTGGGTATCGTTTGAATTTGAACGATTCCGATTCCGATTCCAATTCCTTGTTTCGATTCCGGTTCCTAACGATTCTCGATTCCGATTCTTTTAAGAGGCAGGGTCAAAAAAGTTTAGATAAATTTTAATTCTATGAACTTTTTACTTTTTATGAACTTTACTATGAATTTCTCACAGGGCTGTTTTCAACTACAATATAAATATCAAATCTATTTTAAACAAATTTTTTTTAGGATATTTTAAATGAGCTAGCTAACCAACAGTCTTTCTGAAGGAAATAGTCTGACCTTCTCCATCAATTGCTATTTCCACAGCTAAAATGGGCTATCAGGTAAAATAGGCTAAATAAGGTTGTTTACACTCATGTGTAAATGTGTTTTCATGATTATTATTTTTTTACGTTCGCGCAGTTTTCAAACGGACGAGCAGAGGACGAGAGAATATGGTTGTAACTTGCAAGATACCGAAGAATAAGAAAACATAATATAAGTAGGTTTTTAAGGTTTAACGTCAGGGTTGTTTGCTCTGAATACATTTTATGAATGATTTTCGTCTCATAAAATGTATTGGTTCGCAGTTTAGCATAACAATCCATATATGCTTACACCTGTGCTAGTAATACACGCATTTACCATGCCGTGTGTACGTTACAGTTTACAAATGTTTAACTAATGTGGGGAAGTAGGCTACAGCTGTCAGTGTTCAGCGAGTTAACATTTGGCAGTTTGAAATCGATTAGGTAGTTACTTCAGTTCAGAATAGGGCTAGAAATGATCAAATTGGTAACTTAGACAGCGGTTTCTTCTTCCGGTCGGCGGACTGTGAATCGAAACTAGGAATCGAAATTTAAACTTTTGAACGATTCCGGGAAAATTGCAAAGCTAGTCCCGGTTCCAATCGATACTCGATACTCGATACCCAAGCCTAGTTGGGACGCAACAAGGGCTTTTGCACGATATATGTAGAAATTAATCGAAATATCGCATATGTACTAGGGATGCACCGAAATGAAAATTCTTGGCCGAAACCGAAAACCGAAAAAGAGGAAACCAAGGCCGAAAACCGAAAACCGAAACACCGAAAGAAATTATGCCAATTATTGTTAGTACCATTGCATTTATGGCTATGACTGTGTACTAAGTTTACTAAAATCAAGGCATTGCAATTGCATAAATTAATATTAAAGTTTCAAAGAATAAATCCATTAAAATTTTATGCAAATATTTATTTAGCATTTGCAAAGTATAAAATTAAATGTTTAACTTGACCCCACTCATGTGTACATTAAATAATAATGTAAAAGCCTACTGGCCTGGAGAAAGGTTTAAAAATGAAATGTTCTCTCATAAAAACAAAGTGCATTTAGGTCAATACTGCCATAGCCCAAAATAATATCTGCAGTTATATGCTCATGGACGTGAGTTGCAAAAACCATAAACAGCTCAGGTAAACCTCTGAGAAATGACAGCTGCTCTGCACACACACGCAAAGGTCTCTCGCTCCCTCTCTCTGCCGCGCGCTACGTATGCGCGCTCATGCTCGCTCGCGATTCCGGGAGATTTAAACTAATTTGCGGGCATTAGGGAGCCGGTATCAATACGCGGGAGACTCCCGGAACTTCCGGAAGACTTGGGATGTCTGTGTTTTGAAAATCGCTGTCCGTGGGTCACTCTTAGATATATTTAAATACGTCCACACCGCAGATATGTAATGTTGCTTCAGACAAGCACGTGCAGGTCGCGGTGTCTGCTGTTTGCGTCATCACAACATTTCGGCCGTATTGTTTCGGTGATAAAAGTCTTTCGGCCGAAAACCGAAAATGCACTTTTGGGCCATTTTCGGCCGAAAATTTTCGGTGGCCGAATATTCGGTGCATCCCTAATATGTACATATCACGAACGGCTTGCGATAACTGCATGATTTTAATACTCATGTTTTATGTCATCGCAGACAGCAGATAGTAAGGTGGACACATAAGAGTTGCATACCTGTAAAATGCTTAATGTTATTCAACGCAATAAGCGAAGTACTCATGTACTCATGCAAAGTACTCATGCCGTTGAGTACGTGCACTAAAACAAATGCCCGTTTTGGTGAATATTCACGTGGAGTAAACAGTTGAGAAAGAAAGATAACGGGCATGTAACAATATACTGGATCCGTGCAGCTCTTAAAGTGACAGCAGCCTAATAAACCTCTGTGTGCTTAATGTTAGTCAAACAATAAAAGACAGAAAATCACTCACTGCTCTTGACTCAACAACTTCTGTAGCTTTAATAAGAATCAGTATAAATTTAATTAATTGTAAAGAATAAGAATAATAATTATTTTTACACTTGATTATTCAATTTCTGTTGTTAAATAAACTTTTAATCTCTGTTTAAACTCTACACTGATGTTAAAATGACACTTAATGTTAATGTAATGCTACAGTAAAACACTGCTGTTCACTTTCAGAAGTTGTCGGGATGCTTTCTTCTCACAAAAAGTTGGTTGCATTTTGGTTATATCATTTTCAGTTTTTAAATATAATTTTAAATGTATTTTACACACTTAAAAGCATTGTCGTATCGAACATTGCATTATTTAACGAGTTATCGCACATCACATTTTTCTTCAAAAAGGGAATGACCTGAAGTGCGAGAGTCATGTGACTGAGTCAGACCAAGAAATCACGAGTTAAATTCAGGCCATTTTGAGAACTGGTGATTCAAAAGAATGAATCTGACATAATCACTTTAGGGAAATTACAGTGTGTGTTTGTTGTTGCATGCAACCATCGATGACAAAGCTATAAAAAAGACAAATGTTTTGCTTTAACTCACATAAAATGTTGTCTGACATAATCCTCACATGAGTAATAATCAATGTCACAACAAAGCTATATATATATCAGACTACATCAATAGAGAAAACAATATGACAGACACCTGGTCTTCTGGGTGAAGCGTGAGGAGCTCATTCAAAGCCCGACACTGATCACAATATGAAGAGACACGAGGACGGAGAGGCTGTTTTAATGAGACTGCATGTGCTTAAAGAGAGAGAATAATCGCTCACATCTGAGCAAGGACACTTATCACACCACAGAACAAAACCACAACAACACACAGAACACAGAGCAAGAGGCCTGGAAGTACTAAACACTGACACATGACTCAATCTTTACCTAGAAACACAGTATCTTTCCACAACAAATCCCAAATTCAAAGGAGACTGTGAGATGAAAAACTGAGTACCTTGATTACTTAAGCACTGTGCTCCTCAAAATCATATATTTTTGTTCAATAATATTTTTTCTTTAATATTTTGTATTTTGAGGGAATTCATATTTTTGCAATAATTATGTTAATTTCCCCCCCATTAAAAACAATAAAAAAATTTAAATGATTTTTCAATCAATGCTGTATTTCATGTTAAAATAGAGAACAAGGCCTTTAAAATAAAAATTTTAAAGACATATTAGTACTATCTGGCACTAAAACGTGTGTAAAGCCACGGTGTATATAAAGAGGCTTGTAAATAGTTGTCCCTAGTTGTTTTTAGACATAATAAACGGAAAAGGGAATTCGGAAAAAATTGATTTCCTCGGCCCCTAATTTAAGGCATCATAGACTATTCATAACACAGTAACGTAATGCTGCCTTATAAGATGCACTTGTGGAGAAGGCAATCCCAGAATGCACTTCAAGAAGCTCAGTCTCGATTGCTCTTAGTGGTCGGATCTGTTGTGCATTTACAATGTCAATGTTTGAAAAATGGCTGTTATGATGTTGAAAATGTCACTTCAGATTTAAGAGTGCTTATATTTATGCATATAACTCAGAAGCAACAGACTGACATGGGAACATTCAAGTGCCTGCATGGGAAAAGCTTTGAGGAGGATTCTGGGAATGGAAAATCGAGACACGGTGGGCAATGCAAGGGACCCGAAGAGGGTCACAGGCAGCGGGTACTGGGAAAAGACACTAAAATAAACACAAGGGTCATCACTACGGGCCTGACTTAACCAGGGAGACACCATTAATTGCACGGCAATGTGCACAAACACAAACACACGTATCACAACACTGACACGCAGATGTTAAACAGAACTGGTATCTGTTTCCATCTCAGGTAGCGCTGCATTGTGGGTGAACAATAACATGCAGTGCAGAGCTTTGGTAGAGGTGTAAAACATAATGTTAACGCACATCTTCGATCATCTGGTAACACTTTACAATTACTAGCAATAAACAGCTGAACTATTATTGAATGGACCTGAGCTAACATGAACTAACATTGAACTATTGTACTCGTTAAAGGGATAGTTCACCCAAAAATGGAAAGAGTCACATTACTACAATGGAAGTCAATGGCTACCGTCAACTGTCTGGTAACCAACATTCTTCAAAATATCTACTTAAACAGAACAAAGAAACTCATACATACTTGAGAGTGAGTAAATGATGACAACATTTTCAATTTTGGGTGAACTATCCCTTTAAGGAATACTGAGTTCAGGCTATCGATTGT
Source organism: Rutilus rutilus (assembly GCF_951802725.1). NCBI lineage: Eukaryota > Metazoa > Chordata > Actinopteri > Cypriniformes > Leuciscidae > Rutilus > Rutilus rutilus. The sequence continues at coordinate 31,840,772 of NC_140231.1, read as the reverse complement.
TACAAAGTGAATAATTGGAAATCTTCCATAGCACACGTGAGCTGAACTTCAAACACTCTTGTTGGACACTTTCATTCTCTCTCCAAATATAGGCTTCCTAGCAGACACACACACACACACACACACACACACAGGCCTATTTGTGCAAAGTCAGGAGAGAGACAGTGAGGGAGCCTGTGAAATTTACAGCACCGTGTCAAAAACTAAATGAAATGTCTCATATACACTATTCCAGTAATAGGACAATAATCAGCATGTCGTGTGTGGCAACATAAGAATGATGCATTATGTAATGTGTCCAGAGAGTAAAACACAATATACAAACACAGCTGTATGGCTTTCGTACAGCTATAATAATGATTTACCCTAATACACAGATGGATCCAAACTAAATCCTACATCTAAAATCTGTCAAAAAAAACGGATTAATTCATAACAATTATATACAAGCCAGACACATCTGTGAATCATGGTCCATTATAAGCATTTGCATAATCAACTAGCTGATCGCAATCATTTAGGGTGGAATTCGAACTTTTACTGGCGTTTGTTTATTTACACTGTCATTTAATAATACATTTTAATTGTTGTACAAATCAAATGGACTAAAAAGCTCTGTTGCTTAATTAAATGCATGTTATAGGCCGTCGACAACAGTTTTACGACATGTTTAATGTGCCACAGTGCAAACGTTAAAGCATCACAACGTGCCTGGACTATTTTTGCGTTTATTGAATAAATACCGGTGGTTCTTGGGAGTTTTAAAATGTAAAAAAAACCTGAGATTTTAGTTTCAAAGCCAAACACAATGGCACCAGTGATGAACAGTAACAGCCACATTACTTTAGCCTGATAAAAAGAGCTAATCAAACTCATCATCTGCAGCTCAACCCAATGTTCAGTGCATTAATGAAGGTGTATTAACCAAAAAGACAATTCAATTACTATTTCGCAATAATCTGTACGTCAATGAATAACCAAAATAATAATAATAATAATAATAATCATGTTAATGATAGCCACAGTTCAAGGTCTACATTTAAAGAGCAGAGGTGAGGTGTGTCCAATCACAAGAGACCGTGATGATAATGTGTCCAGGGTGTGAAATAAACATGTTGTGTGGAAGTCCACACTTTCCTCAGAGGGTAAGTACGTAGTATGGAAACTTGGTATCAGTCGCGTGAATGTGATTAACCAGCAGATATGGACATCAGGAGCTGGTTAAAGATGGACACTAGGGCTCTCGTGGCCCTCGCATGCTGCCTTCTCTAATGCCTGGTTCAGATTACACGATTTTAGCCCGATTTCGGCACTATCCGTTTGACGTAGGGTGTCGTGGGGATTCGTAAACGACAACGGGTGTCGGGACGCAAGATTCGATCGTTTCATCACGTATAGCGTGTCATGGTGGGCGACAACCAACGTCGCGCCTGCGATGCTTCACGACATCACGATAAGAAGACAAGCATGTTTAATTATTTTTATGGTCCTCCACGACGGGAGGTGAGTGAGTGAGAGGGTGTGTGTGTGTGTGTGTGTGTGTGAGTGAGTGAGTGTGTGCGTGAGTGAGTGAGTGAGCGAGTGAGTGAGCGCGTATGTGTGCGTTGTGCGAGTGAGTGAGTGAGTGAGTGAGTGAGTGAGTGAGTGAGTGAGTGAGTGAGTGAGTGAGTGAGTGAGTGAGTGAGTGAGTGAGTGAGTGCGTTGTGCGAGTGAGTGTGCGTGTGCGTTGTGCGAGTGAGTGAGTGAGTATGTGTGCGTTGTGCGAGTGAGTGAGTGAGTGAGTGAGTGAGTGAGTGAGTGAGTGAGTGAGTGAGTGAATCACTGTTTACTGAGCATTTCAGTCTTGGATCTGACTTTGGGAAATCAGAAACACAGGAAGCTGGGACTTCAGCTTGAATCCAAGAGGAAAAGACAAAGGAAACACAGGCCATGCGGAGCGACAGCTCAGGACACAGGATGCAAAGGAAGGGAGCCAGGTCACATGACGAACTAACCTGCTATTATCGATAGGTTAAAGTGTGCCTAGATGTGACTAGAGAGTCCCGGTCAGAGCAAACATGGGAGGAAGGAAGTGAGAGATGAGCAGAGGGACTTTCTGACTTGACCCCGGGGTCATCAAACAGGATTTCATCAGCAGGGAGCGAACTTCCCGTTTCAGACAACAGGACCGTCGCACATCTCGCTCGTTTTCTCTTTTTTCTCTTTTATTTCAGATCTACACCTTTTTTTCATTTTTTTTTTCCCTAGACTTTAAAAATATCACAGATCATCCCCTCCCACGTCCCAGTGTCTCCACGCTGCCATCACCTCCTCCTCATTCTGCCATTGGTTTTCTTTACAGGACGTTTCAGGGTTCACTGACTGTTTGATCCGTAATGGAGGCCGTTTGACACCTTCACACACAGATTCACTAAAACCCATTTTAACAAGAGCCCTCTGAAAGCCTGAGGCGCTCAATGGCTCCAGCAGAAATGGGAAAATCGAACTTTCCAGCAGCTCTGCAGAGATTTAAAAGGACAAAACACAACAAAAACGTCTCCAGTCGATCTTCACACTCACGGTAAATGCGTCCTTCACCAACCATACGAAACTAATCTGGTTATGGGATGTCATTAGAGATAGCTGGCACAAAAATGAACATTTTAAACACCCAGTTTATCAAGCATTAAAGGTTTCATTACATGTAAAACTAAAAACGTTATATATTCAATACTGTTATGAAAAACTGCATATCTTAATAGTGTAAAGGCCAAGTATGCTAACCCTTTCTCAGAATTTGTCCTCTGCATGTAACCCATCCAAGTTAGTGCACACACATTAGGAGTAGTGAGTAGTTAACACACACACACACACACACACACTTTTGCTGTGGCGCCCTGGGAGCGATTGGTTAGGTGCTTTGCTCAAGGGCAGCTCAGTCATTTCCTTGCAGCTTTACAGTGATAATAGGAAATTACAGTAACAGAGATTGTTTTAGCTTTACAGCAGCTCTAGGATAAAGTTATTGTCCAGCTAAAGTTAGTTTTCAAACCTTCGGGTTTCCAGTCTGACTCTCTAACCATTAGGCCACGACTGCCCTTCCCTTATGAAGCAATACAACCCCATTGTCAAGGCAACACCATTGAGCGGCTAAAAATGTACCATAATTTAAAGATGTGAAAAAGTTGTGCCACTAGCATCATTAAGCAAGCAAGCACACCGTGTGTGATACTCATTTGCGGCTTTTGAGCCCAAACCAGCTCAGGGCACAGCCATGACCTCAGATGGTGACTCGAACCCAGAGTTTACCATGTGACAGAAGGTGAGGACATGCACACAATGGCTGTGAGAATGAGAACAAGCCGCTTGATAGCACTCCCCTGGGTTCAGCACAGAACACTAATCGAAAATGCAAATGCAAACCACCACACAGAGACACACACACACACACACACAAAGTCATTGACATTTTAAAATGCACTTGACTCCCTCTCTCTCTTTGGCAGCTGTAACTACAAAAACCGTTGCCTTTATAAAATATTTAGCTAAGCAGGTCAATACAAGTGAGTGAGTGTGTGTGTGTAGGTGTGTGTGTACATATGTTGGGCATGACTACCAAGTGATGATATATTTATAAACTTTAAGAATTAGCCTACTTTACAAAAAGCAACAGGTGTGCAAATACGACTTTGTGAATAAGTATATATGTTTGGCACATCTCAGATATGCATGGATACTAGTTTTGGAAAGAAAAGCAGATTCAATCTCTCTGAAAGAAGTCATGAAGACATTAAAGGGGTCATAAACTGGCTTTTTTTATATTTTTATATTGTTGTCTGAGGTCAACTTATGACGTTCGCTTGGTTTTTACATTCAAAAACATCAAAATGAATAAATAATAGGCTATTTTCTACCCTGGTTTTGAGCCTAGCTCCTGAAACGCTCGGTTTTTATGGGCGTGCCGCATTGAAGACTTGGAAGTAAACGCCCACTGCTATGATTGGATAACAATTTTGCATATTATAATGAGTTTCATGTAATGCGTGAATCGGTGGGCGGGGCTAAACAGGCAGTGCTGAAGTAGGCGTTGATCTTCTTCTGCGGAGGCGGGGTTTGATACCCTTTGACGTCATAGATCCCCACTTTGAAAAACCTGTCGTTCGCTGTGCCTGGTGTCAGTAAACAGGAAGTTTTCAGTTCTGAAACTTACAGGATATTCTTATATGACGACATCTTATATGTCAAAAGCTCGAGGATCATTTGATTTCTCAGTTCCTCACCCCTTTAAAACAGAAATGCTGTGTCATATCTGAATTCAGTTTGCAATGAAAGCTTATACCTGTCTTACAACTGCGATGTTCTGCCATAGCAAAGAGTACCAATGCTGCCGTTTTATTTCACCAGAGAACAGCTTCATTTAATGTCTGAAAGGCTTTTACACACCGTTTATTGAGCCTGCTGACCACTGCCAACGTAGGCGTTAGTAAAAGATGCACCTCGTCTCAGTGCTGCAGTGAACAGTTGTAAAGCGATGACAACTGACTCCTCTTCTGTTACTGAATACACATGCAGTTGATGTTTTATCATGACACATGGGCTAACTTTGACTAAGCATCCTTTATAAGAATCTAGTTATAACTGCACCGCTGAATGAAACCGCTGTGTTCATTTGGTGAGACGTTTCTGTGTAAATAATTTACAATAAAAAGGTGGCATGCAAATGTTGTGAAGATCATCATTTTCCCATTTCGTGGCGCCAGAGCAGTTCGGCACACGAGCGCTCGGCTGCATGCGAATCGAGTCGGCTGTGTTTACAGAGGACTGAAGGGTCGGTCACTCATCTGGGAGCAGTTTTGATCAGGTTCTCTTGTGGTTTAGGTTTGGATAAATGAAAACAGTTCTGGACTGGAATAAATGAAAGAGTAATCAGAGCAATATTCAGCCCAAAACCACATGAATTATCAAAAAAAAGAAAGAAAAAATACGCACAGGACCTGCAGTGTTTGGACACCAAAGAAAGCGTACACACACACACACACACACGACAGGAAGACCTCAGTTTGAGCTCTAATAAAACCAGCTAAAAGAAACAAAAACCATCAGGTCAAAATGACAGAGTAACTTGATACACACTGTCCACATTCAAATTGCCTTCAAGGTTTCTGTTTTTCTCCCTTTTGTCTCATCATTTATGATTCTTTCTCTTTTCCTTCTCTCTACTCATCCAACAACCTTCTAGGGCTCAATATTAAGGATTTTTTTTTCTGATGTAAATATTAGTATTGCAATTTTACAGTAAATTAATAACAGTAGAGTTCTATTTAGTATCTGTATCTGTATTTTTAATTAGTGGCAATTAATATTCGGCATTTTTTAAATATCGGCATCAGCCGATAAGTTTTTCTGATTGGCCGATGTGTTGGAAGCGGGACTTTTATTTTGACGGGCGGCGCTGACAACACCAGCGGCAGACGAGAACGGCAACGGCAGCTCCTCAGATCACACAGCGCTCACTCACATTCTCCGTCTTCATTAATTTACGATCTCTGTCAGTCATATCTAATACTTTGTTAGACAGAACTGGTAAACAAAGAAAGTAAATGGTATGCGAAGTAAGTAAAGCGTTTGCTTTTATATTATTTGTAACAGAAAAGGCAAACAATCAGGCTAAAATACTTTCTCAATTGCCGTCAACATTCAGCAAATGCGCATCTATTTCATTTAAACAAATCTCTGAATATCTAATAAACCTTGTTAAATATCTAATTTCACAAACCTTGCAGATTTAATCGAATCCAGCTGTGATATCTTGTGAAGTGTGCATTACTGTCTGCGAGTGACGGTCGGTCCGTGCGAAGTGAGTGAATGCGAACAGAAGATCAGCTTCACAGGAGATGCGATCGAAAAACTTTAAATCCTTCATTTTAAAATATGCTTATTTTATATAGCATATCTCTATATTGAGATTATATATCAATATAACCAGTTGCCAACTGTGTCATATTCATATCGTTTTCACTGTGCTGTATGTAAAATTAGCGTTACCTTGTGCCCTGTTACAGTGTTTACCTTCTTTTTAATCATATATTTCTAAACAATTACTTTGTGAAAAATACTGTAATAGGATTACAACTCTTTAAAAATATTGCAATTCAAGTCATCTGGTGAAAATTCCTATATTTTGTTTTTAGATCCCAGAAAAACAAAATATTCCAATTTCATTTTTTCCCAATAACGTGTAGACCTATTTTAATTTTGGCTCACAAATGTTACGTTTGCAAGAAATAAAAGCACATGAAGGTGATCAAGAAATGGCCTTCCCTCTACAGCTTCTCTCTTCTTTCTCCTGTAAACTCAGCTCTGGTAAGTGCTCTGCCTGTCCTGACATGCGCTGAACGCTTGCACTGGATCCCATGGTGACGTTTGCAGTGACCCGCCCTGGACCAGAATAACCTGTACCTGTGTGTACCTGTCCCTCATACACCGACACACGGCGAGAGCTTTCCCTCTGCTCCTGTCAAATCATGACATAGTCCAGGTCCAGCACCGCTCAAAGAAAAATTGCATGTTTATGGGCCACGCTTTAACAGAGATTAGCAAGAGAGAGACAGAAAAAATCCAGCTCACGTGAGGCTAAAACTTGGCAGGCGAAAGCACATAGTTCAAGTTCAATGCACTGTGAGCGCTGAAAGCTGTGTGCTGTGGTCGCTTTATTGGTGTGTTTTTTTCTTGTGCTGAATACGGCTGTTGGTAACAGATCCAGCTCAAAACACTATGAACAGAAATGCAGAATAAACTTTGTGGGATGGGTTACACATTAAATTTAATCCTTTAAAATCACTAATCCCATGTAGAGCACCACTGACAACGTGAAAAAGAGCACGTTGGATTGGTTAAGTGATGCTGACAGACCGATTAAATCAGACCGAGTGTCTGTGAAATTGTTTTTGTCATCACACTGATTGATCCTTCACAATCCGTCTCCATCTCTCGAGGTCTGAAATTCGTTAATCTAATCAAGTCCGATTCAGCAGCCGGAGTGTCTCACAAAAAGCATAATTAACACTGTTTCCCGCTAATATGCTGATCGGAGCGCCGAAGCAGCGAGACCCAGTTTTACAGGGACACACAATGAGGCGTTCTGGGTTTGAATCAGATCTTCGTGAGGATGGTATAATCCTGTTGTGTCTGCAAGGGTTAAGCCTGTCTGAATTTGGGGTGGTCCTGTGGTCTTAGACACTTAAAACCGTGGTGTGTGACCCGTTTAAGTATGCGTGAGTCATGTGAGGACAGCGTAATAGCAGGCAGGAAGACCGCGGTGACACAATAACCTGTTTTTTGTGAGGATTTATGAGGGCAGATTTGCTGCCATGTGCACGCTGAATAAATCTGAATAAAGCTGCTTCGTATTCTAGAACGGCAAACAGATTTACTGAGGAAGAGAAATTGACCTTATTCAGCGCAGGTATGGAAAGAGAGGCTGTGAGGGATAAACTTCTCAGTAGCATCCGCTGTAAAAAGCTCCTAGATAATCTATAATTTTTAACAGCTCATATTGTCAGGAGTTTTTTTGTCTACTGAAATATGTTTCATCAGCTGAACAATCCAAAACCACATTAAATAACAGTACGGCCCACTGAAGAGATGAATGTCTATCCCTCACAGCCGCGCTTTCGTTCCCATTAAAAATGAAAAGATGGCGCTGCTGTGATTAGGGTCTATAGGAGATGCACAAAGAATGCTAGAAATGTGTGTGAGATTACAGAAAAAATGCTTCGTCCAGTGGCCAGGGTCCAAAATGAACAGTAGCCAAGTGCCAAACATGAGTACAAAAAACTGGTTAAACACAGTGGCCAGCTGGCAGTTACATTTATGAGGAACTGCAACATAATATATGGCTGAAACCGAACGGTTAGAAAGAGTCTGTTCCTCGCTGATGTAAGCAACACAAGCAAATCAATACGAAGACATACACACATTCATCACGGCTTGTGCATCGTTTCTCGAAAAACCCTTGCATTAAAGGACGAGTTCACTTTCAAATAAAAAAAATCCTGATCATTTACTCACCCCCATGTCATCCAAGATGTCCATGTCTTTCTTTCTTCAGTCGAAAAGAAATTAAGGTTTTTGAGGAAAACATTCCAGGATTTTTCTCCATATAATGGACTTCAATGGCAACCAAATGTCCAGCTTAATCCAGCTTCAAAGTCTCGACACGATCCCAGTCGAGAAATAAGGGTCTTATCAAGCGAAACAATCAGTCATTTTCTAAAAAATAAATAAAATTATATACTTTTTAACCACAAATGCCCGTTTTGCACCATCCCTGAGATGCGCCGTTACGTCATCACGTTGGAAAGGTCACGCGTGACGTAGTCGGAAGTACCGACCCAGTGTTTACAAGTCTGGAGAAGGAGGACCATTCAAAGTTATTGTATGACACATATTTATATGTATTCGTGTCAGTTTATTGTTTAAAATGGTCCTTACGTGTGCACATCCCGGATGTTTAACGATGTCACACATGACCTTTCCAACATGATGACGTAATGCGTGGCGCATCTCAGAGATGGTACAAGACGGGCATTTGTGGTTAAAAACTATCATTTTTATTAATTTTTAGAAAATGACTGATCATTTCTTTAGATAAGACCCTTATTTCTCGACTGGGATCGTGTCGAGACTTTGAAGCTGCACTGAGACGGACATTTGGACATTCAAAGCGTTGTTTGCCATTGAAGTCCATTATATGGAGAAAAATCCTGGAATGTTTTCCTCAAAAACCTTAATTTCTTTTCGATTGACGAAAGAAAGACATGGACATCTTGGATGACATGGGGGTGAGTAAACTATCAGGACATTTTTGTTTGAAGTGAACTACTCCTTTAAGGCAGAAAATGTCCTATTTTTGACAGATAGAGATGCGGAATGGCTTATATATGATGCACACAATGACCTGCACTGTTTGAAACTAACACACAAGAAAAAAAGAAAAAAAATGTATGTAAAAATGTTTCATAGCTGGAAAGGAATATTTAAGGCTGATAAATTCAGTCACTTCACTCACCATTGGCTGGTGTGGCAAAAAGTTAATTTTGCACCCTAAATGTTACATTTCCAGTCCACACGCTTGTGATTAATACCAAAGTTAATATTTATGCTGAACCATAATGGTTGGAGTTCAACAAATACACACAGCTGAAAAAAGTCACTCTCACGTCACACACAGAGTCTCAAAACAAAGGAGCCATTTTTCTCTCGCTTAAAGCCAAAATGCAAAACATCACATTAGAATGTCGAGCTCACACAGCATCAGCCGGCAGCTTTAGACACGAACCACCCGAGTATACTGTCACAAACCTCGAAAACCCTCCATTCACCATGCCTGTCTATTACAGACCTCACTTTTCATATTTGGGTGTTTTAATGAGTTTTCTTAAGGCTGACGTGTGTGTTCCTTTCCCTGTCTCTTTGGAAAGAGTTTTGGTTTAATCATTGAAGGACTATAGCGGCAACAGGGTCGCCATAAGGACTTGTACCTTTCCAGCCGTCTCCATAACAACACAACCTTCGCCCCGTTTCCTCATTTTCAGTGGTGACTCAAGACACTTCAGGCATGGACTGTTGCAGCACATGTCGAAATCTGTGTGTGGTCACGAGTTAATCTTCAACGCAATGCAGGGAATTCTCATTTCAGTCCGGTTTGTCTGATATCTGAGCCAAATCAGATCATAAGCAGTCAAACTGAACCATGCATTACGCATTCAGTAGTTACCGGAGCACCTGAATACATTCAGCAATATCTGCCACTGTTAAAGAGTCAAACGTGACATATTAAAAGGCAAAGTACACAGAGTCTCTGGGCTTCTGCAGGTGCGCAAGCGTGATTTCACCATGAATGGGGGGGGGAAATAGGCCACAGTCTGTCTATGCCTGGCCGACTGCCTGTGGCAAAGGATCACGTCTGCCCTCCGTCAACCTCTTTTCTTCCTCTCTCCTGCCATAAACAGAGCTCTCAGGACATCTACTGCCTCAGCGCTAATCATTTTAGATAAAGCACAACCATAAAACCAAATCTAATTTCTAGAGATTCTGCAATACTGAGATTTCATCCATGCCAACAGCCAATAACCGATTCGATGGCACAAAACAATTAATGATGTTTTCACTGAATTATATAGACATTTCCACAGGGTTATTATTGTGAAATCACATGCCTCAAGTTATCGGGCATTGAAATATTATATTGTACAATAGAAAACATAGTTATACTTTCTTTTTTTATTGTACAATATAAAATTAGCACTACTAAAACTGAGAGAAATAGAAATACGAGACCTTATATTATCTGCCTAATCAGAGTAATATTGATCAACTGAAATATCATGTATACCTACTAATCTCTAATCAACTTAAGCACAACAATCTCCAAATTTGAACCCATTCAAGCTTTCGTTTTGAGCGCACACCATCATTCTAAATTTGGCTCGGCTGTGAAATTCCCACGGCTGTCTGGAGGGATCTTTCCCCAGGATACTCACTGTGATGACAGCCTTGCTGAGGCACAGCGAACCACGACAGCCATACTCTCGCTCGTCTTGGGATTTGTAGTAACTCAAGGTGTTGTTCTTCAGCATGACCCAGCGGTCCTGCCATCCGTGAATGTAGTTAGTCCACTGTAGAGGGAACACAAAAGAGGAAACATTGTTATGAGAAAACCAAAACGTGTGAGCACTTGGTTTATTACCATTTACTACACCTAAAAGCATAACATATTACATCCGCCATGTTGTCATTGTCATGTGACCTATGGCATCGGTTGCGTTGCATCACTTCCATTCACAAATCTTCTCCCGTGGCCTCATGGGACAGTAAAGTGTCCACCTTTTCGCCTAACTTACTGTTTTATGATATGGTTCTATGATTTCAGACATACTACTCGGCTCACGTGCTGTTTTTCGCTTACTGTATAGTATGGAGGTGGGCATATTCGGAGTATAGACATAAAAACAAAAACGAATAAAAATGGCAAACACAACAAAATTACTAAAACGAATACAGAAAATATACAAATAAAATTCAAAATATTAACAGAAACGAGTACATGATACTAAAATAACACTGGCATGCACACAGCCATACTGTTGACTTATGACAATAAACACTTGATGCACAATGCAACTATTGATTATATTGAATGCATAGATATCGTCCATGGGGAAGGGGGTTTAGATCATTGCATGTTGTGGAGTAATTCAGTAATCTCTTATGGAAAATGCTCCTCTCATCACCGCTGTCTGAGTCATGAGGAGAGGTTTTCTCGTTTAATCCCATCAGGAAGAAAAGACGAGCAAATGAACTCTAGTAACCCCCACAAACTCGAGCTTCAGCTCATGACCTGCAGCATCCCTTCTCAATTATACTGATTATACACGCAAAAGCAAAGACATTTATGCATCACCTATTTATCCTAGTATTAATCAAAAAAACAGCCTTGGTTAACATAACCTTGAGGCTTGCTGTCTGAAGAGCAGCATATGCACTGTAAATCACCATGAAAAAATAAAGCCAAATTAATATTACCGCAATGCGAACAAATAATTATATATCATTTAAACTGACTGTTATGTATTTGTAGTATTTCACCACTGAGGAACAGAACATAGGACATATTACGGTGGTGTAAAAATGGGTAAAAATGTGTCATTAAAATAATGCTACCATGCAAAATATCTTAGTGATTCATAATTACTATTTTGCCTTTTGATTTTAAACATGTTCTTGACAGGCTTCGTGACATTAAGCCAACTGACTGACTGTTTGTTTACATCGGATCAGGTGGAAACACACACACAAAAACACGCGCTTTCCCGTTTCGGGAGGCGTTATTCGAGATCTTTACCTTACTCAGCACCCCGCTGAACTCCAGCACCCCTCCGTGCGGTCCGGGACCCGGTTCGGCTTCCAGATCCTCGTCGGAACCGGAGGAGTTCCAGCTCTGGCTGTCCGGCAGGAGCCTGCCGTTAGGAAGCGGGCTGGAATTCATAACGAACGCTCCACTGAGGGGGGGGGAAACGACAAAAACAGAAGAAATGCGGGACTAATATCAGCGCTGAGTGTCCCTTAGAAGGCCTCGCATCGATGATGGTGGTGTATATCCCGAAAATCCCGAAAATAAGCGATAAATGTGGAGGTAAACCGTCCGTGTGTTGATTTCATGCGAATCTGTGAGCGCGTGAGGCTGCGCGAGGCGAGAGCAAGAGACACCCGCCCCCTCGCTCTCTCTCTTCCCTCTCGCTCTCTCTCTCTCTCTCTCTCACTAAAAAAAACGCCCTTTAAATCAACATCAGCTGCTAAAAGAGAGTATACTCACTCACTCACAAAAACAAATATACGCGAACGGCTCGAAAAAATGTATAGAAAAAAATTAATATCGCCTTTTTATTTTTTAATTTTTTTAAGGTGGCTTACGTCAACGTCATCCTCAACCGCTGAGGCGCGCGCGTGCAGCTCAAGGGGCGCTGGCTAGTGTATGACGTCACCTAAGCCTCGTTTCCTTAAATGGAAACTTTGGCCCCGCCTTTCCTTGGAAATGAGATTGACAGTTTGAGAGAGTTTGATTGCGCTTACCTTGGATTTTACAGCATTTCGGTATAAATATAAATTAATATAAATACTATTCTAAACAATAACGTTAATAATGCACGTAAACATTAATTATTTATCATTTTGTCGTTGTGTTGGTGTAAGTAACGAATATTGATTGAAATAGCTAAAATAGCTTTGTCATGGTAACGCCACTGTAAACAATCGGCATCAAAACATCACGTGCAGCCGATTCCCATTTTAATATAAGGTTCAGACTATATATATATATATATATATATATATATATATATATATATATATATATATATATATATATATATATATATATATAAAAAAACGTTGAATCTATGGTGTAAAGGGTGATTCTTTGCTGTGTAAGTTAGTTGCTAAGGTGTCATGAGTTGTTTATAGCATGTTTCTATGCGGTTGAGTATGCTGTGGTTGGTTGCTAGGGTGTTTACGCAATCACTAACCCTAATATGAAATAAAGCCTAATGATAGTGATGGTTCACTCATTAGCAAATAGTGAAATATAAATGTGGTTCGTTAAATTAGTTTTGCTGTGACCTTTTCCTTTATTGGTTTGTGTTGAGATAATTTAAAGTCCCCATGAAATCAAAATGTAGTTTTTTACAGGTATATTCGTCAAATTCACAATTTTGTCACACAGATTAGGCAAAAAGCATGGGATAAGTGGGAGAATCCTTTAGTGCAGATTCATAGAAATACTAAACAAACAAAGAAAAGTGTGACCGCTTCCTCTTCCTATTGACCTCTGGTGGAGAGTGTGTACTTGTGAATCATCACACATGACAATGAGTTACAAATCAAGCACAGCAGTGTTTGTACTTTAAATTGCTTAAACCCACTCAGAACATCTTAAAAAATGGAGCCTGCAATTTTCAAAACATGCACATGAATTATATGGGAAAAAAATATTCACTTTCAAGGTTGTGACCATGAAGACATAATTCAAAAAGATAGAAAGGTATAAAAAGTATCAAATTTATGTTTCATCAGTTTTGCCACATGCAACATCCCACTGCAAACTCCATTTCTGAGCACAAGGCTGTGGGAAAACCAATGAATAAATGCATAGTACGATACATTTACAATCACATACTAATGCTGATCCTCAGAATGCACAACATGTTTACCTAAAGTGCATTAGCACATTCTCTCTTACAGTATATGTATCCTTTCTGTTGGGTGTGTGTGTGTGTGTGTGTGTGTGTGTGTGTGTTTATGTTTTTAATGTCAGTATGCCTTGATGTATTGAGTTTTACCCTATAAAGCAATGAAGAAAGGATGCACTTTTATAGTTATTGTGGCTAATAACCAATTATTAGGCCTTTTGAACCTTTTGAAACAGCATAGAGACATGCTTAAAACCACTTTGAACACCTTATCAAGAGCAATGCAACTAGCATGATGGTGGTCTGGTCTTGCAAATGCAAGAATTACTAACATTTTCTTCAGAAAATGTTTGAAATTATGAATCATTCCAATATTCAAATGCATTTTGTTGAGCTGTTGACATGTTTTTATAGCTGTGGCAGCAGCTGATGTTGATTTAAAGAGTGATTTTACTTCCACACTATTTTTGTAAAAGTGCATTTTGCCTGATAATGGATGCACAAATGATAGCGTGCAGCTTACAAATGACTAATGAATGTCTTTGTTCAATCAGTGCTCAGTATCCTCCATTCATAGCAGTTGTGCCCATTAGCTGTGCATCGTTCCCCAGTGACCGAAGCTCAGATATTCAGGTCACATACTCTACTGAGCTCTTCTTACTGGAGAAAGAGAACTCTGTCTATCATGTAATGCTATAGATCACGATTACCTCCTCATTAGTTTTGCCATTAAGGTTACACATGCATATCAAAAGCAAAGCATTAGTGCCCCACCATAGTGCCCCACCTGACACTTTTCATTTGTTCACACACATTTTATCTGACAGGTATGGGTGAACTGCCTTCATCTGGATCACTGTGGCTGTGCTGAAGAAGAAAAGAGGATTGATGGATGTTACGGATGGATGAAGGTGAATCAGTGGATGCATCACTATGATGATTTGAACAAATATGTCAAGATGAAAAGGTAGATGTATGGATGGTTAGGCTTTTTCAAACATGCCAGGCTGTCATGTTCAGCATGTAGTTCAGTCATGCAACTTCATTGTGCGCAGGCTGATCCGGTTCTTTACATGCAATCTGCAAACAATCACATCATTACCGCATATGGCACAAGCTGATTGGCCTCTGCTGATCCTGCAGCCAATGAGATGCTTGCTCAGCGTTTAAAGAGTCTGGTTCAGTGTTTGCTGTCCTGCTGCGCTATCCCCTGAACCCCTCCACCTCCCCAGCTCCACCTGCCTAGATCTGCTACAGGATTGATGTCTATTTATGCAGCGGCAGCATATTGTACATTTCTGATAGCAGTAGCAAGTCCATACTAGACCAAACTGCATTCAAATTTTGGATCGTTAAGATTTTTTTGTTTTTAAAAGAAGTCTCTTCTGCATTTATTTGGTGAAAAATAATTATAAAAAACAAAACAAAAAAACCCCAGTAATATTGTGAAATATTATTACAATTTAAAACAGCTGTTTTCTATATGAATATATAGTAAAGTGTAATTTATTCCTGTGATCAAAGCATCATTACTCAGTCTTCAGTGTCACATGATCCTTCAGAAATCATTCTGATATGATGATTTGATGCTCAAGAAACATTTCTATTTCTACAAAAGATTATATTTCAAATAAATGCTGTTCTTTTGAACTTTCTATTCATCAAAGAATCCTAAAAAAAATATTGTACACAACTGTTTTCAACATTGATAATAATAATTAATGTTTTTTGAGCATCAAATCCGAATGATTTCTGAAGGATCATGTGACACTGAAGACCGTTTTTATTATTTTATTTTTTTTAAACATTAAAAATCGTATCGATCCAAAACTTTTGACTGGTAGTGTATAGGCTATGTATATTTCAATTGAAGCGTATTAGCATGAAAAAAAACAGTATAGATTGTGTGTGTGTGTGTGTGTGTGTGTGTGTGTGTGTGTGTGTGTGTGTGTGTGTGTCAAACTCAAATATCAGTGGGAAGTTCTTCACCAGAATAAGATGCTTTTTTGTGAGAACTGAAAGTGCCATTCATTTGGTATTGGTCACTTTCTCTTTCAATTTCTATCTTTCTCTCTGTATTTCTTCACCTCTCACACAGTGAACGCGTCAGCTGCGACACACATTCCCTCTCGGTGTCCGTCTGTCTCACTCATGGGATTGAAGGACTCATTATGAACATGAGTCAGACACAGTTGACAATGAAGTGAACATGATCTTATTAGTCATGCGTATAGCAACTGATCTTACAGCACAGGCACACCCTCATTGTCTTAAACTCTTTCTCTTCCAGACTTTACAATGATTCATATTACAATAGCTAAACTCTTATTCAAACCTCCAGCCTTGTGCTTTACTTCATTTAGATTACTAATATAGATCTCTATCTTTGTTTGTTTGTCACATATCCTTCCTAAAGTACTTCATCTCTTTTTGGGAAGTTCCTACTTGGCAGGAATGGGTGAAATACAGAATTAAGAAATCGAGTTGGAATATTAATTTAAGTGGCCACAACACGTGATTATGCAATTAAAATTCACCCTATCTATTTTGTAAATGCATGTTTTATTTTTGATTATGAACGTTTTATCATGTATGGCCCGGTTTCACAGACAGGGCTTAGACTAAACCAGGATTAGGCCTTAGTTCAGTCGGGGCATTTAAGTAGCTTTTATAAACATGCCTTGAGATAATACTTTTAATATAAGTTGCTTAAAACGGCTCAAACATGCATTAGACTAGAACCGGTGGTAAATGTTTCCTTTTTATGTCAGTTCTAGATCTTCTGGGTCGATGTATGCTAGACTTCCAGGGTGCATAACCCTTTTTTTTTTACAAATATTTCTGACGTGATTTCAATCTGATTATTGTAGATGCTAAATGATTTTGAGCAATTTCACAGAAAATTTGCATTCATACTCCATTTTTTATCTTCAGACTATGATTCCATATATAGTTGGAGGATATCAATGTTTGATATTTTGAGTCGATTTTGGAACATATTTTGGTTTCATATGCAATGTGTCTTTTTGTGTGTGGAAAGTCTGGTAGTGTATGATCCTCAGTCGTTTAACACCCAGTTTTTCTCTGCAACCCTTTACAAAGTGCCTAGAGTTTAAAAAATCTGTTCAGATTTTAAAAGTAGTGTATTCCATGCCAACATGACTTCAAGGCTTTAGATGCACAGATTTATTTTTGAATCAAATTTTTCCTGTCGTTTGAAGCTCCTTGCCTCATCTAAAATATAATTGATTACGACCCTTTCTTCCGAGATAGATACCCAAGGGAAATTCAGGAACGTTCACGTCCATTTCCTGGTATTCTGCTCTGTTCAGGGCTGTGCGGACCTTGTGGCTGTGTCATGTGTTTTGACTCTGGCTGAGAGCCTGGTTCGGTCATAAGACCCATGAAGGAGACCACAAGACCTCCATCGAGACCTCCATTAGTCCAGCAGAACTCCTCCTCTTCCCCCACACGCTCCAGATTAGCAGCGTTCCTCGGAAAGCCAGGCACGGCTGGGAATTAGACACGTCTCTTGATTATACGGAGCTGAGTGAGTCATTTGGCATGGCATCCGGTTTAAATTGGTTAAATTTGGTTTAGCATTCAGCATGTGACTAACAATAATATTACATAAGCACAAAGCCTGGACGTGAACTGTGGACTTTGAGGCATGTGTGGAAGTTGAAGATGCCGGAGATGTTTAACTGTGAGCTGACGGAGACCTGAGAAAGGCTTTGCGTCTACTAGTTAAAAGAGCAGCGTGTGAGATTATATACGTCACACATTTCACTTTTACTTTTGAAAGGCTCTTCTGGGTGGTTTCCAGATGGTTTCCTTCTTACTTTCATTCACTTTCATTCATTGTATCTTCTGAGAAACATGTCTGATTGTTATCAAAGTTGAAAACTGCTTAATATTTTGTGGGAACTGTTATTCACTACCATTCAAAAGTGGATGAATACTTTTATTTAGCAAGGATGAATTAAATTGAAAAGAATTTATAATAATTTAACACAGCGAGGGAGGTGGGGAGGGTAGGTGGGGATGTTGAATTCATGTTTTCATGTTCTCGTTCTGACTTGTTTATTGTCAAAAATGAAAAAAATGTCATTAAAAAAAGACAACAAAACATGTTTGAGTAAAGAAAATAATAATAATAATAATTTAACACCAAATCATCATATTACAATGATTTCTGAAGGGTAATGTGCCACTGAAGACTGAAAATTCAGCTTTGATCACAGGATTAAATTACATTTACAAAAATAAAAATAAAAAATCGTAAATATTGCACACTTTTGACTGGAAGTGTATCTCCGCCAGAGGACTTTAATGACCGTCAGTAAGTTTTAAATGTAGGAGGGTTGAGGTTCTGTTCTAGAATAATCCTTCCATCTGTTCTTGAATTGCAGTCTTGGAATGTCAGACTTCCAGAATATTCCAACACTTCCCGCCCAGCCAATCAAAGGGTCATCCAGAGTTCTAGAATGCCGGTGGAATCGTTGGTTGATATGTGCATTTACACCGAGGCTCACGTTTCGCAGATTACAGCCAGTGCTAATGCTAATCTGTGAGATTGTGTTGACGGGGCTTTACTGATCGCTGAGAACTGAGAACCCTGTAATACAAAGCTATCAGTCTGTGAGCACACAATATGGTTTTAGATCTGATTTAACTTCATGAAAAGACTATAAATAATCAGCTGCGCTGCCTTTTCCTCTTCCTTTGCACAATAAGGGGCTCAAGTTTAGCATAATCTGAAACAAAGGCTCTTTACTGTACATGGGAAAGCAAAGATTTTTGGCTTGTCGAAGCAAAATAGCTACTTTGACTCATCAGAGTTTAATGTTTATGTTTAGCTAATGCTATGTGACGTAAATTATGCATGGTGACTCAACAAACCCGAGTCATTCGCTGTACTTCCATGCAACTGAGACTCATCTGCACCGAGGAACTGTGTGCCGTTCAGAGAGACGGTTGAATGTCACGGATGGCCACGGATGCCGTTTAATTAAAGGGGTGGTATAATGCCCTTTTCACAAGATGTAAAATAAGTCTCTGATGTCCCCAGAGTGTGTGTGTGAAGTTTTAGCTCAAAATACCCCACAGATATTTATATATAGCATGTTAAAATGGTCACTTTTTGAGGGTGAGCAAAAACGCACCGTTTTGTGTCTGTTCCTTTAAATGCAAATGAGCTGCTGCTCCCGGCACAGGGGGCGGAGCTTCAACAGCTTGTGTCCTTTTACCTCACACAGACATGCACTGAAAGTTTCTAAAACGTTTAGCCTTTTATGTTCAAATAAAAGATGGAGAGACTCAAGAAGAAGTGACAACATGTAGAAGCAACAGAACGTTTCTGAATGGTTAGTTGATGAATTTATGTTGCTGATGTGTAGTTATCTTCTAGTCATTGATTAGCATATTCTGTCATGATAATCTATAAACCGTGTTCCGTGGGCGGGGTTTATGCAAATTTTAGTGTTTGTGATGTCACTAACCCGGGAGGAAGCTCGTATAGTCCCAGATGTTTGTTGTAGTCCTTAAAAAGTGATTTCTTTAAAAGCAAATATCTCCCTTTGCTTTAAACTTTGAGCGTCGTAACTTTGCAGATGTTGTTTATGCTCAAACAGCAACATTACACACTAACTAAAGTTAGAAAAGTGAAATTATATTCAACCACCCCTTTAATTGAGTGTTTGGCTATAAAGGCATTGATGGTTTCATGAAAAAACTTTAACATCCAAAGAATCTTTTCATTCCTCAAAAGGTTCTTTATTGTGGAAAAACGTTCTTTCAATTATTAAAATGTTCTACACAAAATGGTTCTTTTGAAAACTGTTCTCTGAAAGACTCTTTAATGACACAGGAATGGTTCTTATATTGAACTCTAATAAACTCCATTAAAGAAATAAAGTAAAACAAATCGCATATTTATTTGTTTATTTTTTCACTGTCTACACGTCCCACACGATTCACTGTTTATTTTAATTATCATTAATAATTTTACTAATAACAATTATTTAATAGGAGCATTAAAAAGCAGAGCATTTGCTATTAATTTAAATATAATTTATAATTATCATTAATAATTTGCTTAATACGAAATTATTGAATTGAATCACTAACAAGAAAACAAATCACATTCTTTCTTTATTTTATTTTTTATTGTCAGCATGCCCATTATTCATTTGCTTAATTAGAAAATATTAAATTGAAGCATTAAAAAGAAACATAATAAAAATATATTTTATTTTATATTATTCTTAATACAAAATTATTGAATTGAATCACTAAAAAGTAAAAGAATAAAAGTAAAACATATCACATTCTTTATTTTTTATTGTCAAAACGCCCATTATTAATTTGCTTAATAAGAAAATATTGAATTGAAGCATTAAGAAGAAAAATTATGATGAATAATAGAATAATAAGTACATAAAATATTAGAAATAAAAATTTCGTTATTTCGAATTATTTCGTTTTATTTTATTTTAATCTGTCAATACTCCCTCTTTGAATTGATTGGAATGAAAACATTTGTAACTTATAACCAACTTTACAACCAGCCAGCTGATCACAGTGCTGTGTGACACACACACACACACACACACACACACACACACACACACTCACAGAGGGCTGCCACAGCATGTTAAATTCTTGCACTCACTCCCCTAAGGGTGAACGGATAGTTTGGTGAAACATTCTCTCTCAGTCATTCAAAATTACTACACTTTGCTATTCTCGTGTGAGTTTGTTTGTGTGTGTCTGTGTGTGTGTGTGTGTGTGTGTGTGTGTGTTTTCCCACTCAGATTCTCTGTGCTCAGTGAGTCACCAGCTCTTAAGCAGGAGAAATTCCGTCCCCACCCTAAATGATTCCTTATGCGGGGGTTTCAGGGGCCCGGACTTGCATCCGCCTCCTACTGGAGATAAAGCGCATCACACTCACTGGAGATTTTTGCTTTTCTCTTACGTTTTTGAAGGGCTACTGAATATTTTTTTTTCACATAAAAAGTTTTACACATAAACAAGTGATATTATGCTGTGAATAGAGTAGCTACTAATCTATAAGTTACTGTACAGTATGTATTCTGTACTTCATACTATATTTGCTATTTAAAAATGTATACTAAAAATGTTTCAAACAGAAGTATTCTGCACTGGTTTCACATTTATTTAGCGAAGCAGTTGTTTCATTATTAATTCAGTTAAGTGTCTTAGGGCCCTATCTTACACCCGGCGCAATGCAGCGCCAAGCGCGACGCAAGTGTTTTTTGCTAGTTTAAGCCTGACGCAGTTATCATTTTTACGTCCTGCGCACGTTGTTTAAAGCAGAACTTGGTAACTTTTTTAACTTAATAAAACTGTCTAGAAATCATTTGGATGGTTAAACAACCTGTTCTGGTTATATTGGTGACTTTCCCCGCTCCCCCCAGCGTTCCCAGGCGGAAAACCAACCTTGCAACTTGGGGACTACCGTCCCAGCTATGGAGCTTAATATATGACAATACAGTATGATTTGAATCTGAATTGTGTAAATCTGAATTATTTACAAGTGAAATCTAACAAAATTGAATTTTAGGTGGTAGTTTAAATAGTTCTGAATTTGATTTTTTTAAACGAATATTGAACATTTGAAATTTAACAAATTGAAATGTTTTTATGGCTGAATTTTATAGACATGTATTTTCAAACAGCTAGTTTTTTTTTTGTTCTGAATTCGTATACTGCAAATATTCAGTTTAAAAAAATACAGATTCAAGTTTTCAAGATGAAGAAATTCGGAACTTCAAATTCAGTTTTTTTAAAATTCAAGTTCAAAAATTCAAGTTCAAAAATTCAGATCTTACAGAAAGTAGGTCACAGGTCATCCACAGGGAAGAGTAACGGATCTCAGATAAGTCGAACAGAGCATTTTGGCTGCAGTGCAGTAGCTTTCTGCCGCAAACGCGGTGGTGCTTCAAGAGAATCCGTGTATCTTTCGCTCAGTCGTTTTTTTATTTAATATTAAGAGTAGAAAAATGAGAAAACAGCTTGAGTAGCCTATTAGATTTCTAATATTCTAGAGCCTAGTCCGCTGCAGCAGTTGCACGGAGCTTACAAAACGCGTGTATTGCAACTATAGGCTACATTTAATTTTCTCATCAAACAACTAGACTAACGAATAGCTCGGTACAACAGAAGAGCCTAAGGGCTTTTTCTCTGTGTAGAGTATGCAGTGGATCAAGAAAGAGATATAAAATCACAGTTGATTTGGCCTTCAGTTCTTTTGTTACTCTGGAAAAGAAATTGCCAATACTGTACCTCTGGTTGTACACGGCACATTTTGGCAAATGATGTACAGTAGCTCAGCTGGGTATGTCGTGCAGAACATTTGCATACTGTGCACAGTGTACATACTGCAAAAGGAAGAGTTAGGGTCAGACTGGAGACGTTATATGTTTACTGTATAAAAGCAACAGAAGTCCATGTGTGTGTTGTTCAGCAGATGCAGCGGTTACATTAAACACTGACAGTGTACTAGGCTGACAGATTCAGCAGGAGCTCTGCCGAAGTGTGTGTGTGTGTGTGTGTGTGTACTTGTAACCCATTACACAGACTATTCCCAAACTGGCATGCTTGAAAAGGCCCTGCTGGAGAATGTTAGATGTTATTAATCCCAGGAGAGAGACTCTGCTGCAGGAATGGTAAAGAGATGGTGGGTTTAATCAGAGACGCGTGTGTGTGTGTGTGTGTGTGTGTGTGTGTGTGTGTGTGTGTGTGAGCAGCACTGCTGACACCTCCAAACCACGAGACCTTCGCTGCACTTTGACACATTTATACAACATATTAAATGCCTGACCGTCGCCCTGGTGCTTTTTCATGACTCTGATCTAGTCAGAAGTCATCTTTATTTCTATAGTGCTTATACAATACCGTTTGTTTCAAAACAGCTTGATAACAGGAAAATGATTCAGTGATGCAGACGGAGCTGATATCAGCTGCAGTTTCAAAAGACAATATGTCATTGTTGAACTTCATCTGAAGTCAGTTCAGTTCAGACTAGTGCAAAATACATTTCCATTTTGGTAGTTAAACTGAAATTACCAAGATATTGTGTAATAATTAATT